>NC_134787.1:66301282-66306282 GCF_046742065.1 Oratosquilla oratoria | reverse complement strand
ACTACAAAGTTTTATTCTGTCACTATTTTACAGACATTAGTGGCACCCTTACGGATCAGAGGCACGGGAGGTTATTTTGCGATTGAAGAATTATCTGCACTCAAAGAGGAGTGCTGATCACTCTCAGTTTCTGTTATCCCGATTTTCTGCTATTCATCTTTGCCACCTCTGTAACACCACCTCTCATTTGTGTGTGTGTGTGTGTGTGTGTGTGTGTGTGTGTGTGTGTTTGTCGAAGTTGAATAAAATTGCCTGGCGTCAACCAGAACGAAGCCATAAAAGAATAGATAAGATGTTATTCTGTCATAACTGGTATCATTATAAGGTTGTTTTCTCATCAGCAACTTTCATTCAACGCTAATACCAGCCATGTAAGTTACAATCAAAGCATGAAAATGCTACGTAGTGAATAAGAAGGTTGATCAAGACAGTCTATAGCCTCTTCACTATCAAAGGGGTGCGCACAGAGATGAATAAGATAGTCTGGTGGTAACACCTGTAAGAATATAAAGTACCGCACGGTACGGCAGGAGGTCATGTACACAACTTTATGGAACCAATAGTCTCTGCCATCAGCGTGAGCTCTCACGGTCTCTCTCGTGAGTTTTGGGAGGGTGCCAGGGGGTGGAGGGTGGAGGGTTTTGTGTGTGGAGGGAGGGAGGAAGGGTTACAAAGGTCGACATTCACCATCCGACCAAGGAAACAGGTCTGTCACATGGAGGCAGGTCTATTAGATCGGGGAAGTGGTCTAGAACGCCTTGCTTTGATTCATTTCAGCTTGTTTGTGTCTTCTGATCTGATGCTGGAGGTTATATAAAAACAAGAACATAACAATGGAGGAGACTGGAAGTGAACATAAGGCCTACACTAGGAAGTTCCATGTTCTTTACTACCTTTCATCTTTATCTAAATTTCTTTTAAAACAACCAGTTGTTTCAGCGCTCACTATATTGTTACTATTCCATTCGTTAACAACTATGTTGGTAAACCAATTCTTGCCTGTTTCCTCTTTAAACTTAAATTCGTCCAATTCAGAAACAATACTACGAGTCCTGCCCTACTGTCTTATTATGATGACCTTGCCTGCAGACTTTGACCCATTTGAATACTTCTATGAGATCACTCCGCAATCTTCATCTTCCATAGGAAGATAAGAAAGAAGGAGACTGCAAGAGACCATAAGGCTTACACTAGGCAGTTCCAGTGAGTGTAAGCTAAGATGCGTAAGCCTGTCTTCACATGGTTATTCTAAGCTGAATAGAATAGTTTGGACTTAACCAGATTTTTTTTAAGTGTTCACTTGGTGAGATATTTAACTGAATGAGGTTAATCTAGAGAGAAGTTAATCAAGGGAGTTTATGGTTTCTTTGTCAGCCAGAGGGTACTCAAAAATAAATCAAATATTTTGATGATAGAACAAAATCTGAAAGTGGTTCACCTAGGACTTGGAGGGTTAAGCGCGCGCGCACGCACACACACATACACACACACACACACACACACACACACACACACACACACACACACACACACACACACACACACACACACACACACACACACACACACACACACATATATATATATATATATATATATATATATATATGACAAGAGAAAAGACAAATGTATGGCAAGAGGTAAAGTCCAGGAAGGAGCAGAAGTGCTTTATTCTCTAACATTTCGACAGAGTCTTCTTCAGAGAGATAATGGTACAGGCAAATTGAAATACATTGTCTATATACTAAGCGGGTCATCTCACAGGTCGCCTTGGGATAGAGTTCACCGTTTGTGTCCCCTCGATGATTAATCTTGCTGTTGCGTGTGCTAGATTTACAAACCCTTGTCTATGATTGGTTGATTTAAAAGTATTGATATATGCAGCTTCGATAGTTTTTCTTGTCTTTTTAAAATCCTACACACCGGTATGAAAAAGACAACAAGAAAAACTATCGAAGCTGCACATATCAATACTTTAAAATCAACCAATCATAGAGAAGGGTTTGTAAATTTAGCACACGCAACAGCAAGATTAATCATCAAGGGGGCACAAACGGCGAACTCTATCCCAAGGCGACCTGTGAGATGACCCGCTTAGTATATAGACAATGTATTTCAATTTGCCTGTACTATTATCTCTCTGAAGAAGACTCTGTCGAAACGTTAGAGAATAAAGTACTTCTAGTCCTTCCTGTACTTTACCTATACCACTCTTGCCATACATACATACATATGTATATATACATATATATATATATATATATATATATATATATATATATATATATATATATATATATATATTGGTCTGAGATTGAGACCCCACCTAGGACTGAAAAGCATCACAACACTGCAAGCCGGTACTCCAGCTCTGATGGGCAAGGAATTTAGTGGATACGGGTGCATGTGTGCCTGTGTGAGTTTATGTACTTATATACATATATAGTGTGTGTGTAAGGTCTCAGCGTTACCTATAGATAGGGCCATACTTGTGCTCTGAGCTCTCATCCGGGAGGATAACATTTGTTGATCACAGGTCCAACATGTTATCCAAGACCTTGATGAATCACAAAAGGTTAAGTACGTGTAGGGAAGATGTTACCACGAGCAATCAGGAGATTGAAAATAAACAATGGCGAGTTTTTATTCTATTAAATGATAAATAAGTTGATAAACGAATAAATGAATTAATAAATCAATATATTAAAGTTAAGAGATGCAATGAGAATGATTTTCTTTCCTATAAATCTTATCTAAGAAACTATATCTAAGATGAAAAAATCAAGCCTTCAATCGTGCAAATAGATACAAATCATAAATTTCAATTTTACCAATGGATACACAGAGACGGGATCCCACGAGCATACCTATTGTCTTGGATATGCACGTAGACATGCTGTTCCCTCCCTTCACCCTCCCCCTCCTCCTCCTCCTCCCATCCCCTCCTCTTCCTCAATCCTCCCTCCTCCCCATCCCCCTCCCGCTCCAACACATGTGTTCAGACAAGCGTGGGTTTGGTGAAACACTTGGATCTTTTTACATTCTTTTATTTTATTTCATTTTTTTTTATTCATCATATTTGATTAATGCATTGGTACGAACGTGTGTCTGATTTGATTCTCGCTTTGTCCCAAGAGACCCGAATCCAGAGCGAGGGCCATTTGGTCTATGCCTCGTCTTCTCCCGAAGGATCGACATCCCGGGCCATCTTGTAGCGTCTTTGTTTCTCTTCACGGAAAAAAAAAAATAGACAAATGAATATATAAATAAATAGATAAATGAATAAATAAAACATATGAAAATATAAATGAATAAATAAAAACATATAAATACATAAACGAATAGATACTTTAGATGATATGTCTTCAAAATAGATAGATAAAGATATGAAATTAAAAAAATCGTCCATATTCGATCCCCAACACATACCAATCACTACCACCTGTACGAAGGGCAAAGGTTGCGTTGACGAGACCCGAATGCCATAACATCTCTGGAACGCCATCTGCAGCTGACACTCACAGCTGGTACGGGCAGTTGACACTTCTAGCTGACAGAGACAGTTGGCACTCAGATGGTACCCACAGCTGGCACTCCCAGCTGGCACCCATCAACCACCCACAGGTGTTCCGCGTCGCACCTGACCTTCAAGATTGACACTCACATAGCTGACCCCTGTGAATGACCTTAGCGATGAGATGAGGAGGAGGAGGAGAAGGAGGAGGAGGAGAAGGAGGAGGAAGAGGAGGAGGAGGAGAAGGAGGAGGAAGAGGCAACCCACGCAAATAGGCTGAGCTTACTCGACTCCACCAGCTGACTTCGCCCCACGTGGGAAGCGTGTCAACACCAGACGCCTACACTCCTTTCCATCTCGATCCACATTCTTGCGCTCGCGCACACACACACACACACACACACACACACACACACACACACACACACACACACACACACACACACACACACACACACACACACACACACACACACACACACACACACACACACACACACACACACACGACTTCATGGCGCAGTGGTTAGAGTTCCCGGCCGTCATCACGGCGGTCCGGGTTCAAATCCCGCCTAGGACTGAAATAATTTCAGTATCACTGCGTTGCAAGTCTTTACTCCAACTCTCGTGGGCGGAGAGTTGGGTGTGTGTGTGCGTGTAAGGTCACAACATTACCCATCGATCGGTCATATATGAGCTCTGAGCTCTCTTCCGGGAAGGAAATAACTGTCAATCACGAGTCCAACACATGGTCCAAGACCATGGTGAATCACACACACACACACACACACACACACACACACACACACACACACACACACACACACACACACACACACACACACACACACACACACACACACACACACACACACACACATGGATTTTTTATATCGAAGAATGTCTTTTTTTTTTTTTTTTTACTTCAGCGATTGTCCTATCCCTACACGTCTTCTTCTCCTTCTCCTCCCTCTCTTCCTTCTCCTCATTCTCTTCTCCTCCTCATCCTCCTCTTCCTCCTCTTATTTTTTTCTTTTTCTTCCTCCTACTCTTGATCCCCTACTCCTCTTCTTCCTCCCGTCCTCCTCTTTTTCTCCCTCTCCTCTTCTGCTTCCTCCTCCTACTACTACTCTACCTCCTCTTCCTTCCATCCTCTTCCTTCTCCTCCTCCTACTCTTACTCCCTTCCTCCTCCTCTTCCTCCCCTCCTCCTCTTTTTTCCTCCCTCTCCTCCTCTTCTTCCTCCTTCTATTAAACACCTCCTCTTCATCCTCCTTCTTTTCTTCCCTCTTCTAATCCTTCTCCTCTTCCTCCTCCTCATCATCATCCTCTTCCTCCCTTGTACCTCCTACTCCTTTGTTTCCCTTTTCTCCTCCTACCTTCTCTTCCCACTGCTCCTCCTCCTCTTTGGACTCTTCCTCCTCCTCCTGCTCCTCCTCCCCCTCTTCTTTTCCTCTTTCTCTTTCTTTTCTATCTCGCGTTCTTCA
>NC_134787.1:66256282-66268782 GCF_046742065.1 Oratosquilla oratoria | reverse complement strand
TGTACAACTGAGGCACGGACACTAAATTTTGACTTGAGAAGGCGTCTCAGCGTCTTTGGTACTAAGTATCTTCGAAGAAGCATGGGTATTGTTCTTGTGACCTTATATCAAATCAACGACGCTCCATGAGATTCCTTTGTGACCTGTTACCAGGAGCATCTCCTCAGACTATGTGGGCATATGGCACGCCTTCCTAAGGCTGATCCCACTCCCTGGGTTTTCTCCACAAGAGAAAACCCTCGGTGGAGGAAATAATGGTGACGCCCACAGAGCTCATGGATGGAGCAAGTCGACCGATCCTGCCGGGAGAGCCGTTCCGAGTGCTGCGTGTGGGACTTTTTCTTGGGGAAGACGCGAGGAATGGCGTCAGATTATGAGTGAATCGACGCTCCTCCGGGCGTATAAGCCCTATTGATTTATGTAACACACACACACACACACACACACACACACACACACACACACACACACACACACACACACACACACACACACACACACACACACACACATACACACACACGCACACACACACACACACACACACACACACACACACACACACACACACACACACACATATATATATATATATATATATATATATATATATATATATATATATATATATATCTTTTTTCAACCACAAATCACTTTTAATTCCATGCCATCGCAGTCGAGACTGAAGAATCGCTCGATGGAGGCATTCGTTGGAAATTAAAACGTGGACGAGCCGAGGATTCGAACCCAGCTAACCCGTAACAAAGTTACAGTGACTTTAACCAATGCGCTATCAAGAGAGCGCATTGGTTTAAGTCACTGTAACTTTGTTACGGGTTAGCTGGGTTCGAATCCTCGGCTCGTCCACGTTTCAATTTCCAACGAATGCCTCCATCGAGCGATTCTTCAGTCTCGACTGCGATGGCATGGGATTAAAAGTGATTTGTGGTTGAAAAAAAGATATTAATTGATTACTGGGAACCATTCAGTGTAAATTATATATATATATATATATATATATATATATATATATATATATATATATATATATATATATATACATATATATATATATATATATATATATATATATATATATATCAGACAATCTCCATGACCGCCGCGCAGAGGATTCAAACCCGCTGCTTCTGGACCCAAGAGGCAGCGGGTTCGAATCCTCTGCGCGACGGTCATGGAGATTGTCTGAATGATGTCGCTGTTTAACATCGAATTTCTCATAAATATATAAATATATAAATATATATATATATATATATGTAGATAGATAGGTAGATATGGTAAAGCGGGTAACAATGAAGCATAGCGAGGGATGATCAGCATGCACTCCTTACATAACAAAAACAATGATGACGGCGAAATGTCGGTACAGTGTTTAGCTGCAAAGGACCTCATCATTACCAATACACTATTTCTACGTAAACACACATGTAAAATGACTTGGAAATCCCATGATGGTATGACTTAGAACCAAACTGACCATATGCTGATGTCAAGAAGATTCAAAACATTTATCAAAAATACAAGAAGTTTCGGAGGGGATGATGTGGATACAGATCACTTTCTAGTGCAGGCGGTAATAAAGCTAAAACCCAAGAAAAATTATACTAAAGTGTCGAGCAGGCACAGCAATCGTTTTTATGCTGAAAAACTAAAACCCCCTCAAGTTAATGAAGAATCTAAACTCGAAATTCGTAATAGTTTTGATATCTTAGACTTAACTGAAGACGAAGATGCCAATAGCATGGTTCAGAAATGGGGAGAAACGAGAATTGTTTGCTTGATTAGCGGAAGAAATTTGCGGATTTAGCAGGAATAGGAATAGGGAGTGGATTAACGAGAAATGTCAAGATTCTGTGAAGAAGTGGAAGGATTCCAGATCGAATTACTCTGGGGACAGAAACACTAGATTGAGTTATGAAAGTCAACAGCGGGAGATGAAGAGGATCATTGGACAAGAAAAACGTGTCTGATTAGATGTCAATATCAGAAAAAAGGAAGAGCATAATAAGTCAGAGTATCTTGGTTGGAGTTAAGTTAACTTGCTTACGCTGATGATGTGGTATTGCTAACAAAGGACATGGCACTCTTGTAGGACATTTTAGGTCCTTCATCAGGATGTCCAAGATGGTGGGGCTATTAGTCAGTGAAAACAAGACAAAACTCATGCATGTTCTGAGAGGTATGACCTATCAGGCTGGGCTCGAGCCCAAGGCTGACTTGAACACTTAGAGTGTTACATCTTTCTGATACCTGGGTTCCTTAATATCTCCTAATAATGCTATCGACCTGGAGGTATGAGGCAAAAATATGTGCAGCTACGAAAGCATTCCACGGACTAAAACAACTTTTTAAATCCAGGGGATCAAAATTGAGAACATCCGCTACTATAAGACCCAATCAAAACATCCAAACAAGAATATCAAAATTTGAGAGTAAAAAAAAAAAAAAAGAAAAAAAAAATCTCTTGACCAGTTTTCGATGCAGACTTAGGCCAATGGAAAAGATACACCCCTTAAATCCACCAGTTGACATCCTTTCCGTTAGCTATGGATTTCATAAGATCATCAAAGGTAAGATGGCTAGGTCACGTCCTCAGGTCTACTCGTAGTCTAGAGAGAACCATATATAGTTTACGTCAAAATAATTGACGGGAGAAGACTCCTTGGGCGCCTCCTGACACGATGGAAGGATTTGGTGACATCTGACCTCAGGCTACTAGATGTCGACCCGGACAATATGGGACAGTTGACGCAAGGAAGAAGAGAATGGAGGCGCATCGTAGTAACGGCCAAGGGTCTCAACAGGCCAATGGCGCCGGATTGGTAAGTATATATATATATATATATATATATATATATATATATATATATATATATATATATATATATATATATATATATATATATATATGCAAGCAATCACATCACCGTGATACAAAAATCCAAAATAACCACAGGAGAAAGGAAACTTGTAGACAGTAAGTACTTTCGTATATTCCATCTTCAGACTAAATGACAGAGAACAGAGTTGGGTTTTAAATATAAGGGTCAGGTGGCAACCATAGGGGGGAAGGGGGGAGACATACATATATATATATATTGTTGATTATGTAGCAGCTCACAGTGTGTCCCCGCCTTGATACGCTCTGGTTAAAGATTGTCTTATGTGACCTCACATGTTCCTGTCTTGTCTGCTACTTTTCTGTATATACGTTCCTACCCATTGTCATTCTGTATTCCTTGAAAATGCCTGAATAGACGAAAACGTTCGGAACATAGTGTCTTGTTTCCCGAGTGCTTGTCTGCGAAATCTTACATTCACGCGTTTTAGTGATTTGTGTTGCATATATATATATATATATATATATATATATATATATATATATATATATATACATTGTACATATATATATATATATATATGTATATATATACATTATATATGTATGTATATATATATATATGTATATATATATATATATATATATGTATGTATGTATGTATATATATATGCACTAAAAACCCACTGTTGATTGGATTTAAGAAAAGAAAGGAAATAGCGATTTCCGTATAAAATGAAAACTTGCTGTGATCCTTTTCAAATGGAATACAAAGACAAGAGAAAACACATATCTTATATACAGAGGAGAGAGGTGGAGTGAGGGAACATAGACATGTCATATCAGATAGCGTGT
Organism: Oratosquilla oratoria; assembly: GCF_046742065.1. NCBI lineage: Eukaryota > Metazoa > Arthropoda > Malacostraca > Stomatopoda > Squillidae > Oratosquilla > Oratosquilla oratoria. Next base: position 66,265,067 of record NC_134787.1, on the reverse strand, counting down.
ATGTTGCAGCGCGGGCTTTGTGGCAAGTCATCCGCTTTTACAATATAAGGAAGTAATTTATTAACTGCCAAGGTGGTTATATAATCAGGTGACCACTGTCCCTTTGAAATGTTAAAATTGGGGAATTGTTTAATTAAGGAAGATTCAATAATTTTCCTTTTGTAACTACATTTTGATTTGAAAATTATTTTGGCCTCGTCCCAATTTATGCGGTGATTATTGTTGGCGACGTGTTGAAATACCGCGGAGTTCTGTTGTGTGTATTTTACTAAATTCTTATGTTCTTTTATTTTGTTTTTAATTCTCTACCCGTTTGTCCCCAATACAGTTCATCACATCCTGAGCAGGGTAATTTGTAAACTCCGAGGTTTACGTCTTCTGTTGTTCTGTGATGAACGTTGACTGCTTTTCTGAATAAATTATTGGGATAACTATAAATGATTTTTATGTTGTCTTTTGGTAGCATTTGGGAAAACATTATTGATAGATTTGTTATAAGGAAGTTTTAGGCAATTTTTGTTCCATTTATGATGCTGAGATGGGTGGGAAGTGGATTTATAGTAACTGGTTTTGGCCTTACTTAAGGCTTTGTTTGTAAACCAGTCTGGGTACCCTAATCTTCTTAACTGATTTCGTATGGTTAAAATTTCTGAATCCAAATAAGATGGGCTGCATAGTCTTAGTGCCCTTAGAAAAAGACCCGAAGCAACACTATATTTGATATTGTCAAGATGGTGACTATAGAAGTGTACATAGCTCCCAGTGTGTGTGGGTTTTCTGTACACTGAAAGAAAGATGATCCTGATGTCTCATGACTAAGATGTCCAAAAATGGTAAACTATTATCCACTTCCCATTCCACTTTAGATTTAGTGTTAGCAGTTAGGAGGTTGGGTTTATTGAAGAAATCATTAAAGGAACCCCACTCTTCATCCCAAATCGTGAAGATGTCATCCACATATCTATACCAAAACATTCCGTGGGGTTTTATGTCCTGCAGAAGTACCGTCTCGAAATATTCCATGTATAAGTTTGCTAGCACTGGGGAGAGATTAGATCCCATTGAACAGCCAAATTTTTGCTTGTAATATTTATCATTAAACGAAAAAACATTTGTGCCAGCACATAATTTTGTTAATTTAATCATTTTATTTACTGAGATGGGAAGTTGATCCTGATAATGCTGTAATTTATTTTCCAGGAACTGGCTGGCACAAATGTTTTTTCGAGTCTTTTTCTAAGGGCACTAAGACTATGCAGCCCATCTTATTTGGATTCAGAAATTTTAACCATACGAAATCAATTAAGAAGATTAGGGTACCCAGACTGGTTTACAAACAAAGGCTTAAGTAAGGCCAAAACCAGTTACTATAAATCCACTTCCCACCCATCTCAGCATCATAAATGGAACAAAAATTGCCTAAAACTTCCTTATAACAAATCTAGCAATAATGTTTTCCCAAATGCTACCAGAAGACATCATAAAAATCATTTATAGTTACCCCAATAATTTATTCAGATAAGTAGTCAACGTTCATCACAGAACAACAGAAGACGTAAACCTCGGAGTTTACAAATTACCCTGCTCAGGATGTGATGAAGTGTATTGGGGACAAACGGGTATAGAATTAAAAACAAGAATAAAAAAACATAAGAATTTAGTAAAATATGCACAACAGAACTCCGCGGTATTTCAACACGTCGCCAACAATAATCACCGCATAAATTGGGACGAGGCCAAAATCATTTTCAAATCAAAATGTAGTTACAAAAGGAAAATTATTGAATCTTCCTTAATTAAACAATTCCCCAATTTTAACATTTCAAAAGGACAATGGTCACCTGATTATATAACCACCTTGGTAGTTAATAAATTATTTTCTTCTATTGTAAAAGCGGATGACTTGCCACAAAGCCCGCGCAGCAACATGCATGCTACCTGATATGACATGTCCATGTACCCTCACTCCTCCTCTCTCCTCTGTATATAAGATATGTGTTTTCTCTTGTCTTTGAATTCCGCTTGAAGAGGATCACAGCAAGTGATCGCAATATACGGAAATCGTTATTTCCTTTCTTTTCTTAAATCCAATCAACAGTGGGTTTTTAGTGCATTTACTAATGTGTTACGACATTACTGGACAGTGATATATACATATACATATATATATATATATATATATACATATATATATACATATACATATATATATATATATATATATACATATATATATATATTCATATATTTGTGTGTATGAATACCTATTTTACTCGTACGACGAAAAATTGGAGCAAATTTTGAGCAAATTAGAGGATTGATTGAACTACTTTTCTTGTTATTTAACCCACCAAAAGTTGTATGGGAGTTTAGCTAACCGATATAAAATCAGCTGGTTACAAGATCGGGATTGAAGAAAGTGAAATATGGTTTGTTGTTTCCGTAGATTTACAAATGTGTATGTTTAAAAACCAAGGTCAATTGTATATGAACACTGCAGAGCGAGCAAAAACGTGTCACCCTGGTAAACGAACTGGATTCTTAATTCCAATATATAGTTTACTTTAGTCACAAGAACTATAGTTCATTCTGCCATAGTATTCATGAGTATATTTTTCGACTGGTCTAAATGCATTCACTTAGAAATGTAGACAATGATAGACTTTTCACGTTCGAATTCAGTGGCTGTCCTGCATTTAACATAGCTATACAAACAAAAAAATTAGTTTGTTTAATCCCTGTATATGGACATGTTTGCACGAAACTTATAAAAAAAAAAACAGAGTGTATGAAATACATGCTAGATTTGAACTATCTTTCCAAGAGGTTCTTCTCCTGCCTTTGCTTGTCTTTCTTCGTCAAATTTGAGAAAAAAAAGGGACTTCATTAGACCCCTGTCTTCTTACCAACCACTGACATCCATCCATCAGCGCCCTGTTGGGGTACCACGGACACAAATAAAATCACCTGACGGCAGGGGAACGTGCCACCAGGCACGAAAGGGGTCAGGAAATCGCTTGACGTCAGACTGAATAGAACGACAAAGTGGAAATCTATTCCATTTAGGTGAACCAGACTGACCTGAATTGAATCGCCTGGTCTTCGCCATAATCAAATCTATGGAGGACGTCAGTGTCATCAAGAAGCCGTGGAAGGCTTTATTGTCTTTATTCAGGTGGTCTTCGTCCTCCTGCTAATACATTTTTTCTCAGGACGAATTATACCACCTGGCGTTAACATGGAACCATCTGAGCAGCCACCTGGCTTAAGGTGTGTGTGAGGTTGTTGAAGATTAATAAAATCGTCAGGCGGCTCTCCATTCCCATCCTCCTCCCCACCTTTTCCCTTCCCCAACCCGTAACACACTTAGGCATATTTGTCCAACAATGTTAAGAACAGGACCTTGTGTGGGGTCACGGTCCTTAAGGGGGGTCGTTCACATCGAGGTCCTTACGCACAGCATGCTACGATAGCTTATACAAATCGCGTCGCCCCAGTCAGAGGTTCCAAGTGTTTTGTCACGGGACTGAATAAAATCGCCTGACGACGTCAAGGAAAAGTGCCATCCGGTACGTCAGTGGGGTTTAAAAAAAAAAAAAAATGTGTCTGAACTGACCTCTCCTCTTTAGTGCGACAGAACAAAGTTCGTCCGCGTCGGGAACATCGATGATCATTAGGCTCGTTTTACCGGAATATTTTATGTGATAATGAACCTTATGCCCTTCCTGCTCCTGAACGCCTTATTCGCTCGATCAGTTTTCCTGTGTCAAGAGCAAATATTTTTTCATCTGACTGCCGTCAGTCGATTTTATTCTACTGATGGACTTCCCTAACCCTTCCACCTGCCCCCTCCACCTTCCACCGACCTCCTCCCCCTTCCACCTCCCCCCTTCACCTTCCACTTTCCTCCCCTTTAGACCGAAAGAGTTCAGACCGCGATAGGTGAAGTCTTGAGAGCCATTTCTTCAAGCCAACGACATTTTCTTTGTGATGGAGTCCATTACATGCTCCGCGGGGAGCTCCATCTTCGGGGGCGCAGAACCCTTTGACGTCTCTAAAAGCTTCCTTCGGCTGAATTTAATCACCTGACGGCAGTTGGGCTAAACGCCGATCGTTTTAAAGGTTAACGGGAGAATGTGTTTCGACCTCGGGAGTCGTGACAATAGAATTATGTTTGTGCGTACGTGTATGCGTATGTTTAAAGGTATGTACGGGAATGTGTGTGTGCACGGGCGCGTGACCGCAGACACACGCCTATATATATACATATATATATATATATGTATATATATATATAAGTATATATATACAAATACATATATACGAGCATTGATACCTACATAGTGAATATGTATACTCATGTATACCTATACACATACAATATACTCGTACGTATACACATATGTACAAATGGCTCTCCTTGGACGGCTGCTGACAAAATGGTAAAAAGTCTTTGATCTCATTAATACTAACGGATGTCCAGAAGAAGAAATAGACGAGTTAATGACGAATGGACAACCCTGAGACACGAGCCATATCTACAAGGCCGTGGAATTTACGTCAATGCTACGTAAACATCATATCACGAAAGGAAAAAAAAAAGAAGAAAAAAGTTATCCAGTAAATCTTGTGACGCTACAGATCTATACAAAGCGTCATTCTGGTCTACAAGAACGGGTGTCTCGCATCGATAAGTGTGGTTGGTCTTCAAGGAGTGAAGCTGGTACACAAGTATACTTGGACTACTGGAGACTGTCGTCGCTTGTTTACCAAGTGTACAGATTTCGGTGAAACTACGTTGTTGGATGATGGTAGTTGGGAGAAGAGTAGTTATTGTTCCCTGACACACACACACACACACACACACACACACACACACACACACACACACACACACACACACACACATACACACACACACACACACACACACATAAAACAATGGCGGGGACATCTTTGGTGATGTCAAATTCAATCCTGATGTACACAATGCCAGGGAAAGTACTCTATTTGCTACCTAATTACTGTACATCCTTGTCCAAGATCGTCGTGATATCTTGATGATGATTGCTCACAGGTAAAGAGTATACCTGTCATGACTCCGTCATTATAGGTGATGATGATAATGATTGTGGTGGTGGTCGTCGTGATGGAGGTGTTAGTGTTGGTGAAGGCGATAATAGTGGAGGTGGTGGAGGTGATGGTGGCAGTGATAGTTGTGGTGATGACGATAGCAGGTGAGAAGAGCCGAACGCACCATGAAAATGGAACGAATTGACAAAGAGAAAGAACGAAGAGGATAACAAAGAGGCGAGGAAAGAAAAGGGGAAGCTGACTGGAGATCGGAGTCAGAGAAGAGAACGGAGGTGGGTGGGGGGAGGGGAGGAGGAGGAGGAGGAGGAGGAGGAGGAGGGGGGGGGGAGAGGGGGTTACCGGAAGACCTGCTGTCACTCAACCGGCCCGCCACTAGGCGGCGGACAATTCCCAATCCGGTAGGTGGCCTGACAGTCGGGGAACCGCCACCAACTCCAACACCGTCACCAACACTAACACCGCCTTCACCACTACCACCACCACCATCATCACCACCATCAATGACTTAACCTCCATCACCTCTTTCACTACCAACATCACCTGACCACAAGTTGATAGGATGTCTCCTGACACCACAAGACGGGCGAGTGGCACTTACCACGACACGTTGGGAATGGAGCCCGGAGACTTATGTTCGATGACGCGAGGTCGAATCTCAACGGTGCCACTCAGGTCACTCCTGCTCTCGAGTCGTCCCTTCCGAACAGAGTGGTACTCGTCCCCCTCACCCACTCACTACAGCGGCCGCCGCCGATTTTATTCGTTTCTGTGGGGTCTTCAGCTGGGGAAGCGATTAGGACCCCACCGTCCGCCCCCAGTATGTATGTATATATATATATATATATATATATATATATATATATATATATATATATATATATATATATATACGTATATTCATACGCATAATGCACACACACACACACACACACACACACACACACACACACACACACACACACACACACACACACACACGTACATATGTAGATATTACAGTATATGTATGTATGTATGGAAAGTTATATTTGTTGTTCTACATTTGATCAAGAGTTGATATTGGAGGAGTGAACAATGTCTATGAATACATTTTGTTGAGTGTGGATGTGTGGAGGAGGGAGTGTGGGAAAGGCAAAGGATCTCAACATAATGGTCATGTCACTTCAAGTGACACTTCGTTGGGTGGCCAGCACCCACTCACACCGCTCGAACTCTTCAGGAAAAAGAACTTAGGCAGGCGAAGGCACCGACGCAATGAACTTCGATCTCTACTTCGAAGTCACTGTAGGTTTTATTCCAACTAAAGTTGGACAATTGTTTCCCTTTGAGAGCCTGAGTTTCCTTTTACTAAATTGATGTAATCGTTGATTTATTTTGTTTGTGTATTTTTTTTTTTCGTCACAAAGTCTTCATCAATGTAGCTGACACCAAATGTGGTGGAACACTTTCCAATTTTTGTCAGCAGTTTTATATCACATTTTATGAAGAAAGATGAGTCCAGAGTCGAAGACAATAGGTCGTGTATCAATATGGATAGATTTTTCTTTTTCATGTCACGAGTGCTTATTTTACTACGAGAAAGATTTCCAAGGAGAACTCATTCTTATCTTTTCCTTTCAGGACGGCAAGTGTCGGAATAGTCCTCCAGGTGGCATCCTAGACAGAAATCACGACCCCTGAACCTTCCTTAGAATGAGGGGGAGCTGGCTAATCCGTGAAACCTGAATCGAACTGAGACGAAGAAGCTCGACGTGTGTGTGTGATCAGGAAACTTCACTTCGGTCACCTCTCCTCCGCCGTGTTCTCCGTACTTCCAGTGGCGAACCTGAAGGTCGGGAGTGATGAGCCCACAGGAGGAGTTCTTGTACACCCGGAGGGGAAATAATGTTGGAAACTGAATCCTAAAGGAAAGGGACATACGTAAAAGGAGGAAATGAAGAAGTATGTTGGTTTCACATACAAGCATTATGCAGTAGGAGACTCTTTGAGGATCGGGCGTCCCACTAGGTGAATGCTTGGTGTCCTGACCATTCAAGGTATCGGTCGTTAAGCATCAGGGGCTTACCGGTAGAGTATTGGGAGGAGCAGCACAAGAAACCTAATTCTATTACACTGCTCATCCAGAAACTAGGGTCTTCCACGTCCTCTTCCTCTTCCTCCTGCTCTTCCTCTTTCCTCTTCCTTCTTGTACTCCTCCTCCTCTTCGTCGGATTTCTCCAACAGAAGGGGTCATCGAGGAACCAGATAGTCTTTTACAGAACGCATTCGACGAAAGAATTAACGCGTGAGAGTGAAGGTAACAATAACAACACGGCAAGGAAAGTGAAGGGTAACAGTGAAAGTGGATAGGATGATCACGTGGTAGACAACGAAACGAGCGTTCGTTTAGCGGTCTGTGTACAGAACAAAGTGGTTACGATCATTGGTGGATATAAGAAACAGTGAAGGTAACACCAGGTGGGTTTATATCACCAGTAGTCCAGTAGGGCCTTCTACAGAAGCCACAGTTCCAGTGAACGAGAACCCCCGAGTACAAGTACTAAAGAAATAAACGAATAATTAAAGAAATATATTGATCTGCATTATTGTGTTACTCCTTTAAAGGAATTACTAAAACGATAAGGGGAAGAAATTGACCTTCATCATCCTCCGACAGCAACGAGAGACCTAACGCATTTTAGGCGTGTCACCGTGACTGCGGACCCTGGTCACACGATCGTCCCCCGCCTTCGCATTCCGAATCTCCCGACCTCATGAGATAGACCACGAAAGGGGACCACCACTCCAAGACCGTCACTCTCGACCACGACTCCCGAAAGAGAGTTCGTGGGAGTCGCGGAGGACAGGAAAGCTTCTGTGACCAAAGCGCCATTGCCTGACCAACCCCTTGTGCCTCCGCCCCCGAGTCTTCGGCGGCGTCCCCGTCAGGAAGAAGCCCTGTTTGCCGCGTCTGCCAGGACGTCACCCTCAGCTCCCCCAGGACGGCAGGATCAAGAGGAGCAGTAGCACCCAGAGGAGCAGGAGCAGGAGGAGCAGCTGCTGCTGCTGCTCCGCCCTCGTGCTGGCTTCTCGGTCGGGATCCCGGCGACGACACGCAACAACTCGCGCGCCACGACGACGGGACTCCTCGACAACGCCGCCAACACCCTCCTCCTCCTCCTCCTCCTCCTCCTCTTCCTGCCACTCCACCCAACCTCCTCCTGCGGCAGTTCCACCTTACCGTCAGCAGTAACAGCAGCCGAAGGAGAAAGAGAAGAAGAAGAAGAGGACGAAGAAGACGAATCCCCACCCCCGTACCACCCGACGGGTCCAAGAGGATCCACAACCACACCGGACGGCCCGGTGAAGGTCCGGTAGCGCTGGTGGCGGGGCCCGTGTGTGGGGCCGCGCCGGGCCCTAGTCCCTCCTGCCGCGTTCCCAGCACCCGGTGGTCCGCGGGCGAGCCGCCTCCGAACCCAATGTTCTTCTCGTGACCCGCCATCGTCCCCCCCGCATTAGCCTCGGTATGACCCGTTTTCTTTCAAGCTGTCCTACCCAGACGCTCTCTTTCTTTCTCGCTTCCTCTGGCTCGCGCTCTCATGCCGTCCATCCCAAGTGGACCTTACTTCAGCACCTCTGCATAAGTCCCGCCTACTAAGCCCTATTTTCAGTTCTGAAGGTTACCTAAACCCATTATACTGGTGAACTATTT
>NC_134787.1:66238782-66248782 GCF_046742065.1 Oratosquilla oratoria | reverse complement strand
GCACTGAGGCAGCCTGACGAGCACCTTGTGCTCTTTCAAATGACATCATAGAGTTAGTTTTCTTTCCAAAATGAATTGACCTGTTCCCATCTAGACCTTGGCCCTGCTTGCCTTTTAGAAAACGGTGTAGAAGAACCTCACAGAACTGTAGACCTACAAAAGGCGTTGTAAATCTTCCCTTTTAACGATTTCGGAGTTTCAAAATGACATGGCTCTCAAATGATTTAATCTTTTCCACCCCTTTTTTTTCAATAGATACGACGACTGCCGTGACTAAAAGAAGAACCAGTAAATCGCCTCCGTTCGTTCAAAAACAGGCCTCGATGCAGTCTCACCCGGATGTTCCGTTCTCTTAAAATAGTCGAGAGGGGAGATGTGTCTCCCATACATGTGATCCTTGGTGATGATGATGATGATGATGATGACGCGTTGTTGACGGTCCAGATGGTTCCAGGTGGTTCCAGATGAGTGACAAGCTGAAGAACCCGTCCAAAAGGCCCAAGTATCCACCACTACCACCACCGCAAAACCTCTACCTTCAGATATCGAGCCAAAACCCCCTGACCCTCCGTGTGAACCTCCTCCTCAAACCGTTGTCTTAAGGACAAACCTCCCTCTCCCAGATTTTTCCTACTCTCTTGGTTCCTCCTTCGTCAGTAGTTTCTCAGAGGTGCTCCACACTCGAAGACATCGAGGAGCCAATAAGACCAAGCTCCTCAACTGGTCCTTCGTCAATACTTACGAGCTACTCTGCTCTCTTCCTCCTCCTCCTTATCCTCCTCCTCCTCCTCTTCCACTTCCTCCACCTTCTCACTCTCTATCGCGTTATATCTAGAACTTCCTTTGGGTTGTCCTCAAGCACATACGAGTACCTTGTCCCGGAGGTGCGGAAGACGCTTCCTCGGGAGGTAGCAGTGCAAAGGGCTTTGCACTTTAACTGTAGAAGGTCAACCTTTGGTACCCGGTTGACCTCATCGTCCTAGTCACCGCTGTCGCCAACTCCTCCACCACCACCTACTCCTCCATCACCACCACCACCAACACCACCGTCACTCCAGGAGGTCCCATGCCATCTGGCTTGGGGCCAATCCAGATTTAAACCTGGAGGCTGAGACCAGAGCACGTGCTGGATGCTGTGGCCCTTCGCCGTCTCCTCCGTCGCCGCCGCCGTCGCTGCCCACGTCAGGCTCCGCGTCGGTCGCGCCCCTCGAGACGCTGTATGCCACTCCGAGGTCTGGGGAGTCACTCATCCTCCAGTTCATCCACCACCCGATCATCCACGTCAGCTTGTCAGGCCCCCGAGGCACTCAGGCGAGCCTTTGTGGCGGCTCCGTCGGCTGTTCCATGTTTCCAGACGTGTGTGTTTGTGTTCGTGTGACCAGCCCCAAACCCGAACCCCATCGTTCCCTCGTCTCCTAACTGCATCAGCCTTTTCCCTCTCCCTACCCTTCTCACTCTCCTCCCTTCTCCACTTCCCTACATCCCTAACCCACCTTTCACCACCTCCCCAAACATCCCAGCTCTTGTCCTTGGTACAATTTGTCCACCTTGTCTAATCACTGGCCAATCTGGACTGGTCCTGCTCTGTGACATTATTATTATTATTATTATTACTATTATTATCATTATTATCATTATTATTATTATCATTATCATTATTATTATCATTATTATTATTATTATCATTATTATTATTATTATCATTATTATTATTATTATTGTTATTATTATTATTACTATTATTATTATTAACATTATTTTTTTTCATCTAATCTCGGTTAGCTGTGAACCGCAAGTTAGACACACAGAACTAGTTCATGCACACTAACAGAACACGAAAGCACCTCAATAAAACACAATAACAGTCCGTTCACGGCAGCCTGGCACTGACACTCCTCACCCATTCTGCAGCGTCAGAGATAGATGGTTCATGATTGGTGGAAACCACTGAAGTCCCGCCCCCACTGAATAACGTCAAGAGATGTCATCTCCTGATTGGTGGAAATCATATCCTTCTGATCTGAAGCAAGTGTCTTTTCATAAGTATTACTGTGCATAGAAATGTGTGCAACAATATAAATATGATTTGTTAATATCCCTATGAAACGAAATGATTGGAGTCTAATTCATGACGTCACAAAGAGGGCGGAGCCTAAGCTATAACGAGGGGTGGAGCCAAAGTGACAGACTGCAACGAGTGGACTGAACACCTACATTTCATGTTAATAAAAACATCACTAATTAAGGTTCAGATAAAATTACGCGATGCTAACCAGTTTCGAGTGTTCTAATAAGCAGATGCAACGTTTTGATCAACATTGTCGTGGTTGAATAAGTATGCAATTTGCAAAACCTCAAGCTAGTGGACAACCCACTGATGAATAATACAAATAAATGCAAATAAATCCATCATTATTCATATCTCCATCGTTAGTATCATCATAAATACCATTATTGTTATAACTGTTATCATCATCATTACTATTACCATTGTTGTTATTATTATTATTATTATCTCTAGCATGCTTACTCTTATCACTTTTATTATTATGATTATTATTATCATTAGTAGTAGTAGTAATATTTGATTATTAATTCTATAAACTATATTACTATTATTATAAATGTTACTATGAAGAATGACATCTTTAAATTTTAGAATCATAATTTATTTTTATTAGTTATTACCTTTATCATAACTATTGTATTCTTGTAATGACTTGCATGATTTCTGTTGTCATTATTATTATTGTCAATTATTATTATTTAATTTATTATTATTATCATTATTATGATTAGTATTATCATTATTATTAGTATTATTATTGTTATTATAATTATTATTATTATTAGTAGTAGTATTATTATCATTATTATTATCATCGTTGATATCATTATTTGAGGTAAAGATGGGGTTGCATCAATGATGTGTCATGTCGGTATGGCTGTTCAATGTGTATAGAGATATGGTGGTGCGGGAGGTACAGGCGAGGGTAATGGGCAGGGGACTGGAGGTGGCTAAAGAAAATGGAGAAAAGTATGAGGCGAGCCAGTTGCTGTTTGCTGACGACACTGCGTTTGTGGCAGTTTCAGAGGGGGATTAAGGCACTTAGTGACGGAGTTTGAGAATGTATGCGATAGGAGAAAGTTTAAGGTAAATGTGGGTAAAAGGTGATGAGACGTACAGGGAGGATGGCAGCAAGTTAGAAGTAAGTCTTAAAGGAGAGAGGGAGGAAGTGGATAGCTTTAGGTATTTGGGGGCCTATGTGACAGGAAAGGGAGGAGTCGAGGTGGAAGTAAATTGTATATTGAGAGAAGTAAATTCCTTGGGGGATTAAAAAGTGTTATGAGAAATAAGCATCTGGAAATGGATGCAAAACGGAGATTATGTGAAAGAGTGATTGTGCCAACGGCACTGTATAAGCCGGAGATTTGGAATTAAAGAGACAGAGGGGGAAAATTTTAAAAGTGTGATGAAATGTCTGAGAAGTATGATAGGGGTTATAAGATTGGATAAATTGTAAAAACGAAAAGGTGAGGAGGAGAGCTGGGGTGGAAAAGAAGATGACAAATAGGTCTGATGAAAAAGTATTGGGATGGTTTGAACACATGGAAAGAACGAGTGAAGAAAAATTAGTAAAAGTATGGAAGGCAAAGGTGGATGGGTGGGATGAAAGTGGCGTTGTGCAAGAGGGGAATGTCTGTTGAGAAAAGAAATGAGAAGGCAGGAGATAGGGGTAAGTAGAGAATGGCTGTGTTTAAATGATATTATGATGCAAGGAAGGGAGGGGTCAGGTGGACGGGGGGGCGTGGGAGTAGGGAGTGGTTATGTATGAATCATACGTTGCCGCAGCCCGAAGACATTTCTCTCCGTCTTCTCTTTTTCTGCATGGGGGACGGAGAGCGGTGGGTCTCCGATTTAGTGAAGCGGCCTTGCTGTGGATGTACTTTGTCTTGTCTTTGACCCAGAGCAGTAGGCGAGATACAGGAACTAAGATAAGAGGGAGGAAAAGGTGGTGGATGGGAGTGGAATGGGTGGGAGTAGATACGTGCCTTTTGACTTGGCTACCTCCTTTATAAGGGGGAAAAAGCCCATGGTATATAGATAATTATCAATAAAAATATATTCATTATTTTCATTGCCATTATTATTATTATCATTATCATTATTATTATTATTATTGATATTGATATTATTTTCATTCAATCATCAGATACAAAAATTTGTGAACGATTATCGAATTGAATATATCAACTCGGATTGAACCTTTCCTATCTGCCGCCGGGCGATTCTATTCAGTTAAATGAGATCTCTTTGGGGTAACTCACATCTGAATAAAACCGCTTGACAGCAACTAGAGTAAAGAAAAGGTATCGTTCGGTACAGGAGTTCGAGACCTTACGCTGCGGATTTGTGTCCATAGCGTACACTTTAAGACGTGCCGCCAGGCAATTTTATTCAGCCAAGGAGAATCCTCCAACGCTGGAAAAGGGGATAGAGACTGAAGCCAGAAAAAAAAAATCACTGGAGTTATTCTTCAGTTCACTTAATAAAATCTTAGAATCCTCGGGATCGGTATGAAAATTAGATTTATAATAATAATAATAATAATAATAATAATAATAATAATAATAATAACGATAACAATAATAGTGATAATAACAATAACAATAATGATAATAATTATAATGCTGATGCTGGTACTTCTTACTTCAGCTCCCAGTAGTAGACTTAACACCAGTGAATGGTCCCAGCATGTTTCTTCATCCAGCTCTATCCTGGAAGACTCCTTCCTCCCTCTGGGTTTCGATGTTGGGCAAGTCGTGTCTACTAAGGACTTCAACATCTAATTTCCATCTCTTTCTCGGTCTTCCTCGTGGGCTTCTTCCGCCCGGCATCCATTCACAGCATCCCCTTGCAATTCTTTCTTCCATTCTTTCTGAATATACCATGTATCTTAAATGGGCAGCATCTTTTATGCATAGCATGGAACAGACGCCAATGTTTTCCTTATATCTTCGTTCTTTATCTTATCTCTCCTCGTCTTTCCAAATATGGCTAAAAGTGGTCTCATTTCCACTGCCTGAATCCTACTCCTGTCTACGTTTGTCATCACACAATTCTCTGAACCATATGTTAGAGTAGATGTCAAGACAGTATTGGAAATAATCATTGTCACTTCTAAAGGTACGTTTTTCTTTTATAATTGGCCAGAGAGCTCTAACATTCGTACTAAATTGATTTATTCTTTCTGAAATATCCCTCATATTTCCACCCTCCTTAGTAACTACACTTCCAAGATATCTAAAGATGTTTGTATTTTTTACCTTCGTGTTTTCTATGGTGATGCTGAACTCTTGTTTTTCTCTTCTGCTAACGGTCAGTATTTCTTTCTTTTCTACATTCATTTTCATGCCTTTCCTTATAAAGCACTCATTCCACATTTTCAAGTCTTCTTAGATCTCTTCCCTGTCTGTGTTCCATTCAGGTATATCATCTCCGTAAGCCATTATTCTGTTCATATAGGTTTACTCTCTACCTTCTTTAAAATCCTGTATCACAGTTTTCATATATGCTGTAAAGAGCAGATGGGATAACACATTTCCTTGTTTAACCCCTGTTTCCACATGGAACCACTTTTCTGACACCTTTGATGTTCTAATACTACATACACAAGGGTAATACAAACTTCTAATGGCTTTCTTTAGATGTCCCGTGACACTATACCTCTCCTCCATACATCTCCATACCTTTTCACGAGGTATTGAATCAAAGGCCTTCTGTAGATCAATAAAGGCGATGTACAGGCTTTGGTTATACTCCCATGCCTTCTCTATCATCACCCTTAGTCCAAAAGTCATATCTGTTATTGATATATTACTTCTATAGCCATTCTGTTCCTCACCTAAAATTTGTTCTATTAGGACTCTTACTCATCTCTCAGATATTCTCTCATATAGCTTTGTGATGTGTGGGATGAATCAAATCCCTCTATAATTGTTACAACTTCCAACATCACCTTTACTTTTGAAAATTGGGACTATTAGTGTTTTATTTTCCTGTACTACATTTGCTCCTTCTTTTATTAGCTCTATTGATATTTCTTCTACTCCAGGTGTTTTGGAGTTATTCTTCTTCAATTAAATAATCTTAGAATCCCCGGGATCGGTATGAAAATTAAATTGAAAATAATAATGATAATAACATAACAATAATGATGATAATGATAACGATGATGCTGATAATAATAATAGTAATAATAATAATGATGATGAAAAAATAGAATGTAAATGAAAATTTGATAAAACAGAAAACGAGAGGTTCTGGCACGCGTGCATGTACCCCAGTCAGTACACTAGGTTTAGTGATGGCGATTTCTGCATGACCTTGTTACTTGGCTGAGGAGCAGCGGACCATGGTTAGAGGGGATGGGGGTGGAGGATCCCATTTGGTCAGGATGTCGTTCATTCCCAAATATAATGGATGAATTATTGTCTTTGAAGTCCTAGCATGTAAGGCAAAGGTGACAACCTCAGTAGCCACTAATCTCCTCCTGGGGTGAGTTCTTTACAGAGTAGACCATCCAATCACGAGCCAAGACCGTGGACAGGGGGCGGGGCCACATTGGTATTATCAGAGTGGATGAAGTAAATGACCAGAATTCATCCTCCCCTTCCACCTCACCCACTTCAGGGGAATGATATCAATTGACGTTACACAACAAGGAGGATTATCTTTAAGTTGAATAAAATTGTAGGATGGCAGCTAGGGAAATATATAAGGATGATTGTCGCCGTCAATATATATATATATATATATATATATATATATATATATATATATATACATATATACATAAATATATATATATATATATATATATATATATATTTAACTATCATTCATTTATATATGGGTAGCGATATCATGATTTTTGCTATTAAGAAAAAAAAATGTTTTGGAAAGAAATTAAATTGATGAGTAGAGCCGAGTTCGTTAGAATGTAGAGGGTAAATAGTGAAGATGGACAAATGTTAATGCAAGATGGGGTTAATATTTTAAAGGGTTGTTCAACGTGCAGGAGGATAGGGAAGCTTTGATTGTGGTAGTGAGAGATGCCAGGAGAATGAATGTTTTGGGAGAGGATAAAGCTATACCGAAAGAGAATATAGAAAGTGCATTGAAAGAGATGAGAGCTGGTAAGTCACCTGAGTTGGATGGTTGTTATATGGAAAGTGTGAGAATGGGGGCCGTTATAGTGTTGTGACCGGTGAGGTTGTTTAATGTGTGTCTAAGGAAAGAAAATGTACCAGCTGATTGGAGGGGTTCTTGTATAGTTCCACTTTTCAAGGGAACAAGGGACAAGTATGAATGAAGTAATATCAGAGGGATCGTCCTGTTATGTTAATTAGGTGAGATGTGTAGGAGGGGGTTAAGAGGATTTGGAGGGGAGCAGAGGAAGTAATTGGTGGAAGAGGAATATAAGTTTAGGAAAGGAAAAGGGTATAGTAAGACAGATGTGCAAGATAATAATTGCAATGAGCAAGGGTGTCTTGGGTTTTCATGAATTTGGAGAAGGCATATGACAGGGTTAACAGGTGTTATATTGTTACTGATGGCTGTTCAAAAGCTTTACATGAGAAATATAACTTACACTAGGATAGAAAATAGAGTCGTTTTTAGTTGCAGGGTGGTGTAATGTCGCCATGGTTGTTCAATGATGGATGGAGTGGTGAGGGAGGGGTCTGAAGTTGGTGAGTGAGAGATGAAAGAAGTAGGAGCTGAGCCAGTTGCTGTTTGCGAATGTCACTGCGTTTACAGCTGAGTAGGAGGAGAGAATGAAGCAGTTCGTGTCGGAGTTTGGGAGGATGTGTGAAATGAGAAAAATGAAAGTAATTATGGGCAAAAGTGAGGTGATGAGATGTACAAGGAATGGTGTTGGTGGGTGTGGTCAAAGTGAGTTTAAAGGACGAGAGCCGGTAGAGCTTTGTTTGGGGTCACATGTGGCAGCGAATGGAGGAGTGGAGATGGAGGTAAGTTACAGAGTAAAGGAAGCAATTAAATATCCGAGGAAGAATGAAAAATACTATGAGAAATAGAAATTTGGTGATGAAAGCATAAAAAAGATGGCATGAGGGAGTGATTGTGCCCACGACAATGCATGGAGCAAAAACTTAGAATGTAAGAGAAACAGAAGGGAGGGGCCCTAAATTTGTTTGAAATGAAGTCTTTAATTCGTATGTTCGGTGTTAGAAGGATGAATGTAGTGAGAAATGTGGAGGTACAGCAGAGAACAGGGATGGAAAGAAAGGTGTTGGATAGGAATGAAATGAAAAGTGCTAAGATGGATGAAGATATGGGAAGAACGAGTGAGGAAAGCGGCATATAGAATGAACTTGAGAGAGCCCCAAGAATGAAGTTGATGGACAGAGTGGAAGGGAGGAGGGTTTGCATATAAGAGGAATGTATATCGAGCAAGGAAGAGAGAGTGCAAAATATAGGAGTAAATAGAGGTTGACCGTAAAAGAATAAAAAAAATGGCGCTGCCCAAAGGAATGTTTTTGTCTGCTCCATTTTCTTTTTCTCGAGGGAATAAGGTAGAGGGAGGGGGGCGGTGTTGCCAAAAATGAAGTGGTGGGAGTTATCCATCTTCGCCTCTCGGACCCCGATGTGGAGTTGCTTGGCCTCGCTGCGTTACTTTTTTCATTACAAAATACAGTTTGAGTATGTGTCAAATGATTTTATTGATTTCTTAATGCTTCATTTTATAGGACTGCTGTTGGGTTAGCGTTATCAACAACTGCCATACTCGTGATAGCCTATTCTAGTTTTCGTCGTTCAATTTGAATCGCCTGATGATTTTGACTGTAGACTCGAAACGTCATGATTGTCCCGACTTTGTTCCTCAGCTAGATAAAGCCATTGGGTGAGGGTTCGAACGCATAGTGCATTGTACCGTCATTAAACAGGACGGGGGAATAATATTTCTAAATCTATTTCTATTTCGCTTCTTAGATTTTATGGAAGTTTTGATTGCGTTTCTATACTTTTCTAGGTAAGTCGTTACTGAGAGAGATCGTCTGTCCATCATTTTTTTTCTCTGAATTTACTTTTATGGTTTGATCTCTTATATTTCCTGCACTATTCGGACTTATAATTAGATTTCTAAGATTTGATAGAAAATATTTCATATTTTCCTACTCTTGTTTGGATGTGTGATTAGTTTTTTTTTTTTTTTTTAATCAAATAATTTCTTATCTTCGACCATTTATAATTTGATTTCTTAACGGTCATTTACATGATCAGACGGTTTGTCTAACTTGGTTGTCCAACCTATTTGTCAAGAAATTTGAAGAAGTGTCAGACGGTCAGACCAAACGTACATCCAACCTCAATGTGACTCATGCAGTCGTTAAGCAAAGATGCTCCTCTTGACCAGGACTTATGAATTGCTATTGATTTAGCGGTGGCATGAGTGAAAAAAGATTATCGAAGTGGACAAAGGATTAATTGTTGAAAAAAAAGATACCAAAAACCACATGCCAACTTGCTTGTCAATTTAAAATTAGAGCCAGATTACTGGCGTAATTATAGGACTATAGACGAGGCAGTATCTTTAGATCTGCTGAGGCGTGTAATTTTTTTCGTCAAGTATAAGGACACAAACACGTCCAAATTGGAAGAGCTCTCTCGTGACAATTCTTGGTCGAAAATAAACATTGTTTCAACAAAATACCAGGGAAGAAGAGTATAAATATCATCTTGAGAACTCCCAGACTTCTTGGGGTTTTTCAAATGTCTTATATTCTCTCCTGAAAGCAGTCCAGAGGCAGATTATTTTCTTTACCACGACGGCCCAAGTCCAGCTCGGCTCGAGGGACTTAAGTATCTCCTGAAGAGTGGATAACCCTTTATTATTAGATACTTTATTTGCATAAAGCTTCGATTTAACCTTTCATAAAACTAGATGATCTATATTTGTAGATAAATTCCAGTAAC
>NC_134787.1:66221282-66223782 GCF_046742065.1 Oratosquilla oratoria | reverse complement strand
TGAACATGACGACGAATTAGACATCCTTCCCCCGACATCAACCCCTCAACCTTCCCCAGTTAAACTGAAATTATTAAACTGGTTTGTTTTCCGAAATGGGACCTAGTTGGATTTTTTTTTCTTTTTTTTTTTCTTTTTTTTTTTTCTCATGAAAACATTTTGTCCCTATAGTTAATGTAGCTTATATTGACGTCACTTTTCAAGAAGAGTTAACTAAACTTAAACTCTTTCTCATAACTTGTATTCCCGTGCCGTATAGCCACCCTTACCTTACCTCACAAACCAGTTAATAAGACAATTAACAGAAGGTCATCACAGAACAACTTCAATAACACAATGAACGTTATTTGCGTGGTCACGTGACGCAACGGCTATGCCAGGACCCGTCAGGGTGACGTCACTTCCTGTCGCCGGAAGATGCACCTTAGCGTCAATCTGTGCTCTCTTCCTTGACTAACTGTTGTGAGTGTAAGAGTATCTATTTTCATTCAGCTGAGTATTCTTGGATACTGATACAGTCTCATACACAGTATTAAAGAGTTCATACACATAAGGACAGACAGTATTTAAACAATACGTTTAACATACAAATTGTCACATACGCACACATACATATATGTACATTATATATTTATATTGTATGTGTACCTATGTGATACATATATACATATATATGCAATATATGTATGTCATTTGTTCCCACACATATTTTGTGTACGTTGATCTATCATAAATCCGTTCAAATATGTACTCTACTTCCATAAAAAGTTCAGTACACAATATGTATACCTATGTATGTACAGTATATACATGTATATCTGATGTGTGTATGTGTTTGTGTGTGACCACGTGTTGTATGTAGCACATATTAAAAAATATTTTGCATATTCATCTTGCAGGTCGAATTCAAGGATGTGCCTCTTTTCTAAATGCCCTTTGCTGAGCCCCATGTAATGCTAAGTCATGAGTCTTAATGCAGATCAGAAGACCCACAGACGCGTAGTTGTATTCCAGACCTTCCAACTTCGACCTGACGCCGTTTTCTACAGATCCTGTCCTGCATGACGTCATATGATTCTGTTCAAATCAAGGTGGCAGATTCAGGAGTAAATGGGGCTTCGTTAGATCCATTTTCGTCTGGATGTCCTCTTCTAGTGAGCAGAATCGCCTGGCATCAGCCTGGATAGAATTTGGAAAACAGGTCGTCGTGTTGGGGGAGCCTGGCAGAATCTCATTCGCACCCACTCCCCCCCTCCCCTTCCTCCCCTACCTCCCTCCCCACCCCGTTATTGTCCACCCATTCAATAACTCCCTCCCCCCTTCCCCACCTCTCCCTCAACCTGTAAAATCTGTCTTGAGGTCTGCACAGGTTCGTAGCCAGTCCAGTTTGGCACAAGTTCTTCAGGCTTTTCTCATTCACTTAGCTATGGCTGTCCTTGACAGTCCTGGCTCCTCACCCACCAACAGATGTGTATCACAGTAAGTAAGTCTTAAGCCTTAAGCCTTAACCGTGACCTTGAATCGCCCTCCCCCCCTTTTTTTATTAGTGGCTTATCTGGCCTGTTTAATATGAAGCTTCTCATTTATGCAAGACCATGGAATGGTGCTACCAGATTGTGATAAAGCTAATGCAAGCTTGTTGTGTTAAACTAAACTAATGTGGATGCATGATGGTGTCGGCGGGTTTCAAGTTCGTTCTGGTGCCAAGGTGACCCCGAGCTCTGGGTCCTGTTTAATGCAGATCCCAGCAGCACACACATAGAAAACGAGATCGAAATCTGTACAAAAAGTGACGAGCGTCTTCAGGTGTGTCATCCATTTCGAAAGGTCGTGGGATGTCTTATCTTCGCACTCCTGTCGCAGGCCACAATGGATGCTCGCGGATGCTCGAGTTTGCGCCAAGTTCTGGCCCACGTCTTTCCAAGGACCACCAGATGGAGGTGGACCTCGACATTCCCTCTCAGTGCCGAGGGTAACCTTCGGAGTAAAATGTCATTGTGAGGCCACTGCAATGTTCTCGGGAGCCATTAACATAGTACCTTCTTCATCATTTCAACAGAGATCTTGAAGACGACGTTTCTCTTAAAGACAAGTACAGCCACAGGAGCAATGCTGCAACTGACATTCCAGATAGAGTACTTCGGTATTAAGATATCTCCTGTTGACTTTCTAGAAAGAACACCTCTGCGCCAGCATTGTAGATTGTAAGTTGGGAATTGGTGGTGAAAGAAACTCGGGTGGAGTTCTTGGCTTTAATCTGCCAGGCTTAGTTCTGTCTACAAAATACACGGTAAGCTCCGATCAAAAATCGGATGACTGCCAGAAACATATTATATATTGTAGACAGAACTAAGCCTGGTTGATTAAAGCCAAACACTCCAGCCGAGTTTCTTTCACCACCAATTCCCAATGTAGTAACTTACAACCTACATTCTGGTGGCAGCGGTGGGATTACGAAACTTACAACCTACATTCTGGTGGGCAGCGGTGGAATTACAAC
>NC_134787.1:66211282-66216282 GCF_046742065.1 Oratosquilla oratoria | reverse complement strand
GTGTGTGTGTGTGTGTGTTTGTGTGTGTGTGTGTGTGTGTATGTATATATACACTATCCACTTGAGAACGGTGGCCACATAACTTATGAGGTCTGTTATCTCCGATGCTGCATTTACTCGGAGTCAGAATTAGAAAGAAACACTACACACGAAAGCAGGTTACCACCTTGGGTCCTGGGGAATGCCAGAGCAGATGAGTTCTTCGTGTTCTTTTGTTCTGTAGAACATTCCCGTGAACAGGGACTGCGTTCGGTGCGTTTGCATACAAACGCTGTGTTAGTTAGGCTGTGTAGAAAAATACACAAATAATGTGTGTTTACATGTGTATACACACTCACACACACGACTCGGTGGCGCAGTTGGTAGATTTCCCGGCTGCCGTAGTGGCAGGGGTGAAAGAGTTTCAGTATCACTGGACTGCGTGTAAGGTCACAGCATTACCCATAGATCGGTCATATATAAGCTCTGAGCTCTCTTCCGGGAGGGAAATAACTGTCGATCACGAGTCCAACACGTGATCCAAGACCATGGTGATTCACAAGCGATCATAAGTTCGGTCCCTGCCCAGGGCTGAAAAGCATCACAGCTATGCAAGCTGTTGTATGTGTGCGTAATCCAAAACCATGGTGAACCTCCCAACCACCACCACCACCACCACCACCCTCCCAGTGATAGAACAAATCCGATTTCTGGGCCCTAATCCTGGACAACAGACTCTCGTGGACTCCCCGCCTAAAACAAGTGAAAACATCCTTCCTTTGGAGCTCGTGATCTGAAACCACTATCCCACACACAAGTTGGGGAGCAGACGGACAATAGCCCTGAGCCTATGCCAGGCCCTTGTACAGAACAAACTCGACTACATACTCCAGGACTTCTCCGTTACGCCCACGGTTCTTCGAACATTAGAACTTGTACGCTCCCTCTGCCTACGCATAAGCACAGATGCCTTTCGCAATACTTTAACTAAAAAAAAAAAAAAAAAAAAATGCGCATTAAAATGGACAATTTCATCTTCCTGGACATTCGCCCTATTCTGATATCATTAGAATATCTACTGCACAAAAAGCACTCCTACCAACCCAGTAGCCCACACCATTAAAACCCTCACACCCATCTGGAATCTTATAAAGATCTACATAATATCCATCCACATGGCAAAAGAATGGTAGCCCTGACATCTACGTCGGAAGTTGCCAACAAAATATTTCCCACAGCAATGCCCAAACAAGCTCTCTTGCTACTTCCTCCAGTACACCCCTGCCTCACCTTAACCACCTTAATAGAAGACCAAATACCAGATGAAACCACCTGATAATAATCTCTTTTCCACACAGCCACCCATTCAACAGGTATCAACATATACAACAACGGCTCCTACTCAAACCAAGGGATGGGTTACACAGCAGTGTTCCCAACTGAAACAAGATCTGGAACCCCTACCATCATTGCCCCAATCTTCACCGCCGAACTCTTCGCCATCTTTGCTGCCCTAAATATCACCCACAACTCCCCTCTTGGGTCCTATATAAACATATCAGGTCCACGAAGTGCCCTACAAGCAATTTCCACCCACTGGTCCTGGAATCCATTCAAGTGTTCTCCAAATATTCAGCTGCTTCAAAGCTGTATCCTTCTGCTGGGTGCCATCTCGTGTAGGCATCCCCGGCAAAGAACAAGCTGACAAGGCAGCTCGAAAGGCGGCATCCACCTCTTCCGGTACCTTCATACCACTGCCAAGAACAGACTGAATCCGATCAACAATACTAAACATATTTTGTCAAAGACGCTGGAACTACACTCATTAAACCACATGAAAACAATTGGCCTCGACATGGTTGTCCTCACTTCAACGTAACAGACATTTTGAAACGGTTTTATTACACCTAAGAACAGGGCATTCCCGCCTGATATGTGATCACCTCATGGCAGGAAATGACCCTCCCAAGTGACGACGTAAAGTTCCCCCCTCACAATATCACATACTAATAGAGTTTACGATATACACAACATCTCCAAATAACCACGTGCTCTGTCATTTGTTACCTCAAACAAGAGTGACTCTACACTAAATCCTGGGCGACAAAACACCAACACAACTGTCAGCTCTCCACAACTTCCTAAAAAAAAGGGGACTTTTAGACCAACCTTCGACTGACTAGCCCAACACATGAAATATTTGATATTGTACAACGTTGGCGCTATATTTTCCACAAGGATGGAAGCGTCGGCAAACTACAGACCATAAAAACAACAGCAACACACACACACACACA
The DNA here is from genome assembly GCF_046742065.1 of Oratosquilla oratoria. Lineage (NCBI taxonomy): Eukaryota > Metazoa > Arthropoda > Malacostraca > Stomatopoda > Squillidae > Oratosquilla > Oratosquilla oratoria. Next base: position 66,214,006 of record NC_134787.1, on the reverse strand, counting down.
CACACACACACACACACACACACACACACACACACACACACACACACAAACACTTTCTCGTTATCTTGGTTAGCTTGGTCATCGTCGCTTGCCGAAACAGAGGTTCCAAGAAGGCTCCACAGTTTGCAAGAACGAGACAAAGTAATAAGAACTTAGTTCACCAGTGTAAGTACCTTGGATTCATGGTGGCGATCCGTCGGAGATTATGCAGTGCCTTGACCCTCCAGACTGGACGTGCAGGTAGTAGAGACCATCACTATAGCGGAAGAGATGGCTCCGACCTCATTTTTTATTTTAGGATCTGTAGCCTGTCTTCATAATCGTGGGTTGGTACAGAGCTACCCCATGTAATGGAGTAATATCGAATGTTGTTGTACATGTGTGTATGAATATATGTATAATATATATATATATATATATATATTGCATTTGTGTATATGTATGAATAAGTGCATTTTTTATGTGTGACTGTACTTGCATATCCATGATGAATGTCTGTATCGACATATATAAACATACAAAGATGATATTGGTGTGTAATCATATTCATATATATATATGTAAATATATTGTTGAGGATATATGAACCTGCCACAAGCTATGACGTCACAACTAGTAGGAGTTTTTTTTATTGTACATCCTAACTTGGTGACATTTATGACCATGTTTGTGTTGGAGATTGTACACCGTATCACCCCAGGTTAAGCTGTGTCAGTTTCATATGTCCTCAACATGTACATTTACTTAAATATCACATGATTTCATAACGCCGTATAAGCAAACATGGTATAAGTCCGGTTCGCTTATTTTTTTTTTAATGGTAACGTCGCTGACCACGTCTTAAACATATATGATTTGCATTACTAAACAATTACGCCCTTTTTCTAACGGAAATGCCTTTGACCTTAAGTAATGATTTTGCATTCTTATTAACAGCTTATTGTGACACGAAAAAAAAAAACGCCACGAGAATGTAAAAAAAAAATGTTGCATCATGCTTGAAACTATTTTTTTAAAATTCCTTTCTTTTTTCTACACATAGAATCTAGAAATGAAGATGTCTTAATGTTTGTGACAAGATAACTTGGTGCAAGTGTGTTGTTCTCTTATTTGTCTTTGTCTACTTCTTTGTCTGATTTATCTTTTTATATCTCATTTCTTTTTCTCTCATCTCTTGTCTCTTGCTCCGATCTGAGAGGTTTTTGTTCATGTGAGACTTCATGTTTGAATTCGTTCTTCCTCCATGTAAACACTTTAATATATATATATATATATATATATATATATATATATTCATATATGTATATATATATATATATATATACATATACATATATATGTATATATATATATATACATATGTATATATATACATATATATATATATAGATATATATATATATATTCAGTATAAAGTCTTCAGGTGAATAACCTTATTTAAAAGTCTGTGTTGTTAAATGCCCTAGTTAGCCATATAAACCAGTAGCTTCGTCCTAATTTCTCCTGAAGGAGCAGCCGGCGGTGAGGCGTGGTTCGAACCCCGCCCACACGCCGCTGCAAACCCCTCCCTCCCCTCGCCCTCATCCCACGTACGGAATTCCCTCTGTTCCCTCGTCTCACTGGTTCTACTTTTCCAGGAGGATGTCGGCCATCTGCTTCGTGTGTAACCTGCCTATCCTGAGTCACCAGGTGGGGCTGGTTTGGGAGGGAGGTAATGGCTGGGACGAACTCCAGAGCGAGAACACCTCCCCGCGGGCGCCCCGTGTCGGCCGCCGGGACTCCTCCGCTCAGATCACGACCATCGAGCCTCCGAGGGAGGTCCGCGAGACGAGCCCCCCGACCTCCCGTCGCCGCCGGTCCTCCCTCGCGCAGCTGACGGACATACTGAGGGAATGGGGCCGGAGGGACACCACCACCGAGCAGCACCGCTCCATGTCCACCACCACGGCGCCCTCCGCGCCGGGCCTGAGCCGGAGGGAGTCCCTGGCGGACATCGCCAAGTCCCTCCCTTGGGGGAAGAGGGACTCGGTGGTCGAGGTGCCCCGGATGAAGGCGAGGCGCGAGTCTTCGGCCGAGATCAAGAAGAGGCGCCAGAGCGGCACCGACATCCGCAACGACATCGCCAAGTTCCTGGCGCGGCGGGAGAGCGTCGCCGAGCTCCTGCGGCGGCGGCGGGACTCCCTCGAGCAGGAGCGGAAGGAACGCCGAGACTCGACCACCCAAGTGTATAGCCGCAACTCACGCTCAGGACTCGACAAGATCGTCTCCCCGGACAGGCCCACAGGGATCGTCACGCAGGGGGTGTCCTGCGGCACCTCCGGAGGCCCGGAGGTCTACACCCACCTGGTGTCCTCCCCGGAGCCCCGGGAACTCACGCCTCGCCCCATCGTCACCACCCAGGCCTCCTCAGAGTCGCACCTGTCCCAGTGCTCTCTCGTCTCTCAGATCTCCGGCGCCGGCCTCGACGGCCCGGAGAGCATCGCGGGGCCGAGTTTTACCGAGCCCCGATCCCCTGTGTCTTCACCTGCGCCTTCTTCGCCGACTCCTTCGGCTGCTCGTCGCGACTCCACCACACAAATCTACCGCGGACGGAGGGACTCGCGACCTCAGGTCTCTCCGGAGCGAGGATCCGCGAGGGGCAGCAGAGAGCCGTCGCCAAAGTACCGAAGCCTTCGCCGACAGTCAACGGCCATCGAGGAGCTGCCCCTACCTGGCTCACGACGA
>NC_134787.1:66198782-66203782 GCF_046742065.1 Oratosquilla oratoria | reverse complement strand
AACGTCTATAAACACCTCTGGTTATTTGTGAGCACGGCGTCGTGTCGTGAAATGCTCACGGCGAAAAGTTGATACGTGTGATACGAGCCGAATTTTATCTTGTCGTTTGTCTTTCCATGTATATCTGCTTATACATATAGGCGGGTGGATATGGATTTATAGATCCATGTGTTTATATATGAAGAGGAAAGTATGAATGTGCCAACATATAAGCTGGTAAGTTGGCATACATGAATGTGTATATGTGTATGCATGTATATATGTATGTATCCGTACATATGTTTATATATGCAAGTATAAATGCATGTAGTATGCACTGTGTATGTATTTGTATGCATAGTATGCATGTATTTTTTGCATGTATGTATATATTCATGTATGTATAGGTGGATGTATATATGTATGTATGTATGTATATATTTCTGTATGTATTCATGTATATATTTATGTATGCATTGTATATGCATGTGTATACGTATGTGTGTACGATTATATTTATCTATAGGTACGTATGTATTCATGTATCAAATGTATATACATATGTATACATATATGTAGGTGTGTGCATGTTTGTATGAATGTATGTTCTTTACATGTACATTTGCACAAATGTTTTATGCACAGACGTGTATATATGTGTATGTTTGTGTATATGTGTATTTGCATGTTGACGGTTGTGTGTGTGGCTTGATGAAGATGTGGGTGGATGTGGGTGCACATTTGCATTATCAGGTGCCTTTCTTGCTGGCGGAAATCATATGCATAATCAGATTATATCTAAGATAGTTCAGACCTATCCACACTGCTCCGACACCTTCCTTGATGCTTGTGAAACTTCAAATACAACTCAGACATAACTGAATTTTTAATTACATGGGGATCAGTCACTCCTCCCTTGACTCGTCCAGTATAGTGCAGTAGTTTTAGCATCCCACGGAGATCCACGCAGTCTTCTTCCTGGCAAGGAGACAAACACAGAGACTCACGAATCAGTGAAACATTCCAGGCTTCACCATGTTATGAATGTCCTGCCCTGTATCCTGGTAACAAGTTCTAGTTTGGATACATGTGACTATTATTCGTATAATAGTATAGAGTCTGTCTTATTATTACTGTCGTGCATGCAACTGGGGCTCATCTCTCTTAAGCTTTGACGTCTATTTTATGGGCATCGAGATCTTTGTAATTATGATAGGATTCATCTTGCATGCAGTGGCAGAAAGTTTTTCGTTTTTTGTTTTTTTATTTTTTGTTGTTTCGAAGCCCCCATTTGGGTGTCTGTAATAAAGGAGCTCTTTTTTTAGGGTAGAAACTAGAAAAATAAGAGCAAAACTGGGCTTACAAAAGAAATCATTGTAGGACAACGAACAGGGTGTAAAAAAGTAAAAACAGGACAGGAGGAAGCATAGGTGATGTAAAGGTTTTGAATATTATGTATTTTGACGCTCACAAAATAAAAATCAGAAAGCCCAGCCATACATCGAGAGTAAAAAATCTTGATATAGGAAATTAAACCGAAACATGCAGAATTGTAAGGAATTTAAATCTGAGTTTAGTGTTACAGGACTAGAACGTTTTCAACAGGATAGTAACCATATGGAAGATGGCGGTCTTCTGATCAATTCAAAAGCAATATCCATGCTTTTATGTAAATTAAGAAAGGTGACACGAAATTTTTACAATAACTCATGGGTCGTGGTAACTTAGTAATTCAAAGAACTGGGCAACATGTATGTATATATATATATATATATATATATATATATATATATACCCATATGTAAATACATATATGTTTATATATATATACACTGTATTAGACACGACAGCATTTTGGCACTGATTAATCTTCTTACTGAGATTTTCAATTTTTCTCACAGTAGATCTCATTTCGGGGGGTGGGTAAATACAAGCCTTCCATAGTCTTGTAACATGGAAAACTATGGAAGGCTTGTATTTGCCCACCGCCACGAAATGAAATCTACTGTGAGAAAAATTGAAAATCATAGTAAGAAGATTAATCAGTGCCAAAAGGCTGTCGTGTTTAATACAGTGTGTACTAGTGAGAATCTGCGCCCGAAATATACAATATATATATATATATATATATATATATATATATACATATATATATATATGAGTAATACACAGGCTAGAAACATTACCATTGTCAGCTGATAACATGTTTTCAGAACTTTCTGGTTTTTGCAATTATAAAATGCTGGTAATAGGCGATTTGATTTTTACTAACATAAATTGGACGATATTGGAACATGGCAGTGTAGTTTGTTGCTTAACAGGCTTTCTTGGTGACAGCATTATACAAAAGAACCCCCAAAAAACACGAGAATATACTCGACCGAGATATCACAAGCTGAGAACATATAATAACGAACGTAGAAGTCAATGAAAACATTGCATCTAGTAACCACAGCCTAGTTGAATTCAATAATATATATATATATATATATATATATATATATATATATATATATATATATATATATATATATATAGAATAGACAGTTGCATAGTTGCAATACATGACTTGGAAAAAAATTGATCATACTGGCCTACAGCTCATAGGCGCTTATAGACTGGAGAACAATATTATGTGAAACACTTGCAGATCAACTGCAGGAAGTATTTCAAAACACGCTTACTGTGATGATTCATTATTGCATTCTACGAGTATTTAAGGAAAGACGTCTTTTAAATTAATCTCGTCCAAAAGAGCTTGATGATGAAACAGAAAAGTCATTTGAAAGATATCACAAAAGTCGTGTGATAACCTAGAGGGATTTGACCAAGATAGTCACTATAAAATATTGATATGAATATAGCTGATAAATCTAAAGAAAATCCCAAAGAAAACTACATAAGAATAGATGAGACTGAAAGAGACCATAAGGCCTACACTAGGCAGTTCCATGTCCCTGACCACCTGTCATCTGTCTATAGTTATCTAATATTCTCTTAAAATAATCAATTGTTCCAGCGCATAGCTAATCAATCTATTCCATTCGTGAATTCTCTGTTAGGAAACCAGTTCTTGCCAATGTCCTTCTTAAACCTAAATTTGTTCAAGTTGAGAAATTAGATAGGCTACGAGTCCTGCCCTGCTGTCTTAATATGATGACCTTGCCTGCATCACCCTTGACCTATTTGAATACTTCCATTAGATCACCCCGCTATCTTCATCTTTCCACAGTGTAAGTTGAGGTGCTTAAACCTGTCTTCGTTGTTAAAAAGATTATTAGGAGTCATGTAGGCCTGTTAATATTAGCTTTCAACTTGAACATTGAATTGAAGGTATACGTCATAATTTGAGCAGTTAGTTTCGTACTCATAAACGAAACATCTCAAAATGAAGTCTTATCTGAGTCATGTGATACCTTGAGAGGAAAGTGACTAGGGACTGGAAGAGAGCCAATGTAGTACCAATCTGTGAAGGATGGAATAACCAAGATACCCTGAATTACAGATCAGTGTCGCTGATCGGCTTGATAACTGAATTGTGCGATAATTGCGAAAGTCAGATGGGTGAAATATCAAAAGCAGATGAAAACCTTAGCAGGTGACCAAATTCAATTCAGAAGTGGAAGGCCATGCGTCAGAAATCTGTTGAAGTCCACAAGAGAGATGTGGTTGGGTGGACTGCGTGTAACTGGAGAAGACCTATGACATGGTACCACACCAATGTGGAAAATGTATCAATAGTAAAGGACAGGGCAGTAGGATGAAGGAAAATAACAAGGAGAGTCTCGCAAAGATCGGTACCGATGATTCTCAGTTTATAGAAGATATTCTTGATAATATTTTTTTCATAAACTACAGCTGCACCATGACAGTTTAGTGTTATGTACAATAGGATGATTGAAGGTGTTACACGTTGCAAATCCTCGAATGGTTCATAGTATCTTTGTCCATGTGTTGCCTCGTGATAGCCTGGGCTATAAATTAGAATGAACCTAACTCCTTCATTACCAAAGAGTGTCAAGGAGATAAATGAAGGAACATGGCGTCAGCCACAACATGAGAAAAATTGCCACCCAGTAATGAAAGTATTAATCATGATAAGCTGTAACCAATTCGCTTTCGGTGGCGCCATACTCTTGCTGGCACACTCAAAGGGTAATGAAATCCTTTTGCTATGACAGTATTTACAACTTAACAATGATCTGCGAGAACTCCGGCTAGGAGCCGCGCAGGTGACAGACTGCTCGTGCTCTCAGGCGAGCTTCTGTCAGGAGCAAGAAATCCTAAGGTTGGCGATTGTTGACGCGTGCCTCAAATGATGCTGGACCTGCAGTTCTAATAGGTTGCCACATTGGATATTTATGCTAAAATGTGACATTACAGTTAGGGGTTGGGATACAGGGCGAGGAGAACCATGGAAACGAAAGAAATAGTATGACGGCAGTCGTGGTAAAATGGATAGGACACCCAGGTACGAAAGGACTCATAAAAAAAAGTCAATAACCCGTTTTGCTTCTAATGGGTACCACGGAGATGATTAGAATATCTGATGACAGATAAAACTAAAAGGGAGATGTGTGTGTGTGTGTGTGTGTGTGTGTGTGTGTGTGTGTGTGTGTGTGTGTGTGTGTGTGTGTGCTCGCGCGCGCGTATGTGTGCATGTTTTAATAGGGGAATCGCATACGTTTCCAACCAGGTGTACGTGTGTGTTTACCTAATTGTAGTATATAGGAAAGAACCAACGCTCGTGGTGTCCTGTCTCTTATTCTCCTACGATCATACCTAGCTTAAAACTCATATCTGGTTCCAACTTGGTTATATCACTTTATTCCTAAATTATACCTAGATACGTATAGTATCCAGTTTGAACTGTATTTCCTGTTATTTCAGTTTTGCATAAAAGATTTTCTTCACGACGTTTAGACGTTTAGTCCTTTTCAACTTATTCTCAACATAATATACCCCCTTAAGTAATCTGAAAAATGTAATCAAGTCACCCTTTTCTCTTTGGTCCTCCAACG
>NC_134787.1:66191282-66193782 GCF_046742065.1 Oratosquilla oratoria | reverse complement strand
CATTTGCTCTCCATCTTGGTAATGTCCACTCTGGAACTTTGTAAAAATCGACGTATCAGTTGAAATCCAGATGTTACAATGAAACAAACTTAATGATGAAAGAAGATAATGATCCCAAGAGCTTATATTGTATTTAGTTACAAAAATAGTGAAAGAAATACATCTGTAAAAACTCACACAATGTCTTCCTATTGACCCTGTCATAAATCTTATCCAGTTTCATAAAAAAAATCCATATCTTTTGCCAAAATCTTTTCGCATATCTACCTTACTACAAAAATAGGATCATATTAGTTATGAAGATTTTTTTAATACAAAATACTTATTCGCTTAAAATTCATTGCAAGTAATAATATAGGCATTCGCATTTGTAGTGATACATGGAAATGTTCCTTAAGATGAATTTGAAAATGCGTGTATATTTACTTCACACCTTCGGCTTTATGACGTCATGTCGTTGTAACTGATCGCTGTCCCTCTTCGTCAGTCTCTCTCTCTCTCTCTCTCTCTCTCTCTCTCTCTCTCTCTCTCTCTCTCTCTCTCTCTCTCTCTCTCTCTCTCTCTCTCTCTCTCTCTCTCTCTCTCTCTCTCTCTCTCTCTCTCTCTCTCTCTCTCTCTCTCTCTCTCATTCTCTCTCTCTCTCTCTCTCTCTCTCTCTCTTCTCTTTCTATGATACAAACAGGTAATATTAACTGTTCTTATGTCACATATGATTATTTTATATACGCTAAGAATTTTTAGTAGAGACAGAAAATTAAAATATATATATTTGTTTCATACCTTAAATTTGTTTTTGTTTTGTTCTGTACCAAGATAATTTCAATAACGTATACGAAGATGAAGGTTATAATGTAATAAGAATTATTTGTTTGCTATCATAACGCATGTGGTCATTATTAGAATTCCTACTGATAGTACATCAGTACAGGAGAGAGAGAGAGAGAGAGAGAGAGTTCTGAATATGTAACTTATGTAGCATGTAATAATATAATTTCGTAGTGGCGTTGTCTTTAAGCAGACGATTTTATCCAGTTGAAAAAGTTTTTAGATTTAGAAAAATATCAGTAGAAGTATCGTATAAGAAAATATTAGCTAGATGATTCTGTTCAGTTTTAGATAAATTGATATTACTCAAAGGGTTCATATGTGTGTTAAAGGTAGGTCAGTCTTCCACCCTCTAATGAGCACAAAGACCAATGTAGAAAATTGGCCACAAAACAGACAAACTGGCAACTCGATCCCAGTTGACCTTGTTGGGCTGGGCGTAAGACTGAGGAGCCGTAACGACAGATTCTTTTTTAATGACTTTCCTTGTATATCTTTACTCTGTGGTTGTGCGTGTCCAGTGTGATGTCATGGGTAACACGTGTTGGCCATAGCACGTGACGTGAGCCAGCTGTGTTAGTGACAAGTGACGTATACAGTTTTGTGATAAGAATTCTTGATGGTCATGTACATATAAAAGATTACGTGGTTGTCAAGTCGTAGTAGCAGGCACGTCCTTGTTGTGAGGTTCTGATGGGGAAAGGGGTATATGGCGGAAGCAAACGCGCGCACGCGCATGCACGCACACACACACACACACGCACGCACACACACACACACACACACACACACACACACACACACACACACACACACACACACACACACACACACACACACACACACACAATAAAGAGTCCTTCTTCCTCTCACCACTCTTGCTATCAGACGTGTCTTTTTATTGTTGTTCTAGTCTAGACTAAAAACCTTTGCTTATAACTATTGTATTCCTAAAAAAGATAATTTGTAAAAAGATAAGAACGTGTTACTACTAATGTTGTTCACATTAAAATAATATTCTAATGATTACATGTTTCTCTAGGTTAGGTTTTTCTCTGTGTTCTTTTTTTAACTCATGGACATTAATGGTTATTCTCTTAAGCTGTAGCTTCCTAGGATGCCCTCAGTCAAATCTGGCCTCCTCTTCCTGTATCTAAACTCCTTCTTCTGTTTCATCTCAGGCAAAAAGAGAGGAAGATCAAGTAAGTTTTTTGTCTGAACATTTTCATAGAATATTTCCCTTTATTTCCCACCCTCCCCTCCCCTCCCCTTTCTTTTATTTATTTATTTTTTTATCTATTTATCCCCGTCTTTCTTTATCTTCCTTTATTTTTTTTTCTTCTTCTTCTTCTTCTTCTTTGTGGGAGGGGTGCGATTCCAGCACCTTTCTGTGCATCTTTGTTGTTCCTAGATTTGTACTTGATGTGACTAATTACTTTTAGTGGTATTTTGATGTTGTTCTCGTTGTTGTAGTTTTTGCTGTTAAACTACTATTCCTTTTGATGTTGTTGTTCTTGTTGTTGTTATTGTTGTTGCCGTTGCTGCTAACTGTGACTTTTAGAAGTGGTAGAGCAGTGTTGGTAGACAACGACGCTAGAGGTTGTGTTGGCGATATGAATATCATATAATCGGCCTTGTTGGTGCCAGGGAGGTGGTAGCTAATGTCTGAGCTGGC
>NC_134787.1:66163782-66166282 GCF_046742065.1 Oratosquilla oratoria | reverse complement strand
GGTTCACTCGATTCCTCCAAGAGTTTTCTCATCTTGGTGACATTTACTGCATTGTCTGTCACAACACTTCCAATGTGACAACCAAAATCTTGTTCAGCCTTCTTGATCGAATTTTGTACAAGTTGTAGAAGATATTCAGCAGTGTGAGGTTTCCCTGATGTGTCTATTGTGTCAACTAAATAAATCTGACCAGTGGATGTTGTTAGAGTGACACATATTATGGGCTCATTATGGATGTTAGACCACCCATCAATTAAAAGGCATACAGTTTCATTATTCAGGTCATCTGCACACTTTTTATATTCCTTTTCATACACAAGATCCAAGTACTTTTCAGCAATATCTTTTCTGGATGGAGGAATATAACCTGGCCTCAGGTTCTGAACCATCTTGAGAAACTGAGGATGCTGAACAAGACGAAATGGTGAATTTGTAGCAAATATAATTCTTGCAACTTCTTTGTCGAGATTTTCCTTTTGAGAGGCTGAAGTTTTTATGATAAATCTATCCAGAGATGTTGATGACTTTCTTTTAGATGAAAATGATTTAGCAGAAGTGGCGCCTGTGGAGGAGTCTAATAGTGACCTTCTTAATGGTGGAGTCAGGTTTGCAGATAATTCAAGTGGAGCCGATGATGAAGGGATTGAAGGTGTTGATACAGATCCTGAAATGGAAACAGAAATTTTTAGCATATTGCATAATTCATAAATGAATAAATAAATGAATGAATACAGTGTGTTTTAGGTTACTTTTGAGTACAGTAGTTATTTTTTTAGATAATGATCATATTCACACAAGCCACTAAATTATTTGGAAATAATTAACAGGATATGAAGTAGGTGGGCTTGGAATTCAGCCCACACAGGATTCAGTCCACTTTTAAATTCACTAAAAATAATGGGTTAGTTGGGTTAGGTTAGGTTAATCCCTTTGGGTTGAATCCCATGTGGGCTGAATTCCAATGGAACCTATGAAATATACTACACAATGTTGAATGAAATGAATAACAATCATCTAGGCCCCAAAGTTGAGTGGATACAGTATATTATAGTGATATAGTCATTACCCAAATTTAGAAGTAATATATATATATATATATTATTGTATATGGTCTCCATTGTTCACCAAATTTATATAGTTGCGTATGAAAAGGGAGAAATTCACACAATATAAGTAAAATTATTTACCTGGGTAATCAATTTCTTCTTCTGTATGCTGTGGCTGACCTTGGCATTTATCTCTGTGAGATTTTAATCTTGACACAATGCCCTGTAGTTCCTGGCTGCAGTCTTTGCATTTAGCTCGGCACCCTTTGCCAGAAGTTGTTGGTAGTTTTTCAAAATAATTCCAGACAGGATAATTTTTTCTGCCTGAAGGAACCACTCTGCTAGGTCCAAAAGACATCCTTCCTGGTTGATTTCAAAGCAGCAACTGACTCAGTGAGAAGCTGCTTACCTAGAACAAGTTTCAACAAGAATCTTGTTGAAACTTCTTGTGGGCTGCACAGTGATATATACTACATATAGGCTTATACCGTTCCTTGTATACTTGTGGCAAGTCTATATAACACTGCTCCTTATATTGATATGCTAAAAATGTCCTTTAGCAATCAGATCGCATATCAGATAGCAATCCCACAATATTTAAAATCTATAAAAAAAATCTATTTAAATCAAATAAATCTGATTTAAATAAAAAAAATCTATTTTCTATATTTTTTAAAAAGATAAAAAAAAAATCGCCAACCCAGGTGTTCACTAACCTTATACAATAATACCTGTTAAGTCCGGCTAAAATTGGCATTTCAAAGAATAACAGTGCCTTAAAAATAGTTTCTTATTTTACTGTAAAAGTTTATATTAACTTATACTGCATTGAATAAGTCAATAGTTGATATATTTGTCCTATATACAATGTTAGGTTTCTAGTTTCGATATATTTGTCCAATATAAAATGTTAGGTTACAAAGAAAGCAATGGCCTCCGCTAGCGGACCCAGGGATCTGGGTGCGCCCGTCCTGTGTAATAGTACTCCTTGATATACATAATTATATATATATGATATATATATATCATATATATGTATATATGTATATGTATATATATATATCTTAATATATATATATATACATATATATATATATATACATATATATATTATATATATACTTTTATATATATATATACATATATTATATATTCATATATATAAATATTATATAGAATTATATATATATATATACATATAGTATAATTACACTCTATCTTTATCATATTTATATATATATATATATAATATATATATATTCTATATATATATATATATAATGGGAAGGTGGAGGGGGGGGAAACACGGGTCTTTATCTGAATATCGAGTTTTATTTCATCTAATTTATAATTTTATTCGATATACATATATATATATATATATTATATATATATATATATATATATATATTAAAATTATATTTTATATATATATATCTATATACATGCATATA
>NC_134787.1:66149881-66159881 GCF_046742065.1 Oratosquilla oratoria | reverse complement strand
ATATATATGTATATATATATTTCAGGTGAAAAATGTAATCACACATTTGTCAATCACGTTAAAACCACTGTTTGAGTAGAAAAGACTGGAGTCGGGGAATCTATATATTTAGATTGCAAACTGCCATCCTCTTCAGTAGATACCAGAGGAGTGAAGAGGAGTGCAGTTTGCAAGCGAAATATATAGATTCCTCGTCTCCAGTCTTATCTACTCCAACAGTGGTTTTAACGTGATCAATTTATATATATATATATATATATATATATATATATATATATATATATTTATATATATATATATATATATATATATATATTATATATATATATATTATGCGTCCCACAGGGTTTTCTTCAGTCTCCTAATCTTTTCCTCTTTATGTTACGTAGCAACCCTTTTTCTCCTATGCTCATGACAAAGCTATTTGTCTTATTCATTCACAAGAAATTCTTTCCCCAGTCTTCCCTCTTTTCCTTGACCTTTTACCATACATTACGGTTCTCTCCCCTTTTAAAACAATTAATGTCCCAGCTACTGCCAGAACAGCGTCCATCTTTCTATATTTCCTAACTCCATTTCTACTGCTGATCCTATGTGGGGTCGCCTCATTAATTCTTTTTTCATCAAATGGAGTTCAGAATAATCATTATTATCATTTATTTTCTTATCAACAAACGTCAATCTTCCCACTGTTCGTTGTTGTATTTCACCTGTTTATTTGCAATAACAATGTCTTAAACTTGGATGAACTTAAAACGATGTTAGCACCAGCACCCACGATTGCGACCTAGCACGAAAGATAATTACGATAATTTCTTAGGGAAGCATATATAAGATTAGACATTATCTTCATACTACCCTCTGAAACTAAAGTCTTGGTGATGAAAACTTGACCGTGTTCTGGCAACATCTAAAAACCAAACAAATTTCGTTTCGGATCGAAGACAAGCGACATGACGTCACAGACAAGAGCGCAAGGTACGACATTTTCTTTGAATCGAATTTCTCTACATCGAGCATAAGAGAAAAACTTAAACCATTAACTCGTTCAGTAAGTTAATGATTGAAGGTACGACATTTTCTTTGAATCGAATTTCTCTACATCGAGCATAAGAGAAAAACTTAAACCATTAACTCGTTCAGTAAGTTAATGATTGACTTAATTCCCTCCCATACCACGTAGCACTTTTTCTTCTATATTAGTTGTCGTCATGATATTTTATCCGTGCATGTGAAATGCACACAGCAGCAAAGGGGTACAAGACATTACCGAAAGGCAATTTTCTCTTTATTCTGGCCGTCCCTAAGATACTTTATTCATTGCCATAATACTCCCTCAGCAGGGGTCCTAAAAACATGGGGAACTAATCCCATCCATAAGATGGGGCACTAAATAATTTGGTATTTTCAGTCCCGCTTCCATCCCAAAATTTCGAAAAGATACAGTTGGTAGGCCTGAGGCTTCTATGGGTCCTGCATCAGAAGGGTTGGCTGCCTTGTCTCCACACATGTATGTGTACGTGTGCGTTTGTAATGGATTTAAATTGGACAAATTTGGGTTTAAGAAAGAAATAGGCAAGAACTGGTTTACCAACATAGTGGTTAACAAATGGAATAGACTCAGTAACCATGTAGCGAGCGCTGAAACATTTAATTGTTTTAGTGGAAGATTAGATATTTCATAGATGGAAATAATAGATTCCCCATGTCTTCTTTACTTTTCTCTTTTCTTTTCCTCCGAATTCCCTCCAATCTGTTGATTCAAAGAATTTCCTTATTTCTGTAATATTGGCTTTCCCAAAGTCGTATATGCCTTGTCTGCACAATTCATCTCTTGTTTCTTTATTCCCTTATCCAATCCTCCCATCTAAAATCCGAGTATTACTCGATCAATTTTCCTTACACGACACAGATAATCCTGGTATTCAGCATTACCGGTTTCTTCTCTGGTTACCCATAAACCTAGTTTCCCTGGTGTGTCGTTTCTCTAAAATCTTGTCATTTCTATAACCCACTAGATCATTAAGTTATCTATTGTTGTATTCAGAAGCACACGTCACCATGAATTTTCTCTTCTGTCTGTTTCCCTTTCTTTCCAATTCACCTCTCTACAAGTAAAGTTGTAGCAAGGACACGACACGCCTTAAAGAATTCGTTTTCTATAGTATACGCGCACCATTATTTCCTGTATTAATTATTGTCATCCGTTGGAACTAGTAATTATGTAAACATATCTTGATGAACAGTTTTATGTCTCTCATATCAATGTTAAGATATATATAAATAATTGTAGTAATATTCTGTATATTAGGAATTGTAATTTATGAACTAATTTGTGCATAGTGTTCATAAATGTGAAATATGCCCTTCTTGCGTTTCGCTGCCAAGACAGCAGCCAGATTCGGCCACAGTCGCATTGTATTTGCAATAAAAAAGTCCCAAGAGAATTGAAGTCTTCTTAATTACTTCTCTCACGAACAAGCTCCTTCACTAGTGTGGTGGTAACATACCACGACAAATGGTGACCCCGGAGTGACCCAAACACCCACCCTTTCACCCATTTAGATCATGCTTTCTTTGGCGGTGAGTAATGTCCAACACAAACTCTTGGTATTCAATCTCATCTCATGTCCTTGTCTTAGGAAGAAAATGAGCTACGCAAAGTCTCTTAGGCTACTTCCTCCGGTTGCTTTTCTCATATTTATTACAATAGCTTTGCCTTCACTCATTCTCATATATTCCATACTTACCTTTATCATCGCTATCGTCGTTTTCTTTTCTTTTTTCTTCTTCTTTTTTTCTATCCCTTCTCCACAAGTTGTATTCAACATCTCCTACTTGGATATCAGTACTTTCATTTTAAAAATTACAGGGCATAGAATAGCTGGTCTTTTTACCATTAGATAATATATTATTTACAACCTGGCCGTTATCAAATCATCTATGTGTACATATGCCACTTTCCAGTAGTGCGGGGTGATCTAATAGAAGTGTTCAAGTGGATCAAAGGCTATAACAAGGGTGATGCAAACAAGGTCATCATAATAAAACAACAGGGCAGGACTCGCAGTAATGGGTATAAACTGGACAAATTTAGATTTAAGAAGGAAATAGGCAAGAATTGGTTTACAAATAGGGTGGTCGATGAATGGAATAAACTTAGTAACCACGTAGTAAGCGCTGAAAACTATCAGTTGTTTTAAAAAAACGATTTAGAGACAACTTTATGGATGGGGACGACAGGTGGTGATGGATACGGAGCTGCCTAGTGTAGGCCTTATGGTCTTTTGCAGTCTCCTTTATTTCTTATGTTCTTATGTTCTTATTATTAACAATTGTTTCTTCTTCCGTACTCTTCACGTTTTCATCTCTCCCCAGATGTCATTTTCTCAGCTTCAGGTTTATCACTTTCCAATAAAATTCCGTCTTTTCTTAGTCCTTTTTTTATGCTCCTATAAGTAACTCTTATAATGGCATTCTCTCCTCTTATGTTGCGTCTTATTTAAATATTATTAAATCTGCCCATATATACTAATTTCTTTGCAGTGTTGCCATTGTGATCTATGACAGTTCCCACAAATGAGTGAGATTTCTTCCACAAAATTCCCACAAGGAAATCTGGATTTCCACATTTTCCCACAAAAAAGAAGGAATTATTTTATACACAAACAAGTTTATCGTAACATATAATTTGTCCATAAAATATCCCATGTGAGCAAATTTCTCCCAAAAATTTGAGGAAAATTCCCACAAAATGGCATCTATATTTGATCAATTTTCATTCACGGGCGATTGTGGCTTAATTTTGATCTTATATGATCGTCCTTTTCCTTTTACATAACTATCTAATCTAAGAGATCTGATCTTGTTCATTATATTCCGTAATTACCTTGATATTTTCCAACTTTGGTTTTTCTTTCTTTATCCTTAATGTAATATGCTCACCTTTCCACCCTAAAACCATATTATCTTTTATCTACAACATCTGTTACTAGCACTTCCCTATTTTTATACCTTCACTAATAAATAAACAAAACAAATAAGCAAATAGATGCATAGGTACCTTGTACACCTAGAGCTTTTTTTTTATGCTCAAGATAAAAAAAATAAATAAATAAATAAAAAAAATTGCTCAAAATCAGTTCGACCATCCTTACCATAAAAATACGAAAACCTTGTCAATAAAGAAAAAATAGTTTGCATAAATTTACAACATTACTCCCTCAACGAAGCATTTTATTTTTAAGACTAAATTATAATAGATATCGTGACAGAATATTTACATTTAAACATGTTATGTTAAACAACCAAGGTAAGAATACAAGGGAAGTCGGCCTGTATAAATAGTCACTGAAAATACCCACCACACATCAATTCACCCTCCCCATTAATCATTAAGGTTTTACAAAAAGAAAAAAAAAAGTGATACAAAACCTTACTTCTTACTTTTGCTCCCAAGTAGGCTTTCAGCCTGTCAGTTGGTCCATCACACTTCTCTCAAAGCTTTTTTCTTCCCTCAAATCCTCTATTTTTCCTGATCCATTTGCCTCTAGGATTTCTTCAACTCCATCTTTCCATCTTTTCTTACGTCTACCTCTAGATCTTTTACCTTCTGGTCTCCAGTTACATCCTTCAAAAATGTCAAAGCAGTTCACGCACACATTCCAGTATCTAACACCTTGAGCTAACATTCCAGTATTTACAGAAACATTACGTTCTGGAAAGTCAGTTCATTCATTGCTTTCGACCAGACAGCCAGGATCCAGAAACACCTGTTCACCATAGTCTTGGATCACGTGTTGGACTCGTGATCGGCAGCTATCTCCCTCCCGGAGGAGAGCTCAGAGCTCATATATGACCGATCTATGGGTAATGCTGTGACCTTACACGTACACACACACACCCATCTTCCCGCCCACGAGAGTTGGAGTAGGGACTCGCAGTGCGACGATACTGAAATTATTTCAGCCCTGGGCGGGATTCGAACCCAGACAGCCAGGATCCAGAAACACCTGTTCAGATATTAGCAGCAGTAGAGATAGAGAGTTGACAGCGCCATCAACTACCCAGGGTACCAGCTGATTGTGGTATGTACCATTTACACCATCTAAAACCACTAACTCTTATCATTTTTATCTCTAACATAAAGTCTAGTACTCACACAATTCTTTTCTCGCTGATCTTAACAATATTTCCCCTATCCCATTCAAAATTGAAAAGAGCTATTAGAAATTATCATCAGTATAATGTCATAGTATGAAAATTTTAGCGAATCAAATTTACATCTGTTTCTCTATTGATTTATTAGTTCATTCTTTAACTCATTTATCAAATAATTTATTGATTTACTTATTTATTTATTTATTTAGTTTTTTATTTATTCATTTACCTATTTGTTCGTTTATTCATTCATCTATTTATTAATTGATTAATTTATTCATTTACTTATTCATTTATTTTTCCATTTACTTATTTACCTATTTATTTGTATATTTATCTTTATATTTAACTATTTTATTTACTTATTTATTCATTTGTTTATTGATTTATTATTCATCTATTTTTCATTTATTTACCTTTATTTTTGTTAATTAATTAATCAATTTATTTATTTGTTTACTTATTTATCTATTTATTTACATATCTATCTATTAATTAATTTGTTTGCTTAATTTCATATTTATCTAATTATTTGTTCACTTGTTTATCTAATGGGAATGAGTGGTACTTTGTAAACTGAAACTTCGTTTTGAATATAAACTTATATCTGAAGACGGCGGCACACTAGGTATTTCTCTAACATGCTACTTGCTTTCGCTACTTCGTTTACGATCTTTTGTCTTTCAAATTTCCAAATGTCAAATTAACTTTGCGTCATATAGTAAGAAACTAAATGACGAACTACCCGAAGTTAGATCTATATGAATGTTAGACACATTGATGAGATGTTCTTACGGAAGCCTTGAATATTGTAACCAAAGTCGTTTCTACTCAAATAAACCAACAAAATCAAAGTGTGCTGCCACCTTTACTTTCATGTGATCAACTGGCTTTATTCTTGCACATGCCAAAAATAGAGAGCGTTCGAGTAAGACCCTCAGTATTTTTTTTTTTCGTTGTCTCTGACGAAAGTAAATAATTTATTTCCATGAAAGCAGCGGTCGATTAATTAATTATTTCTATTCTCGCGTTTGACAATCCGAAAAAGAGGCGTAAGAAAATGCATTCGAGTAAGACCCTCAATATATTTATCTATTTGTTTATTTACTTTTTCACTTATCTTTCATTCTTTCACCCATTTATTTGTATATTTCCTTGATTATTTGTTTGCTTATTTAATAATTTACTTATTCATTTATTCATGAATTTATTTTCGTTGTCTCTAACGCATGTAAACATCCGCTTCCAAGCGACATGACGTCATGAATATGTTTCCCAGCTCTACCAGCCGTGAATAGTACAAGGTTGAGAGCTGTGATCTCGTCAGCTTTACATTGATACTTAGGTTATGTCAGGCACAGCAATTATTTCAGTGAGGCTTAATACTAAATTGCTCCACCTCAAAGTCATATCACGCTAAGATCAAAGATTTTCATGCTAAAAGGCATTTCAAAATTACTCGGTCAAGTTATGCATCTTGCGCAATTGTAATGTTCAGGATCATTTAATTATTTATATATATTATTTATTAAGGTAATTAACTAATTAACTTACTTATTCATTTATATATATATTCATTTATTTATCCATTTAATTGCATGTTAATTTATTTATTCGTTTTTTTATCTATTATATATTAATTTATATATTTGGTTATTTGTTTATTTATTTATGTATTCATTTGTTTATTCATTTATTGATTGATTGACTTATTCATTTATCTACTTATGGACTTATTCATCTATGTATTCATCAATTCATCTATTTACTTAAGGATGTATTTCTTTGTTTATTTATCTATCTATCTATCTATCTATCTATCTATCTATCTATCTATCTATCTATCTATATCTATATATATATATATATATATATATATATATATTCACATATCTATATATTTGTTTATTTATTTTCCGAATATTTCAGGATTCTGTTAGTTTAGGTTAGGTCAGGTCAGGCCAGGTTATGTTAGCTCAGGTTAGGTTATTATTAGTTATTATTATTATTATCTTATCATTATTATTATTATTTATTATTATTATTATTATTATTATTATTATTATCATTATCATTATTATTATTATTATTATTATTATTATTATTATTATTATATTATTATCATTATTATTATTATTATTATTATTATTATTATTATTATTATTATTATTATTATTATTATTATTATTATTATTATTATTATTATTATTATTATTATCATTATTATTATTTTCATCATTATCATTATTGTTGTTATTATATTTTAGGTCACATATTTTTCACTGGAAAAAAGTGATACTAAAAGAAGAACGCAACTTTATCTTCTTATTTTCTAATGACGTATTTTAATTATTCTTTTCAAGCTATATCACAAAAGAGGGGCGTAAGCGAAGAAATTCCACGTTTTACGGAAAATACTAAAAAAAAATGTACCACTTCCATTTTCTACAGCCCCCTTCCCGGCTACCCCCCAGCCTAAAATGATATATTATTCTGCAGTTTCCATCCTTTCATTTTCTACGCCCTCAGACCACCCAGTAATCCCCAGACTTACTCGCCCAGAACATCTTGTCTTACGACCCTCCCCCAGCCTACACTCCCAGCCGCACCCACTCCCCCTTTCCACCACCCTCTCCCTCCCGCTCCCTCCATGACGATCAGTCCAGGCCTATCGCATACATGTATTGGCTCTCGGTGTCATCGCAGAGCTTATGCAGTGCTGTTTGCACGCACCTCTTAGCTTCCTAATTCCCTCGCATGCGCCCCCCACCCCCACCCCCTACTCTCTCTCTCTCTCTCTCTCTCTCTCTCTTCCTCTCTCACTTTGTGTTATGTGCATGTGTATTTACCTAAGTGTGATATTCAAAACACGAGTTGTGCTCGTGGAGTTCCGTTTCTATGTTTCCATCAACCAAACTTAGCTTTAAACTAGTTTATTTTGTTTGACATACTATTTTTCATTCATATTGTTCCACGAATTAAAGTATCTGCATGGAAAACCGTATTTTTATTTATTCTTCAAAATTTTTTGTCATTTTCTTTTTAGTTTCTTTCCATATTTGTCTTTCTATCACACATGAAGTTTTTGCCGATCTCTCAGATTACCTCTTTTCCTCTTTCTATTGCTCACAGTTACAATTTTCTTTTTCTTTTTCTTCTTTCGTCTTTTTCTTCTCCGTAGGTACTGTGAAGTAGGTTGGGATGTATATATATATATATATATATATATATATATATATATATATATATATATATATATATCTATATATATATATATATATATATATATATATATATATATATATATATATATATATATATATATATATATATATATTCCCTTTTAGGACCATACCACTGCAGCGTACTGCAATCTAGGGTGGATCAGGTTTTCGATTTTTTCACCATCTCCTCGTCCACGTAGCGGAATATCACTCTTATATTCGTCAACATATTGCAAGCCTCTCCTGAAATATTGATATGCTTCTCTGATGACGAATTATCCATTGACAATTTTTCTGTGTCCTTTTTCTTCATTTTGGTGGCTATTGACTGCAAAAGACCTTCAGCCATTCCAACAGACTCCCTTTATATCCTCCTGTAGTTATTCCAGTTCCTATGTCAATCTTTTGCAAGATAAATGATCAAAAACTTTCCCCAGGTCCAGGTAGCACAGTCCACCCTTTCGTTTCTCGTTCAAGATGATCGTTCTTGAGTTAGAAATAATATATATCTTTATCTCAAAATCTTCACTTCCAAATGTTTTGTACGTCTGCCCTTGACCAATCTCTCACACATTTTTATTTATCTTATTGGTCGGAGACACTGATCCATAATTTAAGAGTTCCTACATACTTCTTTATAGATTGGTGCCACTTCGACCTTGTTCCAGTCCTGAGACATTATTCCTTCTTCAAATGAATCTCACATTCCTAATCTCTTCCTTCCCTTCCATAAAGTAATTTTCCTTTGTCACTGATTGCAGCTTTCTAACGGCAGCTCGTGTTGTTGAGTCTACGTAGATTTCCTATCTGCAACTTGATGATTTCTTCTCGTGCCACAGCTTACAGTTAACAAACCTGTAAAAAATTTAGGTTCGTCTTTACATTTATCGATTATGCCCTTTTCACTCTTTCTTCCTCTCTAAGGGCTCTAATGTATTTATTTTTTATTTGTATTCTCCCTATGCTCTCTGGTTTCTTCTCTCTCCGTCTATACCATTCTATTATATTTCTCTTTACCTGTCTTGCATCTTCTGTTGAACCATTTCTTTCTCTCTTCCACTAACTATTTGGGCATATTTTCCAAAACTAAGTTGTAGAAACTTAGATTCCCCATATACTTTCTGCTTCGCTAGTTTTCCTGAAATTCCTCCAATCCCGTTCTCACAAGAATTTCCTCAAACCCGTAAATTTTGCTTTTCGGAAATTATACCTGTCTTGTCTATTTAATCCACCACTTGGCTCTATATCTACAACAGCTACGTAATAAAATTTTCCTATGGGACACATAAATTTCAAAGACTCAATTACATCAGGTTTTTTGACAAACATTAAATCCTGTCTTACAGGTGTGTTGTCTCCTCAACATCATGTCTCATCTTTAACCCACTGAGTCATTGCATTGTTCATTGTTTTCCTTAGTGTATTAACCCATGAATTTTTGCTTGGACCTTCTTCCTCCCAGTTCACATCTTTACAATTGAAATTAACCACCAAAATTATAATGTCACTGTTCAGTAATTCCCTGCAAATGAACAGGCATGTCTTACATTGATTTATGTCCATCTTCTACCCTAATGTTTGGGTGCTTGAGGGGTGGTCACGTGCTCCCGCAAAAA
>NC_134787.1:66139881-66144881 GCF_046742065.1 Oratosquilla oratoria | reverse complement strand
CTATTATCAGAAGCCCCCTACTCGGGATCCTTAGATCTCTTGGACCCAAAAGAGTTTCATAAATGGGACCACATACCGAAATCCAGTCGGACTAAGTGGATGCTTAGCGATTGCATTCAGTGTTGGAGTGGTCCCCAGGAGGACACAAGACAGCAAGCCATAAGTAAAGGATGCGTGAGGCTATAAGTTAAGAAGACAAACTCTAAAGCGATAGTTCCACTTATTTTTATCAGCCTTTTTCACCCCTCCTCTTAATGATTTACCCTTGTCACAAAAAATAGGTCAATTAATAATTAGATAGATAAATAAATGAATAAATAAATAGATGAATAAACAAATAAACATATAAATGAATGAATAAATAAATAGATATATGAAAATATGATCATCGTCCAATGATTAAAGGGGAAAATGAGAAATGTGTGCCTCTGTTCACGTCACTGATAAATTCCACATGTTAAGAATAAAAAAGGGGTTCCCTCCTCTACTTAGCTCCTATGAAATACTGATTTTACCCAGTCAATATTTCAGAGACTTTAGTGGTACCCTCACAGAAGAGAGTCACGCAGAATTCTTCTAAGATTGGAGACTGATCTAAAAAGAAAAAAATAAAGAAAAAAAAAATCTACACTCTTTCCGTTCTGCTACCTTCCACCTCTTCGGGGCGTTTTTTTTTTTTTCCAAAAAGGACAGAAGCGCTGGTTCTTGTTGACAAAATACTAAATACCTCTTTCCCTTGAAAGCTACCTCCCTCCACCCCCCCCCCCAACCTTCCTGTCCTCGGGAACCACTGTTCCAGGTTCCTTGTTCAAATGTGTCTTGAAGTAGAGTTCTTGCAGTAGATTCTGAGCTGAAAAACTGAGGTAAACTTAACCTCCAGTAGTGAGAAATATAGCGTTCGTAATTCTTGTACAAGATCTGCAGCTTTAGAATACAAAACAATATAAATTACCAAGAACCAGATATAGCGTTTATATTTTTACAATATTCTCTGATGAGCTCAATGGTTCTGCCTTATGAGCATGGCACTGATTCATGAATCACATTCGACTCCTATGTTCATTCTGGCTGTCGCCAAATAGTTTTATTCGGCTGAAGACGCCAAAAGTATTCAAAATCATTACGCCAATGTCGCCCATAATGCAGAACTGTGTGGCCAGGTAAATTAGGATACAAATTGATTATATGCAAGACTTTTTGTGGGTAGAGAATTATCACACCTTTCTTAACTTAAGAATTGACTATAAACAAAGCAATATTCCTTATTGCCCAATATTAGGACGACAAACTTCAAGTTGTCGACATTTTTCTAGAAGGAGCAGCAGCAGCAACCCCATTTGGCAGGACAACATCCACTTCTGACGCCATCAACGCAGGGCCACACAGGTAGCTGGCATGTTGCAGCCTGCCGGAACCCTGTGAAAAGGTTAATGTAAGCAGCTTGTTGGTTATCTAACATGGACAAGCTTCACGGAAGAATTAGCGATCCGAGGCGGGAGCCAGCGCGTGCTAGTAGATCCTGGCGTGGTGCTGCAGTGGCTGATGGCTGGGAACACAAGCTCCATTCTTGTTTTGGCTGGTCCATTCACAGGGACCACTCCGAGCTTCCACCCCTCCCCCGCTACCTTTCTTCGCCTCGGTCGACCTACTGCCAGCTCCCCACCTCCCCACCTCCCTCTTCCCATCCCAGCCCGCCAGGTCCCTATGATTGGTCATCACCTGGACATTTGTTGTGAATGAACCTGAATCAATACTCCTCACCTTTCACAGAGAAAACCTCTACTAGCGGGGGAGACTTTATTTTTTTTATTCTATTTATTTATTTATTACTATTATTCTATACATATATTTTTACATCTACCCCTAGATTTGGGGGAAATGTTTGTATATACCGATGGACATGTTGTCCACCATGATCTTGGATCACAAGTTGGACTCGTGATCGACAGCTATTACGCTCCCGGATGTGTGTATGTCTGTGTGCATGCAGTACATTTACCTAGTAGTATTTACTTAGTTGTATTTTGCGGGAAGGGGAGCTACGCTCGTGGGTCCCGCCTTTGTATGCGCGTATGCGTGAGCACAGTGTGTGTGTGTGTGTGTGTGTGTGTGTGTGTGTGTGTGTGTGTGTGTGTGTGTGTGTGTGTGTGTGTCTTATACTCCAACTACCATTCCTAGCTTTGAAATTGGCCATGAACTTAGCCAAGGCAATAAGTTGCTCCAGTAGTTAATACATCAGTATGGAAAGGTGTATTTTTTCACTATATATACATGTTTTTCTAACTTTTCTCCATGACCCAGCGGCTCTTTAGATTCCTTACCGACCGTCAGCTTTATCTATTCCCTTTAATGTCCTGAACACTACTCTCAAATCACTTCTTACTCTTCTCTCTATCAATTATAATTATGGTAGGTTCAATGCTTTCAGTTTTCGTATGCTTTTATGTGTGAAGCTATGGGCCTGTTTTGTTGCTTTTCTTTGTATTCTTTCAATCTCGTTTATATCCTTTTCCTTATTCAAAGATCACTGCTACGAATTCCAATATGGTACAAATCAGGCATTCATTTTTTACTATACATCATCTCGTCTATGTGAAAAGGATATGGGAGTGTTAGTGAGTGCTGACCTTAATTCCAGGAAACAGTGCTTTAGCGCCAAGAAGGCATTAGGATTTATTTCTAGGACGGTTACAAATAAAAGTGCAGCTGTAGTTGTTAAACTCTATCCGTCGATAATTAGACCAATCCTTGAGTATGAAGTAAAATATTGGTTTCCATCCTATAGAATGGATATCAGTTCATTGGAATCATTATAGAGGAGAATTGCCAAAATGATACAAGGGTTTTGAAATTTACCTTACAAAGATAGGTTTATACACCTTAACTTACATTCTTTGGAAAGACGTAGAGTGAGGGGTGATCTAATAGAAGCATTCAAAAGGATCAAGGGCTTTAACTAGAGTGATGTAGGCAAGGTTATCATATAAAGACAACAAGGCAAGACTCGTAGAAATGGATTTGAGCTGGACAATTTTAGATTTCAAAAGGAAATAGGCAAGGACTGGTTTGCCAATAGAATGGTTAATAAATGGAATGACTTAGTAACCATGTAGTGAGAGTTGGAACTATTGACTGTTTTATAAGAAGGTTAGATAACTTTATGGATGGGGATAATATGTGGTAATGGATATGGAACTGCCTAGTGTAGGTCTTACGGTCTCTTGCAGTCTCCTCTATTATTATACTCTTGTGTTCTTACGTCAATAGTCTCGATGTTTAACCCACAATTTTGTTTATTTGTTTCCCACAATACCTTCCTGTCGACCTTGTCATTAGCCTTCACCAGAACCCCCCCCCCAAAAAAAAAAGAAATCCTCACTTTTTGCCAAAAAGTTCTCGCATATCTACCTTACTACAAAATTTTGAGCCTTGCACCTTCTGTCTCCCTTAAACCTCACCAATTACTCTTTCTATTCCCCTCCTAATTATTTCAATCATTATCCTCCAACTTTCCAACTACTCCCAATAACCTGATCCCTCTAATTTGCCCTCTTTTCCTTTCTAAAATGAAACTATACAAGCACTCCCCCAATCCTCTGGTACATTCCCCCTCTCTTAGGCACGCAGTGAAAAACTCCATTTGTCAGTCCACTAGTGCTGTTCCTCTGTTTGTCAGGCACTCCTCATGACATCAATCCAACCCAGGTGCCTTACCAGCTATCATAATTTAATGCTCTCTATACCTCATATTTTCCTATAGCCATGTCATTTTCCTCTTTTTTAATGTCCTGAGCACTACACTCATTTTCCCAGCTCCTCTTGCTTCAAAAGGTTATTACATACCTATCTTCCTCCACATTCAAAAATTCTCTTAGGAAGGGTTTACCCATCTCTCCTTTACAGCTTTCACTCACTTCCAAAACATATCAAGTAACATAAAACAAAAATATTTTCCTCCTCTACTCAATTGCTACCAAAAAATTCTCTGACACTCACCAACTCTCCCATGAAAACATGAACGTCCAGAATTCTCCCTACATAGTCCATTAATGCCTTATCAACCACTCTTCCGTCCATCACCTATTTTTGCTTTCTCCTTAAACACGGTGTTTGCTATCATCAACTCCCTTTCTAAACACATCTCTAACATCGACTCTCCACCTGACACCCCAAACTCTCCTGCTATTCCATCTATTGGCTTATCCCCTACTCTAGCATTGAGATCCCCCATCACTAATAAATTTACATTCCCCCAAAAATGTCTAAATATTCATTTGAATATATTTAAAAAGACTCAATTTCCTCATCATTTTTCTCACTTCCAGGTCCATCTCCCATCTCAGTTTTACCTTTATCCACATTAACCTTGAAAATACTTCTCTTCACTCTACCACGCGCTTTCCTATCTCATCACCTCTTCGCTCCTGACACTCATCCCATCACACTCCCAAACTCAAAATCACCTCTCCCTTCCAATTTAGTTTCGCTTAACGTTAACACGCCGGTCTCCCTTCTCGTAAATAAACAGATCTCTTCTCTTTTACTCTAAGTTGTACCACAAACCACACACAATTAATAACCACAATTTTAGGATTCTGATTGGAGTTCTCCTCCCAGACCCTCTCATGTCTTGACTTCTCATAGTATGAACATGCAGAAAGCATTGTCCATAGTTCTACTTGGCCATCTTTTACAACACGCATGGAAAATGCGGTGATAGGTTCCTCCCCTTCCCGTACCACAGAGGATAGAAAGAGGTAGAGTCATAGAAGTGGTAAAGGATAGTTTCAAGGGAAGATCATAAAGAAGGGGGTTGTAGTACAAAGATATCATGATTCACATATGAATAGATATTTTACTCTAACACGGACAAATGACGTGTGGCTCTAGTCCGTAGGGGCATCCTAAATAGTATTGGTTGCATGGTACCATGCGGTCAGTACCCTAAAACGGATGTAAAATGGGATAAAAGCCTGACAGAGAACTGAAAAAAAAAAATT
>NC_134787.1:66134881-66137381 GCF_046742065.1 Oratosquilla oratoria | reverse complement strand
TACTGCCACCAAGTAATTCCACTTGGATCGTAAGAGGCGAGAAGAAAGGGACGGTGATTGGGACTAGGCATCCTTCTCCTTGAGGCCCCACAGGGGACATTCCTAAAAGAAAAAGTAAAGGCATAAGAGGGTCTGGGAGTTTTCCGACCGGCACCCTAAGGTTTGGGTCTTTTAATGTGCGTGGATGTGGTACAGATGAGAGTAAAAGGGAAGACATAGGTAGTATGTTTGTGAGAAGAAAGATGGATGTGTTGGCTTTGACTGAAACTAAGCTGAAAGGGAAGGGCAAGTGTAAGTTTGGGAGTGTAAGTGGGAGGTTCTCAGGAGTGAAGAGAGGGCGAGGGAGGGAAGGGGTGGCTATACTAGTAAGTGAAGAGATAGGTAAACTAGTGGAGTGGAAGGAGGTTTCCTCAAGGATAATGTGGATGAAGGTGAAACTGGGAAAGGAGATGTGGGTTTTTGTAAGTGCATATGGGCCTGGCAGTGAGAAGAGTGTAGAAGAGGATTTAGGGAGAAATATCAATGTAATAGCACTGGGAGACCTTAATGCTAGGGATGTGGGAGGTTCTCAGGAGTGAAGAGAGGGCGAGGAAGGGAAGGGGTGGCTATACTAGTAAGTGAAGAGATAGGTAAACGTGTAGTGGAGTGGAAGGAGGTTTCCTCAAGGATAATGTGGATGAAGGTGAAACTGGGAAAGGAGATGTGGGTTTTTGTAAGTGCATATGTGCCTGGCAGTGAGAAGAGTGTAGAAGAGGATTTAGGGAGAAATATCAATGTAATAGTACTGGGAGACCTTAATGCTAGGGATGGAGTGGTTGGGAAGTGTGGAGTTCCAGGAAAGAATCGTAGTGGAGAGTTGATGGTGGAAATGTGTCTAGAAAGAGAGTTGATGATAGCAAATACAGTGTTTCGGAAGAAAGTCAAGCATAAGTACACATGGGAGAGGGTGGTGGATGGAAGGGTGGTAGATAGAGCGTTAATGGACTATGTAGTGGTAGATAGGATTATGATAGGAAGAGTTAAGGATGTACATGTGCTAAGGGGAGAGGGTGGGGGAATATCAGATCATTTTTTGGTGGAAGGTAAGTTGAGAGTGGAGGATAGATGGAGAAAGAGGAAAGGGACAAAAGGTAGGGAGGTGCTTAGAGTGAACTCTTTGAATGAAAAGGAAAAGGAGAAGGAGTACAAAAAGAAGCTGAAGGAGGAGTGGGAGGGAGTGAAGGATAGAGTAGAGCTAGGTGTGGAGGAGGAATGGGGATGGTTCAAGGAGGAAGTCAAAGTGTGCAAGGATGGTGTATGGAACAAGGACAAGAGGAAATAGAAGGAAGGGAAGTGAATGGTGGGATGAGGAAACAAAGAAGGTTGTAGAAGAGAAGAAGCGAGCTTTCACAGATTGGTTACAAAATAGGACGAGGGAGTCATATGAGAGGTACAAAGAAAAGAAAAGAGAAGTAAAGCAAAAGGTAAAGGAGGCAAAGAGGAGAGCAGATGTGAAATGGGGTAAGAGCATGACAGAAAATTTTGAAAGTAATAAAAAGATGTTTTGGAAAGAAATTAAGAGAGGAAGAGGAGGCGAATCAAGTAGAGAAGAAAAGGTAAAAGGTGCAGATGGAAAGATGATAATGGAAGAGAAGGCAGTAAGGGGAAGATGGGCAGAATATTTTAGGGAGTTGCTAAATGTGAAGGAGGATAGGGAGGGAAAGATAGCTGCAGTGGCAAATGCTAAGAAAACGAGAGTGATGAGTGCGGAAAATGGAGGAGAAATAAGGAAGGATGAAGTGAAGGCAGTTGTTAAGATGATGAAAGCAGGTAAGGCACCTGGTCTGGATGGATGTCATGCAGAATGTCTAAAAAAAGGAGGTACAGTGATGGTGGACTGGAATGTGAGGTTATTTAATGATTGCTGGAGAGAGGGTAGAGTGCCAGAGGACTGGAGGAGTGCCTGTATAGTTCCACTTTACAAGGAAAAGGGGGACAAGTGTAAATGTAGTAGTTTCAGAAGGATTAGCTTGTTCAGTGTAGTTGGGAAGGCTTATGGGAGGATCTTGATTGAGAGAATTAGGAGAGGAACAGAGGGAGTAATTGATGAGGAACAGTGTGGATTTAGGACAGGTAGAGGTAGTGTAGATCAGATCTTTGTGGTAAGACAGATATGTGAGAAAGCTATAGGAATGGGGAAGGATGTTTTTTGGGCCTTCATGGACCTGGAAAAGGCTTAGGACAGGGTAGACAGAAAGGCACTGTGGGAGGTTTTGCGGATATACGGGATAGGAGGAAAGCTTCTAGGAGCTGTCAAGAGTTTTAATGAGAGTCGTAGTGCTTGTGTCAGGATTAGAAATGGAGAGAATGAGTGGTTCGTGGTAAATGTGGGACTTCGTCAAGGATGCGTTATGTCGCCCTGGCTGTTCAACTTATGCATGGATGGGGTAGTGCGAGAGGTAAATGCAAGGGTAGTGGGTCAGGGATTGGAGATGGTTAAAGAAAATGGAGAAAAGTGGGA
>NC_134787.1:66002381-66129881 GCF_046742065.1 Oratosquilla oratoria | reverse complement strand
TGGTGTACAATTTACTCCAGACCATGCGATGATATGCAAGCAGGATGGATTCGTTTGCATGCGACATGATGAGGTAAGAGATCTCACTGCCCAAATGCTTCAGGAGGTGTGCAAGGATGTGACTATCTAACCAGCATTACTCCCATTAGGAGGGGAGAACTTCAGATACCGCACGTCCAACACATCAAATGAAGCAAGAGTGGATGTCAGCGCAAGAGGATTCTGGACACGGGGACAATTGGCTTTCTTTGACATGTGAATATTTGATCCGATGGCCCCCTGTTATAATAACCTAACTATTGAGGCATCGCACTCCCGGAACGAGTATGAGAAGATCAGTATGTACGAAGATCGTATACAGAATGTAGACCAGGGCTCATTCACTCCTATAACCTTTACGACTTCAGGTGGGATGGGTCCTAGAGCAAAGGTATTCTACGTTCGGCTGGCAGAGGTGATGGCTGAAAAGAAACAACAACCAAAAAGCAGCATTGTTTCGTGGATGAGATGTAGACTGTCATTCTCACTCCTATGATCAGCCCTCCTATGCCTGAGAGGTACCAGGTCGCAACCGCCCAAATCAGCACATATACAAAACCTAGATTTTGAGCAGACGGTGGTTGACAGTAGGATAAATGAACTTTTGTATTATGCATTATTAAAAATAAATAGATAAATAAAAGGGTCGTCAACCACAGTCATTGGCGGGAGAGGGGCCAATGAACTGTGTCTGTGGGAGACAGATCATGCTGCTTCCACCGCACAGTTTCACGAGCATGGAGGTCGTATAGATTTAAAAAAAAGTAGTAGTAGTAGTAGTAATAGTAGTACCATCATCATCGTTCTCAGAAACCACAGAATTATAAGAAAATGAGGTATTAATACTAATTTAATGGTAGAAAACGTATTCCATGGCTAGCGAAAAAAATTGTATCAGCGTTTTGGTCCCAATGCCAGAATTTTTAAATGAACAGAAATATGCAAATCTACTCATAATCACAAATAAGCATACAGATAATAACTGACAAATATTATGAAATATTCTGTATATCAAGAAGAAACAACATAAATCTGGAACGAAACTTAGTGAATATTATATACCGCGACTAATAATCATGCATTTGGGAATAAAACATCACACAATTTAAATACTTTCAGAAATGTAGATATTTCTATCAAGGATATGCCACAAACGAACATGAAGCTGTAAATAGCACTAAAATTAAGGCAGTGAAAATATAAAAGTCAAAATACATCAATGCCCTCCAAAATTAGGATACATAGATTCTTGTACACACTAAATTGGTGATTGCCAGCGTTCCTGTAAAAGCAATATGGCGTTCGCTAACTTCAGCTTTACTGTCTGGGAGAGAGAAAATTTGTATGCATACAAAATCGTGCCTTTTGAATCTAGTGAACTTTGATTAATTTTATATTAAAAAAAAGAAAAAATAGAGCTCAAACTATAGTCTTATCTATATATTTATGTGTGAGAAGTAAAAAAAATGTCAGTATAGTCAGGTAGTCTTAGCCAATCAGCTGCAGCCACCAACATATAAACAAGTATTCGTGGAGGGTTACGGGGAACTAAATGCTATATGCCACAGGCCCTTTAGTTCCATTCAATAATAAAACTATTTAATGCATTTGGTCATTTGAAAACAGAAGGAACATATTATGCTTATGTATATTAAACATCGTGCTGTATAGATTGTGTCAATTTTTTTTAAAGAACTGGAGACACGTTCACTAATAGGTAATATGGCTAATTTATAAATCATACCCTATTGTGATATCAATATAAAATATATTCAATATTGAATACAAATATTATTTAGTGGAAGGTTATACTTTAATATTCCACAGATGGAAAAAAAAAAGTTAAAATATCCCATCATATGCCACTAAGACGCTTATCACTGCCTCCCAACCACCTCCACTGTCGGTTTGTTCATCCCGGCGAATTCGGGCTTAGGGACTGTTGGGAATTTTGACAGTTAAAATGTTACGGTAAGACAGCAGAATGAAATAGTGTTGCTCATAATGGGAATATCTTTGTTACTGTAATAATGTGATTCATTACTTTTAAGTGAGCATAAGTAGTTAATAAGTCTAGAAGAATAGAACACTGTCATTCTAAGTTGTATATGATAGACGTGGTAGAGAATCAAAGAGATGCAAACAAATATTCTCCTAGGTGAAATAAGCCCACTAAATCCATATTTAGAATAGGTATTGAATTGCTTAGGACGCATACTATTATTAATGTGAATATTATGACAAATAGTAAGATGTGCATTGTCAAACCCATACATCCATTTTGTAGGCCAGCATTATCATCATATGTTAACAATCTTTATAGGTTTGTTTGGGTTTAATAATCATCACTGCAGCCATATATTTATTTTGTTTTGTTAACATTGTAATTCACTTGGTTAACTCTCCTCGTGTTTCCGACAACATCACATAAATAGACAGCTCGCACACACTGGCATGCCAGTCCATATAATGTCACAAATAAAATGAAGAAAAGCCTGTTGTATCGCCAGAATTGAGGGCCATATGCAGCTAGTTGTAAGTTGAGATATACTGATTATCACTGCAGATAATAGTAAATTGATAATTGATCATACAATAAATAGCTGAATTGCACATGTTGGTAAGAAAGTGACATGCATGTGTGTCAGTAATCAAATATTTGGCAAATATATCATTTATCATTGTAGGAGACCTCTTCAAGAGATTGAAGACCTTGTTTAAATGCTGCATTGTTTTTAGCACTGACAACTCTATCTGGGAAAAAGTTTGTGGTCAGTACACCTAGGCTAATATCTTTGCCTACATTCTATTGGGGAAGAGGGGAATGTCTGTTGAGGAAGGACGGGAGAGGACAGAAGACGGGTGAATGGAGAATGGTTGTATATGGAGGATGTTGTGATGCATGAGGTGGAATGGACAGGGGGATGGGGGGTGAGGTAGTGTGTGTGAGCAAAATTTTGACACAGCCCGATTTCTCCCCGTCCTCTCCTTTATATGGGGGGACGGAGAGGGGGGTCGCCGATTTAATGAAGCGGCCTTGCTGTGGATGTGCTGTGTCTTGCGACACTGCTTCTGACCCAGGGCAGTGGACAGGGTGCAGGGATGGCCCGTCATCTAGGAGGTGCTAAGATGGGAGGGAGGGTGGAGGGGTGTGGAGTGTATTCAGGGATGGAATGGGTGGGAATGATTTTATGCCTTTTCCTTTTTGGCTACCTCCCTAGTAAGGGGGAAAAAGCCTTGGTATATGTATGTACATTCTATGGAAGAATGAGGTTTGGCTATTTTGTAACTGTGTCCTCTTATGGCAATATCTGTGAAGATGTTGAATAAGTTTGATACAGAAATGGCACAGGCATTAATAAAAAAAAAAAAATCTTTTGTTATTATCTGAAGCAAAGATGTGAATAGGTGTTTTTTGCTTATTTCAGTGTGGTGAATTCAAAATTGTAAACAGCTGCTGTATCACTTCTAGTTTTTGTGCTTTTACATATCCCATTTTAATTATATTGCATATCACATCAAAATATAATGTTTGTCATTTCTTACAATGTCATAATACAGAAAAAACAGTATAGGTACAGAACACTGATGGAACTGAATTATTTGGATAATACAATATACATAAATCACAATTGATTTTTTTTTTTTTTCCTTTCCTGAAGGGGAAAATATCAGGAAAGGGGAATGGAGAGAGATGAGCTCTGCCAGTGTCATGACCACAAAATGACAATTTGAGACCCTCATAAGCCAAGGACTCATATTTTTATTTATTTTTTATATTTATTTTTTTATTTTATTTATTTAGGAGAGGAACAGAGGGAGTAATTGGTGAGGAACAGTGTGGGTTTAGGACAGGTAGGGATTGTGTAGATCAGATTTTTGTGGTGAGACATATATGTGAGAAAGCTATAGGAAGGGATGAGGATGTATTTAGGTTTTTATGGATCTGGAAAGGGCTTACAACAGGGTGGAGGGGAGGGGGTGCTGAGGATGTGTGGGATAGGAGGAGGGCTGTTGGGAGCAGTCGAGAGTTTTTATGGGAGTGGTAGAGCTTGTGTTAGGATTAGAAATGGAGAGAGTGAATGGTTTGAGGTAAAGGTGGGACTTTGTCAGGGATGTTATGTCGCTCTGGCTGTTCAATCTTTACATGGATGGGGTGGTGCAAGAGGTGAATGCAAGGGTGGTGGGTCAGGGGTTGGAGAAGTGGGAGGTGAGCCAGTTGTTGTTTGCTGACAACACTGCGCTTGTGGCAGGATTGGAGGAGGGATTGAGGAAGTTGGTGACAGTTTGGGAAGGTGTGTGAAGGAAGGAAGCTGAAGATAGATGTGGGTAGGAGTAAGGTGATGAGATGTACAAGGGGAGAGAGTGACAGCAGGCTGGAAGTGAGCATTAAGGGTGAAAGACTGGAGGAAGTGGATAATTTTAGATACTTGGGTGCGAATGTGGCAGGAAAGGGAGGAGTGGGGGTGGAGGTAGAATGTAGATTGAGAGAAGTGAGTAAATGCCTTGGTGGATTGAAAAGTGTAATGAGAAATAGACATCTGGGAATGGATGCTAAGAGTAGGTTATATGAAGGAGTGATTGTGTCAACAACAATATACGGGGCACAAACATGGAAGAGAGGAGGAGTTTGAATGTGTTTGAGATGAAGTGTGAGAAGTATGATAGGGGTTACTAGGCTGGATAGAGTGAGAGGTGAGGAGGAGAACAGGGGTGGAAAGGGAACTGGGAGATAGGGTTGATGAAAGAGTATTGGGATGGTTTGGACACATGGAAAGAATGAGTGAAGAAAGATTAATAAAAGAGGTGTAGAAGGCAGAGGTGGAAGGAGTGAATATGAGGGAGAGTCCTAGGATGAGATGAATGGATGGGGTGAAAGGGGCATTACAAAAGAGGAATGTCTGTAGAGGAAGGATGGGAGATGACAGAAGATAGGGTGTGAATGGAGAGGGGCTCTGTATAGATGATGCTGTGATGCATGAGGGGGAGTGGGTGGGG
Source organism: Oratosquilla oratoria (assembly GCF_046742065.1). Lineage (NCBI taxonomy): Eukaryota > Metazoa > Arthropoda > Malacostraca > Stomatopoda > Squillidae > Oratosquilla > Oratosquilla oratoria. Next base: position 66,124,844 of record NC_134787.1, on the reverse strand, counting down.
GATGGCGGGTGAGAAAGTTTGTATGAGAAAAAAATTTGATGCAGCCCGAAAGGATTTCTCCCCCTGTTCTCCTTTTCTGCATGGGGGGACGGAGAGGGGGTCACCGAATTTATGAAGTGGCCTAGCTGTGGATGTGCTGTGTCTTGCAACACTGCTTCTGACCCAGGGCAGTGGACAGGATGCAGGGATGACCCGTCATCCAGGAGGTGGAATCCAGGTGGAATATATAGGAAATGGAATGGGTGAGAGTGGTTTCTATGCCTTTTTCTTTTTGGCTACCCCCCGTGTAGGGGGGGAAACCTTTGGTATATGTATGTATTTTATTTATTTTGTTTTTTTTTCATACCCTAACCAGCCCTAACCTAATCAAACATAAGGTATATGTCACCTAGTAGGGTGATTGGGCTTTTTTACATGTTCACCCATGGCATCATCACGCAACCCAAACACAGCCCTACATTTACCCCAGCTCATTCAACCTTTCTGTTCCCTCTTTCTATTCCTAGCTGTTAGTATGCTGTAGTACCTATGTAAAAACTTTATTGCCTTCAACAAACATTCCCCTGTTCTTTATTTGCAACACACTAGGATCTCCTTGGAATTGCTTCCAAATTGTTTGTGCTGTGCATGTAGTGTTTACATTTATTTGTAATATTAGGACTTCCTATGGATAATCAAATAATTTTGATATTGATTTTATTTTTCTCTATTCTTCCCAGGTTTGCAGCTTTGGTGGTGTGCGTGCAGGCAGCACTAGCAGTGAACACACTTGTGCTGGTGGACAACCTAGCTACAAGGGAAACTCACTCCATATTTCTTAAGTCTCTTCAAGGTACTGTAATTTATGACAGTAGTTATTGTGATTGTGGTTGTCATTTCAGACTAGTATTTATCTCTTTCTCTCTTCAAGTTATTATTGGAGATGTCTTGGACATAAATGGAAATCTAGGGGATGAATATTTAATTCAGCAGTAGTTTTGTGTATTATTTTTGTACCGTATATTATTGGACACTTTTTTTTTCCATAGAGAGAGGTCATGAAGTGACGGTGAAGGCAGCAGATGATCCCTCCTTACAGCTCTCCCGCTATGGGGAATTCCTCTTCAATAATCTCGTCATTCTAGCCCCAGCAGTTGATGAGTTTGGTGGAGCCCTGAGTGTACAGGTATGAGTAGAAAAGCAGTTTTAGCATTGAGTGGACTACTTTACCAGCATATTTTGTACACTTCATTTGCATGCTGTAGGTCCAACGTGTGAAGAATGAGAGGCTTCAATTGGAGAGTTTCAAAAATGTTTACCTCTTTATTTATGCAAGGGTTGCATTTTTTGGGGGCTGCATAATCGAAGAAAAGGTTACATTTTGTGTTATTGAAACCCCTATTTAAGAGAGAAAAGGTTTTAGCCATGCATGTATCAGTATCAAGTCTTGTAGGAAAATAAATATATTAAGATCAGTAACAAGTATTAGCATTGGTTGGCTGAAGGAAACAATTGCAGTCAGTCTGGACAGTTGAGAACTACACTTGACTACATTTCCACTGTATGGTTCCCAACTGTCAAGAAAACAAATTTTGCAAGATATACAAAAGTATTGATTATAACATCCCACACCCATTTGTTTTCTCTTTTATCTTAACTCCTTGCCATCCCTGCTCTGCCTCTGTCAGAAGCAGTATACATATATACATAAATATATATATATATATTACATATATATATATATTATATATATATATATTGGTTGTGGCCTCCATTGGGTCTCTCAATGTTGATGGCTTAGAATTAAAGTGCATTGCAGTTGTTGAAATATATATATATATATACCGTAGATTTCCACGTATAAGACGACCCTAAAATCCAAAAATTAACCCCTTAAAATTGGGGATCATCTTATACTACCATTGTAAAGATCAGACCTTGAATTCTATGTGAGATGACTTGGTAGGCTAGCCTGCCGATAACCACCAATACACAGGAAATGATTCACATTATGATAAGAACTGGTAATAAAGGTAATTAAACCATATTTACCTTATATATTATTGGCATATCTTTATAGTAAATGGCAATTGTTAATAAATTCGAGGTATAATTCTAAAAATTATGGTACTTTAAACTACTCTATGGAAACACATTTAACACAGCTGAAAAAAATGTAAACATCGAGCACTGGTCGCGTTCTAGCAACCTTTTTCTTTCGCTAACTTTTCAGTAATTTTTAAGACTGAAAATAACAATTTTGGATTATAGTACATAAAATGTTTATCAATAAAAAAATATATTACAGTAGTTGCATTTAAAACATAGAAAATTTAAAAATTACAAAACTTAATTTCTAATCATCATCCATGATTGATATGGGCAAGCAGCTGATAAACGCGAGATTGTGGTGTACCAACCGTTGTGTGCGGTGGAGTGAGCTACGTCGAACCAGGAACGTAAACAAATAATTTTTGTTAGTTGACGTGTGTTCTCAGAAAATCATGATACATGATTTGCTTTGTTATTTCATTTATTTTGAATTTATAAGGATACAGTAAGTAATTTATCTGGTATAAGGATACAGTTAAGTAATGAGAAAGAAAAGAGAAAAAGCGGAAAAAACAGCTGATAAACGTAATCAAAACAATTCTTTTTGTACGGTAGCAGTTATCTTATACTACCGATATGAGATAAATTCATAAAAATTTGCTCTAATTTTGTACCTCGTCTTATACAAAGGTCGTCTTATACACGGAAATATGCGGTATATATTACATACACATACATACATAGGTACTTGGCCCACTTTTCTCTCAAAAAATTGTGACTACTAATAGAAATATGACTTGCAGGCCATTACAGAATTCGTTGACGGTGGTGGCAATGTGTTGGTGGCAGGGTCTTCTGAAGCAACCGACTTGATTCGGGATTTGGCAACAGAAGTTGGAGTAGAAATGGATGAAGAAGGGGCAGCAGTCATTGATCATTTGCACTACGATGCTGCTGACTCTGGTTTGGTAAGTGCATATATGTTGTTGTTGTTGTCGTTTCCTAGAGTGTTTGGCCAAACAGTCCCATCTCCCAGAGGAATGCCATGGCTGGAATAGGGTTTTCCCACAAATCCTATGTAGAGTGTATATTGTGTAAGGGGGAAAAGGCCTTGGGCATATGTATGCATGTATATTGTGTTGTTGGTGTGCATGATTGTGTACAATACAGTCTTCCATAATGTGTTGTATAGTATTCGGTGAAGTGTTACATCCTGGGCAGTTGTCTGCAATGCTGTCATCCAGCCTCTTCTGGTGGCTTAAAGAGCTGGATGGTGGCCGCATCGCAGTCTGGCCAGGTGGACTCTGTCCTTTTGAGGGAGAGAGGATTCAGAGGGATGGATATCAGGGTGTCTAGTATACAGCCATGTATTGTCTTTCAGTTTGTTGATGGAGCAGTGAGTGATGTGATTGTGCATATGTTTCTGGAGGCTGCTGGTTGTGGAGGAAGAGATGAGAATGTTTGTGGTATAGATATTTGGGTGTTGTTTTGATGTTTCTTGGTGTGTGTGGATGTTCGGCTTATGTAGTGTAGCAAGTGTTGTTTGTGGAGGCTATGGCAAGTGTTTGTATGCCTCTCATGTCAAGGTGATCCTCAAATTTGAGGACTTTTTCTCCATAGTGTAAATGGTCTGTAGGTGTTGTATTTGGGTAGTCTTCAGGGTTTTGTTTTTTATGGTCTGTAGGGTGTTGTGGTTTGTCTTAGTGAGATAAGGGGCCCTTGCAGGGCTTGCACAAATCATCACAGCATATGCATTGTATGCTGTAGTATTTGTTTCTTTTTGTCCAAATGTTGTTCCTGCAATTGATTTAAGTACATTAAGTCTAGGTGTGCATAAATGTTTGAGATGTGTTGTTTGAATGACTTGGATGTATTGTATGTTATGCCAAGAATCTTGGGTGTATGTGAGTGTGGTATGAGAGTATTGTTGATATATATGTGTGGCTTTATTAAATCATCACTTTTAGGCAGTGAGTAAGAACTTGTTGCATTTTCAAGAGACAATAATCCAGCTACGAATGATTTAATGACAGAAAAACTTGATAAAACATTTATAAAGATTTATTAAACTATAAATTTAACAACTTATGGCCTTTCAAAAACACACAACGGAGTTGTAAGTGTAGAGAAGTTACTAATCACAAGTACAGTTAAAATACAAGATAAAAATTATTGAAGCGGATTAAAAACTACTGATGCTAAATTTGCTAAACCGAAATAAAAACACTCCAAAGTTTTAAGATAAAAAGTCCTTTCACCACATGCTCACTGGAGTACAAACAAAAAGGTAATGAGAACACACTTTAAGGGTTACCTTAAACTTATGGAAGGTGACAGCTTCCTCTTCAGGAAAAGAAGTGGAAAAAAGCCTCGACCCTCGTCTGGTCAGCCCTTACATAGTCTGACATGACGACAGGGTTGCCAAAAACCTCTAGGGCATGGACTGGCACCTAATGGCTTTAAATAAAACCCAAAAATTCTCCTAATCCTTACTTACTAATCTTAAACCTATTTAGAACCCATTACAGTACTTCAGGGACTCTCATCTTAACCAAAAAATATCAGACATATAAAACAATAAAAGATACAATGATCCAGCAATTCCCCTTGAATTGCCAGTCGAACCCAGAGTTTTGATTTCTAGACAGGGATACTGTATGTTTGCCTGGACACAACCATAGACAGGAGGCTCATGTAAAAGCAAGTCTCCTTAGATCCACACCATACCTTAACAAATACATGTAACAATTTAAAAATAGAAAAAGTCTACACACTGATTAATACAGCATATTTCCGCACCGCTGAGGGGAATCGGCAAAAGCGTGTGATTTGGCATAGGAAACCCAAGCCTTGGGACGGTCTCGTGGACACCCGCCGGTTAGCCATAAATATGTCAATGCCAATGACCTTTGGTCCTCCAACTTTTGACAGAAAGCAGAACACAGGTTGGATTCATTGAAAATGACATGGAGCATGAGAACAGGAAAAGAAAGGGGGGGGAAATTCTATATGTGTGAATTGGGGAACGTGAAACGTGACAAGGGAAATGTTAACAGTTGAAGGGATGATTTTATGAGTTCGGTAAATTAATATGAATGGATGAGAGGGGATCCTTATAGATGAATCAAATTCCAACGGTTACCTCCTCCAGTAGATCAAATGGAAGGTTGAGTATGTATATGTGTGTGTGTTGTGTATTGGCTACCACTTAAAGATGGAATGGTTTGTTTTTGCAGCACACTCTTGTAGCAGCACCCAGCGACGGTTTGATCGACTCTGTAGTTATGGTTGGACACAAGCAGAGTGCTCCTCTTCTATACAGGGGAACAGGTAATTCTTTTTGTAACATTTGCTCAGCATTATTCTGCCAATTGCATTTGACTTGTAGCAGTGGTGTATTGTGGATTACCAGTGCCTATGGCAAGGGAAGTATTGTGGCCCCCTAACCCAATAAGACTTGCATGAGACCAGTATTGAATTCCTCCCTCCCCAAAGCATATGTAGTGTACATACTAAAACACAGACCCACTTCATACACAACAGAACCCATTTGACGCTTCCATTTCATCACTTTGTGGTTAAGTGTCCATCTGTGTCCCTGTCTACGTGACTTGGGGGACAGGGACCCTCTATCCATGAGTTGCTGAAATGGGAGAGGTTTCAATAAGTATGAAATGTGTTTGAGCTTTGTTGTATGTGCCTTATAAGGACACAATTAAGATGATGCTGGTTGGTTACCACCTGCTTCTTGCCAGGAATAAAATGGTGGTCATGGCTTTACATTTTCATATGTAGTCTTTTATTCTACCACCATGAAATAAATCCACTTGTGTGGTTGAATTAGTGACACTGCATGATATCTGTTCAGTGGAGAAACTGATCCATTTTGATTCTGTGGGCTGGAGGGGCCTACTTTTGTAGTTGTGTAGGTGGCACTGCATGAGGAGATTTGCCTCAGACACCACCTCCCTTCCCAGCTTGTCACCCATCACCCACTGCAAGGTGGCTTGGCATTGATACCTGTTAGAACTCCGGACTTAAGACCACACACCTTTACTGACCTCAAACAATGACTCTCAGGACTCCACTTAACTTCTCAACTCAAGACATTGGCACCTCTTGGTCAGCACATTCCTCCTGCCTGAGATTAAGAAAAAAATAGTAACATGTGTTCCTCTTCACCAACAGGGTTGATAACCGATCCAGATAATCCACTCGTGCTTCCAGTGCTTCGTGCTCCATCAACTGCCTACTGCCATGATCCTACTCAACGTATAACTGAATACCCACATGCCACAGGTATAAACACTCAATGGGAAAATGTGTACAAATGTTTCTTTCATTTCCACTAAGAGTCATGGTGTGCTGTGATTTGGCCATCCCATTTAAAGGGAGGAGAAAGCCATTGTATGTTAACTAAACCCCCTATAAGTCTGCATTCCATAAGTCAGAATTACTCTTAAGTTGGCAAGGCCAAAACAGAGTTACATTTGAAGTGCCACCAAATGATGTTGTGTTTGCGTAGATTTAAGGTCATGATTCACACTAAAGGGTGTTGAATTTATAAACTTGGCATCAACCAAAAGGAATTCAAGGTAATTGGTTTAATACAGTTTATTTTGGCTAGACATAGGATTACCAGAGGTATGACCCATAAGTTAGAAAGTCTCGTAAATCTGCATAGACTGTGCCCCTATTATGCCGACCTATGGGAGGTTTATTGGACATACACACAATCGGTCAATCAATTCTTGCCTCAAATTTCACTAAGTGGAAAACCTACAGCCCCGTATTGGCTAGGAACAGACCTCAAAACCTCCCACAGATCTCTGGGGGGAGAAAAATATTGGACTGGTATCTATTATTTCAATGTGGGACTGTTTCTTTATCAATGGCTCAAAGTGGGAGAGGAGAGCAGTTGTCAGCTCTCTACTTCTGAAAAGTGTAAGAAATACAGTTGAAGTTGATCAAGAGAGTTCTTATGCCCAGTCTAGAGACTGCCAGCAACTTAGGGCTGCACCTCCAGATGGAGGTCAGGGATGTTGGTGGGTTTTGAAAATTGGCAGCTTTGCTGTCCATCTTGCAGGATCATCACATACAGGTATCCATCCTTGGTCGCACATACACAAATGATTTAGATAGGGGTCATAGGGTGCTGACTCATAACAAACTATAGGATTCATTGCAAACGTATTAGAGAAAACACAAACACATGATTTTTGGGATCTCAAGAGGTTTCAACTCAAAAACAAGTTAAAACCACTGCTATATATGAAGTAATGCTTGACATGTAAGTAAAGTCTGCAGTGTTTTTGAAAGGTATGCATATTGATTATTAGGTAGAATTTCTTTGTTTAAGATTAGCAGACTTAAGGTAATTACTCTTCACTTCATTGTTTGACTGGTTTCATGTTTGATTTGCCCACAGGACAGAATATGTTATTGGTGGCAGCTCTTCAGGCTCGCAACAATGCCCGTGTGGTGGTGTCTGGCTCACTGGAGTTCTTCTCTGATGCTTTTATTTTGGCTTCTGTGCAGACTCCCACAGTATGTAGTCAAATTTTGGTTCTTTCTTCTTTTACTCTGGTCCTTTTCCTTTCTTTATGCCTCACTGTCTTCCCCCTTTTCTGTCTCCCACTTCCATCTTTCATGCGATCCATCCACCATCTTAGAGACCTGTGGTACCTTATATATCCTTTTTTTCCCTTGCTGAAGTCTGATTATATTTTGGGAATAATATTGGTATCCCTCAACTTATTTGTAGTTGGAAGTTCAAGGAATAGGAGATAGTTAATCTATGACATTGTGTAATAGATTGAAAACATGCTTATTGAAATTCTTACTTCAAGATTAATAAAACAGGTTTAGAAGTTTTATATAAGGGTCATTTAGATTTATGATGATGAAATCATTGAGGTATTGGACAGTTGTTAAATGGATGATGTGAACATGATTTTACAGGTACATTCATTATATATTTTTAGGGTCAGCAGTTTGATCGTTCAGGTAACGGGGTGGTGGTAGAAGCCCTGAGCCGCTGGGTGTTCCATGAGGAAGGTGTCTTGAGAGTTGTGTCTGTGGAACACTACAGGAAGGGTGAAGATTCCCCTCCACCGTCATATACCATCAAGGAACAAGTGGTAAAACAAAGGACTTCATGTTCAGATGATGTATTGTGCATCTAGTATGAAATAACAAACCCAAGATACTGTCAGGAATTTTTTTTATTTGAATACAGATACATGAGCCAAGTATAATGATGTTGTATTTTCTCCTCTTTCCAGGTGTATAAAATCAAGGTTGAGCGTCTTGTAGATGGACGTTGGCTACCATTCCAGACAGATGACATGCAGATGGAATTTGTACGCATTGATCCATTTGTTAGACTCGGACTTAACCCCGACAACAGTGGTTTATTTTCAGTTGAATTCCAGGTAAGGATTGCAGTGTTCACAAGATTAGATATACTGAAAGTTTTAGTGCCCATTTGCATACTAATGTGCCAATGGAAGGGAAGGTGAAGAATGAGAGGCTTGAAGAGGAATATGTTAAGTATCTGGTTGTTGCCTTGGCAGTTAATAAAGAAATTAATGTTAATGTTGAGGTGGATTGAAAAAATATTGTGAAAAATAAGTATTTAGGGATTAATGCAAAGAAAAGGTATGGAGTAATTGTACTCTTGGTAACGTATGAGAGATAGAAAGGAAGAGACTGAATGTTATTTAGGTGAAGTGTTTCAAAGATGTAGTTGGTGTGTCTATGTAATCTGTCTAAAAATATCTAAAAGCTATCAATATCTTTCGAGGGCTTTTTCCCTCTTACCAGGGAGTTAGCCAAAGTCAAATGGCGTATACCCACTCCCATCCATTTCATTACCACCCATTCCACTCCCATCCACCACCCTTTCCTTCCTCACCACTTAGCATTTTATCTTGAAACAATCACAGAAAACACTCCAACCTTTCTTCTTAAAGATCTGTGGAAGGTTGGGAGGACTTGCTGGCTACCATTTTTTTTTTTTTTTTTTTTTTTTTTTTTTTTTTTTTTTTTTTTTTTTTTTTTTTTTTTTTTTTCTTTCTCTCCCTTGTCAGGGGAAAAAGCCTTTTGTATATGTATGTATACTTTCATGCAAGCTTTGTATTCCAAGAATGACATATGTAATTTGGAATGATATATGTACCAAAATGCCTTTTCCACAATATAAGGGATGTGGCTGAGTCAAAGCATATACCCATTCTACCAGTGAAGTTGAACCAAGGGTATAGTCCATTAAATTCCACACTACAAAGTTCTCTGTGAGGGGCACTGTCCTAGCCTTCCAATAGGAGGGAGTCTGTGACGTTAAACCATATCAACATCAACACCCACTCCACAGTCAATAAAACCCATGTGTTGTCCTTCCATCATGAAGGATTATCCATGTTCACTGCCACACAGCAAAGGCCAAAGGCAGTTCAGGAAGACATAACACTTCCACAATTGTACAGCAGGACCTAACAGAGCTAGTTTGTCCCTCTCTTCATTTTATGCCTCTCAACCCCCATCCACTTGTGGAGTGGACAATGACATCCCCTCAGGCTGTCTCATTGACTTGTCTGTTTATGACCGCTCTCTTCACTCCTATCTTTTGTACTTTCTTTATTGCTCAACAAATATTCCTCTTGCATCAAATATCGTACCCCATCCATCCACCTAATTCTTGGTCTTCCCTTCCAAGTTTACCCCATCCACTTGTTTCCTTGTTCATTCTTTTTGTGTGCCCAAACCATCCCAGCACTCTTTGTTCCACCCAATGTACCAGCTCATTCCACCCCTGCTGTCCACCTCATTTCCACATTTCTCATGCTATCCATCTTTATTACATCTACAGAATTCCATAAAAATTTATCTCAAACATGTTTAGCCTCATCCTTTCTGCCTCCTTCAAATTCCATGTCTTGCTCCATACAGCGTGTGGACATAATCACATTTTCGTACAACCTTCTCTTTGTGATCATACCAGATATCTACATACATACATATACCAAAGGCTTTTTCCCCCTCACAAGGGAGGTAGCCAAAAAAGAAAAGGTATAAAAACCATTCCCACCCATTCCATCCCTAAATACACTCCACTCCCCTCTACCCTTTACCATCCCTCTTATCTTGGCACCTCCTGGATGACAGGTCATCCCTGCATCTTGTCCACTGCCCTGGGTCAGAGGCAGTGTCGCAAGACACAGCACATCCAGCAAGGCTGCTTCATTTAAATCTTCTCATTTTTCCCAGACATTTGGCTTGTCTCCTATTGAGCCATTTAGATCCCTCCAACACCAAAACATTTAACATAACCAAATTGATGCATCTGAATTCTGATTTATATTTCATTTCAGGTCCCTGATGTATATGGAGTTTTCCAGTTTAAAGTGGAATATAATCGCGTTGGCTTCACACGTCTTTCTAGCTTTACTCAAGTAAGTATTCTATTAGGTTCTCACGTAATTAAAAGTATGGAGTTGTATGTTAATTTTGCATATTATACTCTGTTCAGTTTAGGCCCTTGTCCACAAATGCAACAAGTACATCATGGAATAACATCAAATGTGGAAATTTTAGGTTATTGCTTAGGCTGCTGGGGGTTTTAATAGTACACAGCTGTGTTGAATAGGATTTCTCTTTATTTTGGTCTTGCCAGGTTCTCTTCATGATGTGTTGACATTACAAATAGATTGCCCAGAAACCGGTGGGTGCATATTAATTGTGAAATATTTTTCAGGTGTCTGTGCGACCTTTCACCCACACCCAATATGAACGATTTATCGAGTGTGCATACCCATACTATGCCAGTGCCTTCTCGATGATGGCAGGAGTCTTCTTCTTTTCATTAGTTTTTCTTCACCATAAAGATAGTTCTAAAGTTAAGGCAGAGTAATGGCTGTAACATTAAAGATTTCTTTCTTTTTCTTTCTTTTTAAGCATTGCATGGGGTCAACTAGCCCAGAGTAAGAATTGGTCTTTGATTGTAAGTGATGAGACAGTAAAGGTGCATGGAGGTGAAAAGAAACTTGGCTGGGGAGTGGCTTCATTTTACATTTTTTACTTATAACAAAAAGAGCTCTGCATCTTTGTCTCCCCTCCCCCAGTCCCAGTTAAAGGAAATACAATTTGTAAGAAATTAAACACCAAATCCGTCAGAAGTGTCCTGAAAAACTGCTGCATAGTTATGAACATAGAATCATGCTATGGAATACAACTTTGGCATAAACCTTGCTATCAAGTCTTTCTCAAGTTGATATGTTTATCCTCTGCTTTATGCACCCCACTTGAGCATTATATCAGAGATTATGTGGCCATATTTTAAAGGCTTACCAAGTATTATGTAACCATGAAATTTTTGGGTTAAAATCCAGCTTATGCTTTATTTTTTACGTTTTTCTTGTCAAGTCCAGTCAGTCATGCTGTATAACTTAGAACTATCTTTCATAATGGATTTTATGGGGTATATGCCTGGCAATGAATACTAGTTGTATTCTCAAGCAGTGAAACAAAAGTTTCAGTTAAAGATATATGAATATACATACTAATGGCCTTTTCCCCCCATGTATTGGGACTGGCTGAGTCTAAGCATGCCTTAATTTTTTATGGCATGCATGGGAACATGATTATGGCATTCTGTCATAGGAGCCTCCTCAAAAACATGTGGGTATTCTACCAGATGTACAGGAGAGAATGAACAGTAGAATTATAGTAAACATTAAAAAATTCCTCTGCATTCTTGTGAAAGCAGCGTCGTCAAAGAACCTATAGAATTGACTTCACAGCTATACAGCCAGTACTCTAGTACAAGGTTATTTTAGACAGCCAAAGGAAGTGTTCAAATAATTGTTCATATCAATTTTATTGACACAGGTAGCTTCCCCATACTTGGGTATTGGCTACCTACCCAAGCATACCATCAGTACTTGTGGGATCTCAATGGCTCCCCCTAAGGATCAGGGCCATGCAGTATTCTTCTGTGTTTGGGGACAAATCTCTTTTTGTAGAAGAAAGCCGAGCAACTTTTGAACTTTTATTAGCCTATGTCGAGTTTTTTTTTTTTTTTTTTTAAATTCCACCCCTAGCATACACCCTCTTTCTGGTATTCCTGTGATGGGGTAAGATTGCCACTCCCATATTCCCATGTGTGTTGTAGGAGCAAGTTAAATGAGATGGATTGAGGAGGTAAAGGATCACCCTCCCCCCCTTTTCTCTCTCTCTCCCCCCTCTTTCACTCAGAAAGATCTAGGCATACTTCGAGTCCACTAGTCCTTTTACACAGGAAGGCTGAGAAAAAGTTGCAAAGTGTCATGTGCTCAGTTATAACTTTTCTCTGAAATCCAAAAAACAAGAACACTTCATGATCTTGCCAAGTTCCCCCAACCACCCTCAGCACGTGTGTTAACTAGCTCAAATTTTGTACAAAATTGTAACCATGGGTTTTCATTAGAAGTAAATATCTAAGTTATTGATATTGTGGCACACTGAAAGGGTTTTGTGGTGTCAAACATTGTTTTCAGCTGTGCTGCTGTTTTGGTGGTTTTGATCAGTTAAATCTTTACTAAAGGAGTAGCCTGTCCCAAATGAAGTCCTCAGGCTTTTGTCACAATGAAAGCCTTACAGTGTGCCAATATTGAAAATGTAAACAAATTTGTGTACCTTTCTAAGGATTTCAAGAGAAAGTTTTCTTCGTTAACAATAAAGTGTTGGAAGTGTTGCCGTTAGCTTATTAAGATTAATAGTGTTTGAGTATTTGGATGTGATGTTTCAACATTCCTGTTATTTGATAGAAATAAAATTGTAATAAATATAATGAAGTGTTATATCCCTATTTTGTATTTAAAATCTAAGTTATACAAACCAGTTTTGTAGCAGTGTTGTTATGGACTGTAGTTTACTAGTTTTTCTATCCTTGTGGACAATTTGACATGGCTGTCAATCCAGAGATTAACTGGGAAGAACCACAGTGTAACTGAATGCAAGGTCTTCTGTCTCCAAGACTTACAATGTATTAATTACTAGGAGGCATCTCCCATACTGTGATGCAAGGGAGGGCGCTTTGAAGTTGGGAGTGGTTAGGTACAAATGATATTTTGACACAGCCCGAAAGGACTTCTCCCAGTCTTCTCTTTTTTTATGTGCAAATGGATGGAGAGTGGGGGTTGCCTATTAAGTGAAGTATCTAAAACTATCCACTTCCTTCAGTCTCTCTCCCTAATACTCGCTTCCAGTCTGCTGCCACTTTTTCCCCTTGTACATCTCATCACCTTACTTTTACCCACGTTTATCTTTAACTTCCTTCTTTCACACACCTTCCCAGCTGTCACTAACTTCCTCAATCCCTCCTCTGATCCTGCTACAAGCACAGTGTCGTCTGCAAACAACAACTAGCTTATCTCCCACTTTTCTCCATTTTCTTTAACCATCTCCAATCCCTGACCCACTACCCTTGCATTTACCTCTTGCACCACCCCATCCATGTATAAATTGAACAGCCAGGGTGACAACACATCCCTGACAAAGTCCCACCTTTACCTCAAACCACTCTCCATTTTTTGACAGCTCCTAAAAGCTTTCCTCCTATCCCATATATCTGCAATACCTCCCACAGTGCCTTCTTGTCTACCCTGTAATAAGCCTTTTCCAAATCTATAAAAGCCCAAAAAACACTTACCTTTTCCTATAGCTTTCTCACATATCTGTCTTACCACAAAAATCTGATCTACTTAACCCCTACCTGTCCTAAACCCACTGTTCCTCACCAATTACTCCCTCTGTTCCTCTCCTAATCCTCTCAATCAAGATCCTCCCATAAGCCTTCCCAACTACTCCATTAACACTGCTGCATGCCAGACCCCCTGATATCCACCCTTCTGAATCCTCTCTCCCACAAAAGGACAGAGTCCACCTGGCCAGACTGCAGTGCGGCCACCACCCAGCACTTCTAAGCTACCAGAAGAGGCTGGATGACCGCATTGTGAACAGCTGCCCAGGATGTAACACTTCACCCCATACCATACAACACATAATGGAAGACTGCATTATACACAATCATGCACGCAAACAACACAACATACACTCTATAAAGGATTTGTGGGAAAACCCAGTTTTGGCTGTGGCATTCCTTGGGGAGACGGGACTGCTCAGACAGACAGTCTAGGGAATGACAACAACAACAACTACACTTAACAAGCTAATCCCTCTGAAACTACTACACTCACACTTGTCCCCTTTTCCCTTGTATAGTGAAACTATATAGGCACTCCTCTAGTCCTCTGGCACTCTACCCTCTCTTAAACAAACATTAAATAACCTCGCCAATCAGTCCACCATCACTGTACCTCCTTTTTTCAGACATTCTGCACGACATCCATCCAGGCCAGGTGCCTTACCTGCTCTCATCATCTTAACAACTCCCTTCACTTCATCTTTCTTTATTTCTCCTCCAGTTTCCTCACTCATCACTGTCATTTTCTTAGTGCTTCCCAATGCAACTACCTTTCCCTCCCTATCCTCCTTCACATTTAGCAATTCCCTGAAATACTCTGCCCATCTTCCTCTTGCTGCCTTCTCTTCCATTATCATCTTTCCATCTGTACCTTTTACCTTTTCTTCTCTACTTGATTCATTTCCTCTTCCTCTCTTAATCTTTACAAAACATTTTTTTTAATTCTTTCAAAATTTTCTGTCATACTCTTACCCCACTTCACATCTGCTCTCCTCATTGCCTCCTTTATCTTATGCTTTACTTCTCTTTTCTTTGTACGTCATACTATTTCCTTGTCCTATTTTGTAACCAATATGTGAAACCTTGCTTCTCTTCTACAACCTTCTTTGCTTCCTCATCCCACCATTCACTACCCTTCCTTCTATTTCCTCCTGTCCTCCATGTTCCACACACCTTGTAAGTCCTTCCTTTAACCATCCCCATTCTTCCTCCACTCCTATTTATACTATACCCTTCACTCCTCTCTCAGCTTCTTGTACTGCTTTTCTTTCTCAGTTCACTCTAAGCACCTCCCTACCTTCTGTCCTTTTCCTCTTCCTCCACTCTCAACTTACCTTCCACCAAAAAATTATCTTATATTCCCCCACAACCCCTTAGAACATGTACATCCATAACTCTTTCTACTATACTCCTGGTTACCACTATAGTCCATTAACCCTCTCCCATGTGTACTTGTGCTTGACTTTCTTCCTAAACACTATTTGCTATCATCAACTCTCCTCTATGATTTTTTTCCTGAACTCCACACTTCCCAGCCACTCCATCTATTGGTTCATTTCCTACCCTACCACTACAATGACATTTCTCCCTAATCCCTCTATGCACTCAATTAAATCCATCCAAAAACCCTCCCTTTCCTCTATACTCATTACCAGGCCCATATGCTCTCACAAAAACCCACATCATCCCTTCCCAGTTCCACCTTCATCCACATTAACCTTGCAGAAACCTCCTTCCATTCCACTACACACCTATTTCTTCACTTACTAGTATAGCCAACCCTTCTCTCCCTCATTCTCTCTTCACTCCTAAGAACCTTCAAACTACACTCCCACACTCACACCACCTCAACTTAGTTTCACTCAAAACCAACACATCCATCTTTCTTCTCACAAATATAGTTACCCAACTGACTCATTATTTGTAGTTTACATTACATTTTCAAGGGAAACAAGACATTAAATGTGCAACATTTTATTAACAGTATCAGAAATATGCCTTGGAAGTCTGTAAACAGATGCCTACAAAAATTATACAAAATGTCCAGTATCTATGAATATCAACAGCATATGTAAGAAAGTATTCTTTACAACAATCACACTGATCTTAACCAAATTCCAAATAGATCTCAAAAGGTTCAAAACTAGCCTGGGTTGACAATATTAATTCATAAATGCAAAGGTCTTGACACCTTAGATACTCAAGTATATAACAACACAAATTAACAGTGACATATCCAACAAGTAAACTTCAACAAATTAACCACTCATGCTTGAATGCAAAAATGTTGAGAGAGAGGCACTCTATAATAAAATCCAGTTTCATAAATAATTTTTTTTTTTCAAAATATATATCATAAACCTTCCCTCATCAACATTTTATTGATATAAGAACACATGTACATGACTAGCATTTTGTTTATCCTGAGTATCATATATATAACAATGTTCAATCTTTCATCACTGCCAAAACAGTACATGGCCTGGTATTGGGAATACCAAATGCCCTAGATGCAATCACCACATGAAGAACATGGAACACATTACCTTACACTGCCCTACACTCACTCCATAAAATCTCTTCATGGAGTGACCTGACTAACCTGTGACTGTGGTCAGATTCCTCAGGTCTCCAGTAAGGGAGACCCAAGGCAACAGATTAAATGATCACTGCCATATACCCGTCTGGGGTATTGGCTGCTTGTTATTGTGGCAAAGTAGCATGCAGTCAATACTTTAGGGTCTATATGAGGTGCCCCTACGGACCAGAGTCACACACCATTTTGTCTATGATAGAGGAAAACTCTGTTCATAGAGAAATGATGACACTTTTATACTACGACTGTCCCTCCGTTATGCTGTCCTGTACCAATTCTCTGAGTATTCTTTTTCTGTGGTGGGGGAAAAGAATACTGCCACCAAGTATTCCCACTTGGATCGTAAGAGGCAAGAAGAAAGGGACGGGGATTGGGACTAGGCATCCTTCTCCTTGTAGCCTCACAGGGGACATTCCTAAAAGAAAAAGTAAAGGCATAAGAGGGTCTGGGAGTTTTCGAAACAGCACCCTAAGGTTTGGGTCTTTTAATGTGCGTGGATGTGGTACAGATGAGAGTAAAAGGGAGGAGATAGGTAGTATGTTTGTGAGAACAAAGATGGATCTGTTGGCTTTGAGTGAAACTAAGTTGAAAGGGAAGGGTGAGTGTAAGTGGGAGGTTATCAGGAGTGAAGAGAGGGCGAGGGAGGGAAGGGGTGGCTATTCTAGTAAGTGAAGAGATAGGTAAATGTGTAGTGGAGTGGAAGGAGGTTTCCTCAAGGATAATGTGGATGAAGGTGAAACTGGGAAAGGAGATGTGGGTCTTTGTAAGTGCATATGGGCCTGGCAGTGAGAAGAATGTAGAAGAAAGGGAGGCCTTTTGGATAGATTTAAATGAGTGCATAGAGAATTTAGGGAGAAATGTCAATGTAATAGTACTGGGAGACCTGAATGCTAGGGTAGGAAATGGTCCAATCGATGGAGTGGTTGGGAAATGTGGAGTTCCAGGAAAGAATCGTAGTGGAGAGTTGATGGTGGAAATGTGTCTAGAAAGAGTTGATGATAGCAAATACAGTGTTTCGGAAGAAAGTCAAGCATAAGTACACATGGGAGAGGGTGGTGGATGGAAGGGTGGTAGATAGAGCATTAATGGATTATGTAGTGGTAAATAGGATTATGATAGGAAGAGTTAAGGATGTACATGTGCTAAGGGGAGAGGGTGGGGGAATATCAGATCATTTTTTGATGGAAGGTAAGTTGAGAGTGGAGGATAGATGGAGAAATAGGAAAGGGACAAAAGGTAGGGAGGTGCTTAGAGTGAACTCTTTAAATGAAAAGGAGAAGGAGTACAAGAAGAAGCTGAAGGAGGAGTGGGAGGGAATGAAAGATAGAGTGGAGCTAGGTGTGGAGGAGGAATGGGGATGGTTCAAGGAGGGAGTCATAAAGTGTGCAAGGATGGTGTGTGGAACAAGAAGGACAGGAGGAAATAGAAGGAAGGGTAGTGAATGGTGGGATGAGGAAACAAAGAAGGTTGTAGAAGAGAAGAAGCGAGCTTTCACAGATTGGTTACAAAATAGGATGAGGGAGTCTTATGAGAGGTACAAAGAAAAGAAAAGAGAAGTAAAGCAAAAGGTAAAGGAGGCTAAGAGGAGAGCAGATGTGAAATGGGGTAAGAGTATGACAGAAAATTTTGAAAGTAATAAAAAGATGTTTTGGGAAGAAATTAAGAGAGGAAGAGACGAATCAAGTAGAGAAGAAAAGGTGCAGATGGAAAGATGATAATGGAAGAGAAGGCAGTAAGGGGAAGATGGGCAGAATATTTTAGGGAGTTGCTAAATGTGAAGAAGGATAGGGAGGGAAAGATAGCTGCAGTGGCAAATGCTAAGAAGATGAGTGAGGAAAATGGAGGAGAAATAAGGAAGGATGAAGTGAAGGCAGTTGTTAAGATGATGAAAGCAGGTAAGGCACCTGGTCTGGATGGATGCCATGCAGAATGTCTAAAAAAAGGAGGTACAGTGATGGTGGACTGGATGGTGAGGTTATTTAATATTTGCTGGAGAGAGGGTAGAGTGCCGGAGGACTGGAGGAGTGCCTGTATAGTTCCTCTTTACAAGGAAAAAGGGGACAAGTGTGAATGTAGTAGTTTCAGAGGGATTAGCTTGTTAAGTGTAGGTGGGAAGGCTTATGGGAGGATCTTGATTGAGAGGATTAGGAGAGGAACAGAGGGAGTAATTGGTGAGGAACAGTGTGGATTTAGGACAGGTAGAGGTTGTGTAGATCAGATCTTTGTGGTAAGACAGATATGTGAGAAAGCTATAGGAAAGGGGAAGGATGTTTTTTGGGCTTTTATGGATCTGGAAAAGGCTTACGATAGGGTAGACAGAAAGGCACTGTGGGAGGTTATGCAGATATATGGGATAGGAGGAAAGCTTCTGGGAGCTGTCAAGAGTTTATGAGAGTAGTAGAGCTTGTGTCAGGATTAGAAATGGAGAGAGTGAGTGGTTCGAGGTAAAGGTGGGACTTCGTCAAGGATGCGTTATGTCGCCCTGGCTGTTCAACTTATACATGGATGGGGTAGTGCGAGAGGTAAATGCAAGGGTAGTGGGTCAGGGATTGGAGATGGTTAAAGAAAATGGAGAAAAGTGGAAGGTGAGCCAGCTGTTGTTTGCGGACGACACTGCGCTTGTGGCAGGATCGGAGGAGGGATTGAGGAAGTTGGTGACAGAGTTTGGGAGAGTATGTGATAGAAGAAAGCTAAGGATAAATGTGGGTAATAGTAAGGTGTTGAGATGTACAAGGGGTGAAAGTGGCAGTAGACTGGAAGTGAGCATTAAGGGAGAGCGACTGGAGGAAGTGGATAGTTTTAGATACTTGGGTGCAAATGTGGCAGGAAAAGGTGGAGTGAAGGTGGAGGTAGAATGTAGATTGAGAGAAGCAAGTAAATGCCTTGGTGGATTAAAGAGTGTAATGAGGAATAGACATTTGGGAATGGATGCTAAGAGGAGACTGTATGAAGGAGTGATTGTGCCAATAGCACTGTATGGAGCAGAAACATGGAACATAAGAGAGGAAGAGAGAAGGAGTTTGAATGTGTTTGAGATGAGGTGTCTGAGAAGTATGATGGGGGTTACTAGGCTAGATAGAGTGAGAAATGAGGAGGTGAGGAGGAGAACAGGGGTGGAAAGGGAGTTGGGAGATAGGGTTGATGAAAGAGTATTGGGATGGTTTGGACACATGGAAAGAATGAGTGAAGAAAGACTGGTAAAAGAGGTATGGAAGGCAGATGTGGAGGGAGTGAACATGAGGGGACGTCCTAGGATGAGGTGGATGGATGGGGTGAAGGGGGCTTTGGGGAAGAGGGGAATGTCTGTTGAGGAAGGACGGGAGAGGACAGAAGACAGGGGTGAATGGAGAATGGTTGTATATGGATGATGTTGTGATGCATGAGGTGGAATGGACGGGGGGGATGGGGGGTGAGGTAGTATGTGTGAGCAAAATTTGACGCAGCCCGAAGGGATTTCTCCCCGTCTTCTCCTTTTATACAATGGGGGGATGGAGAGGGGGGGGGTCGCCGGTTTAATGAAGCGGCCTTGCTGTGGATGTGCTGCGTCTTGCGACACTGCTCCTAACTCAGGGCAGTGGACAAAGTGCAGGGATGACCCGTCATCCAGGAGGTGCTAAGTTGAGAGGGAGGGTGGAGGGGTGTGGAGTGTATTCAGGGATGGAATGGGTGGGAATTATTTTATGCCTTTTCCTTTTTGGCTACCTCCCTTGTAAGGGGGAAAAAGCCTTGGTATATGTATGTATGTATGTATGCATGCCATATACCATTGGTCACTATTTGATGACTGCCAGCATCCACTTCACAATGGCATACACATGACCACTGGAATGATATGGCAGTACTCACATTGCTCTCTTTGTTCATGTGCTCAGAATTTACCAATTGTGGACAGTGTACTGGATTCAAATTTGTAAACTGCATTAGAATCTATGCCTTCAGTTTTTTGTGTTTCCTTGCAAAATGAGAAAAGGTTAACATTATCAAAGCAATGGTAATAAGCCCCAGAAGTCGTTTTGGTGTGAGGATGTCATCCATGGACTGTACCTCCGATAACATTTCTCCAGCTTGAACACACAAGAAGTTGTATGGCATAAGTCCTGTGGGGAAAAAAAGTATATGCATATATATCAGTTAAAACTTGTATTCAATCATATATCCACCATAGAAGAAATTACTCTTATCCTATCTAATTTTCTTTTCTTATATCTGCTGGGCTGTTGGACCCTGCTAAGGATGTATTGACTCAATCCAAATATTCAATATGTTTTCCATTTTTATCAAGACTCACATACACTGTTACTTTGGCTGATTCCAGCATGAACAAAATCTACATCTTTCTCCAAATTATGTCATGAACACTGGACTTGTTCATGTCATACTGGCAATTGACTGCAACATAGCTCATTCCACTTACCCTCCTTCCTCATCTCCTCATGTGAAAAAAGAAAAGATAAGGAGAAATCCCTTCATGTCACATCAATTTATCATTCATTCACAGCCACTCTCCACTCAAACCTAGCTCTTGCCTACTTTCTTCCTTGCTCAACAGAATTCCATTTTTCTTGAAGGTCTTCATCCATCCGTTTAATTTTCAGCTTTCCCCTCATGTTCACTACATCCACCTCTACCTTCCACTCTTTTTGCAAGTCTTTCTTGATTCATTCTTTCCATGTGCCTAAACCATCCCAGTATTCTTTCATCAGCCCTATTTGTCAGCTCCCTTTCCACCTTTGATCTCCTCCAACTCTTCTTTGCCTCTCTTAAATTCCATGTCTGCCCCCATACAGTGCTGTCAGCACAATCACTCCTTCATACAATCTCCTTTTACCACCCATTCCCAAATGCCTATTTCTCATTACACTTTTTAATCCCCCAAGGCACTTACTTGCTTCTCTCAATCTACAACTTATACCTCCACTCCTCCCTTTCCTGCCACATGCGACCCCAAGTACCTAAAGCTATCCACTTCCTCCCGGCTCTCTCTTTTAAGACTTACTTCCATATTGCTACCATCCTCTCCCTTTATACATCTCATCACCTTACTTTTACCCACATTTACCTTCAACTTTCCCATGTCACATACATTCCTAAATTCTATCACTAACTCCCTTAATCCCAACCCCTCTCTGACCCTGCCACAAGAGCAGTGTCATGAACAAACAACTGGGTTACCTCCCACTTTTCTTCCTTTTCTATGTCTTCACTTGCTAATAATGCCACTCCTTCTTTCAGCATTCTAAGATACAAATATCAAACATCTAACATAAATTTAAAGAAAAACAAAAGTGTACCAAAAGAAAGGTAACTTACCAAATAAAACTGAAAAGAAAAAGAGGTGCATAGGTACGTTGACAATAGGAGCAGCCATATTCAAGAACCAATTTGGAGTCATTGGGAAGACTCTGAGGCTTATAAGGAACAAAAAGAGTCTGTTGTCATTTTCTGAAATCTAGAAAAAAAAAAAATTAAAGTGAACTCTCAGAGAACAATGAACCCTCAGAAAACAAATAACTACACTGAAAAACAGGGTTAACCCTTCTGACAATAACACCCACTATTGTCAGCACTTGGCTAATACAGGATAATTTTATTCTAAAAGAGGGAAGAATGGCAGAGACAGAAGGGCTGAAGGGACAGGAGATAGAAGAAATATAGTTGAAGTTGTTACAGAGAGATCTTGGGCCAGATCCAGAGAATGAGTGTGAGCATCTCATGGTTGCATCTCCAGATGGAAATGATGTTAACAGGTTTTGAAAATGGGCAGCAGGGAGATGCTCTTTGACATCTATCTTATAGTACCACCTTGTCTAGCCATTTGTCATTGAACCCCAAGAATAATAGAGGAAAATGGGAGAGATACTGAGAGTGGGGAAGAGGAGAAAGGAGCGGGGGAAAAGGTAGCAATGAAGTAGGAAAGGAAATGAGAGAAAGAATGGAGAGGAGGAAGATGGGAAGAGTGGGACAATAATGGGAGGAGATAGGGGAGGAAGGAAATGATGATGGGGAAGGAGTGGATGAGAGGGAAAGGTGGGTGACGGGAGGAGAGAGAATGGAAAACTAATGAGAACAGTGGAAGACATATTAGGGGAGGAAAGAGGAGGGAACAGAATAATCATATAGTATGCATATCTATTCCTTACATTTGTACAGTATTTTCAGAGTCTTTATATAACTATAACAATTCTAAAACTCCTTCAATGTAGTGATGCTTTTTGCAAATCTTTAAGGATGATACAAAAATATTTTATACAATCATGGGGGAAATTCTGGGCCAAAACAGAGGCTTCATCGCTCAAATACCCCCATTTAGTCTAAAGTCTACCACACAAATGAACAAAGGAAAATCTGCATAGGTCTTTATCATAACAAAAACAGTTGTTAATCCCTCTGTACCTTCTCCTGAAGCCATAATATTTTGGAAGCGAACTTCCGCCTTAAGATTTCTTTGCCAGCCAGACGAGACAGTATGAAGCAATTTGTGGCTCCAACAGCAGTAAGAATGCAGCACAGTGGATATCCTATTGGCCAACATCCTATGAGAGCTCCTCCCATCAGATTCTGAGAAAGAAGAAAATTCTATTATCAATATAGCCAACACCTATTGGAACTTTACTTTTCTTGGCATGTTGGATGTATTTTATTCACAGGACCTCATATAGTCAACCGTATGACTAAGAATAAAAATCATTACTGCATATATTTTCCTATATGCTGGGCAAAAATCATTCTGGCATTTTCATATACAGCTGGCCCTCAGTTTTCATGACTCTTACATTTCGAATGAAAAAAAAGACATACATATACCAAAAGGCCTTTTTCCCCTTACAAGAGGGATGGCAGTCAAGGCATACACCCACCCTTCACCCACCTTTTTCCCATTGTGGTGAGAGGGAAGAGTTCTGCCACCATGTTTTCATGTGTGTTGTAAAAGGGATTAATTATATTTAAAAAAAAATAAAATAAAAAATCAAGGCTACAAAAACCTCAATGAACCCCTTCCCCAGTTCTGCAACTCTTCTTGTATCTCTCCTTTACCACTACTGCAACTCCACCTTATCAGTGTGAAATTATACCCAAGGGCAGAAGTGCTGGTTAGTGGCATTCACTACAAGAACCCCGGACAGAAAGAAGTTATTATTTCATAAGAAGCAGGTGAAGCTTGGTAGTGTGGTTTGTAGTGAATTTAATTTCTTGCTTTAGTATTAAGAGCCCACCTTCATGTTATGTCTCCTCTGATAGTAATATAGTATGTGAAGGTTAGTAGTACAGTCTGTGGTGGGTCTAATTTCTTTCATTAACAATATGTGTATGATGTCTTTGTGCAAGATCTGCTGCAGCTCTGTTTTCTTGATTTTGATTTTGTTGATGATTATTTGTAGTACATTTAAGGTGTCTTTGTTTTATGTTTGGGCATTTGGTTCTGGGTTTAGGCATTTGCAGGCAGCAGGTCTTGATTGTGTACTTTTTTATATTGATGAATGTGATGCATTCTACATAAATCCATGAGTGGCAATTGTTACACTGGTGAGATGTGTATGCATGTGATGGGACTTGTGCATTCAGAGCATATGTGAATGGTTCAGTTTGTTTCCATTTCACCAGCTTGTAGAGGATGTAGGAGGAACAATGCCAGTTTGTTGCTCTCCTTAAAAGAAGAAATTATAAGAGTACAGGATGGAAGTTGGAGTGTTGTGAAAGAATGATTGATCGGGCCTGTTCTGGAGATGACATACTAGCTCACTGAGGCCACCCATTCAAATGGAGGTGCGGGTTTTCAAGCTACTTTGGATGAAGGGCTAGTGAGTAGTTCCTCTTAATGGTTACTGTGCCTTTGGGGTCCATCATCTTTCCATTGCCCTGATGCTGCCATGAGAACAGCTTCTTGGCACCTCCACTACAGCCTGCATTCTGTAGGATTAACTTAATTTTGAAGTATCAAAGCTGCAGAACTTACATCAGGTTATCATGCAGAAAGAAAAATTTGTAAGTTGCTAGTGGAAGGGCAAGTGTTTATTCAACACTTTAAACATGTAGTTTATTTTATGTTTCTGTAGGTTTCCATAGGACAGGCATAGACAACTAAACTTTTGGCATTATCTGTATCTTAGGTGGTGAGACGGCACTTATATGGGTAGAATAGAAACTAATAAGGCTGTGCCAAAAGGCAAACCACACACTTGTTTATCTTGCTTTATTATGAGCTTACTCTTTATTATGTTCTTATTTTCTGGTTCCATTGGCTTGTGACTCGTTTTCAATAAGTGCTTGTGTAAGGTATTCACTAGATTAGTGTGGCTGGCAGATTTTGTGATGCATCATCATACATCAGGCAAACTGGTGTGCACGTGAATATTTGACCCATACTGAAAAGGTTAAACTGCTCAAAAAGTTTTAGGAGCATTTGTGAGAGTAGAGTAGAAACAAACAAGGCTGTACAAAAAGGCATGGCACACACTCGTTTTTGCTGAGCAATTGTGGTAAGTCCTGAACCAGATGCCCCACACATTCAAAAGATGAATGTATTGCATAATACATACACATTTATTCAGCAAAAACAAAAAGAACTGTGTCAAAAGATTAAGATAAAACTCACCAGCAATGCTGAGCCAGGAATGGCAAAAGTCTGCTTGTACACATATGCAGATGTGAAAAGGAGAAGAATATAGTTCCAGTGGTCCTCCTTATAAGCACTCAATACATTCACTAAGGCTCTTAGGTCTTCCAATGATTTTGGAAAATGAAGCTCCTGGAAATTATTTAAATCAGCCATTATCAAATTATCCATGAAAGGATACCGAACTCTTAAACTTACAAAGATGCTTGAATTAACTTCACCTGAATAAAACTGCCCATGGACAAAAATAAAAATGGGAGCAGAGGTCAAAGCAATTGCATTACATGCATTATCAGAAATAAGCTTTCTTTATAGGTTATGGGGGTGGTGCTTCACCCTTAGATGAATTAAACAGCTTGACACAAGAATAGATACAGAGGTCAGTTACCCTGCATGGATTAATAACAACAATTGTTGCCTCAAGTTTCATTGAGTTGAAACCTCCAGACTACAGTAGACAGCAAATTTTTACTGGGCCCTCCCATTAATCTTTCCAAAAAAAGAAAAAAATGGTGGACTGTTGTCTGTGTTGCATTAGCTTCTTTGTCACCAGATCATATGAGGAGGAGAAGGAAGATATCAGGAACTGGTTATCATCTTTCCTTGTGTGAAAAAGTGAAAGACAGGTAGTCAAGTTGATAAAGCTTGGGCCCAATCCAGAAACTAAATGTCTACCCCAAGCACCTCTAGATGAAAATGAGGGTATGCATGAGACCTGAAGATGAAGTACAGGGAAAAGAATCTCTGTTATCCATCTCAGAGGAATATTACATGCAGTTACCCGTCTGGGGTATTGGCTGCTTGTTATTGTGGCAAAGTAGCATGCAGTTGATACTTTAGGGTCTATATGGGGCTTCCTTACGGACCAGAGCCACACATCATTTTGTCTATGATAGAGGAAAACTCTGTTCATAGAGAAATGATGACACTTTTATACTACGGCTGTCCCCCAACCCCCTGTTGCTGTCCTGTACCATTTCTCTGAGTATTCTTTTTCTGTAGTGGGGGAAAAGAATACTGCCACCAAGTACTCCCACTTCAATCGTAAGAGGCGAGAAGAAAGGGACGGGGAGTGGGACTAGGCATCCTTCTCCTTGTAGCCCCACAGGGGACATTCCTAAAAGAAAAAGTAAAGGTATAAGAGGGTCTGGGAGTTTTCCGACCAGCACCCTAAGGTTTGGGTCTTTTAATGTGCGTGGATGTGGTACAGATGAGAGTAAAAGGGAAGAGATAGATAGTATGTTTGTGAGAAGAAAGATGGATGTGTTGGCTTTGAGTGAAACTAAGTTGAAAGGGAAGGGTGAGTGTAAGTTTGGGAATGTAAGTGGGAGGTTATCAGGAGTGAACAGAGGGCAAGGGAGGGAAGGGGTGGCTATTCTAGTAAGTGAAGAGATAGGTAAATGTGAAGTGGAGTGGAAGGAGGTTTCCTCAAGGATAATGTGGATGAAGGTGAAACTGGGAAAGGAGATGTGGGTCTTTGTAAGTGCATATGGGCCTGGCAGTGAGAAGAGTGTAGAAGAAAGGGAAGCCTTTTGGATAGATTTAAATGAGTGCATAGAGGATTTAGGGAGAAATGTCAATATAATAGTACTGGGAGACCTTAATGCTAGGGTAGGAAATGGTCCAATTGATGGAGTGGTTGGGAAATGTGGAGTTCCAGGAAAGAATCATAGTGGAGAGTTGATGGTGGAAATGTGTCTAGAGAGTTGATGATAGCAAATACAGTGTTTCGGAAGAAAGTCAAGCATAAGTACACATGGGAGAGGGTGGTGGATGGAAGGGTGGTAGATAGAGCATTAATGGATTATGTAGTGGTAAATAGGATTATGATAGGAAGAGTTAAGGATGTACATGTGCTAAGGGGAGAGGGTGGGGGAATATCAGATCATTTTTTGGTGGAAGGTAAGTTGAGAGTGGAGGATAGATGGAGAAAGAGGAAAGGGACAAAAGGTAGGGAGGTTCTTAGAGTGAACTCTTTGAATGAAAAGGAAAAGGAGACGGAGTACGAAAAGAAGCTGAAGGAGGAGTGGGAGGGAGTGAAGGATAGAGTAGAGCTAGGTGTGGAGGAGGAATGGGGATGGTTCAAGGAGGGAGTCATAAAGTGTGCAGAGATGGTGTGTGGAACAAGAAGGACAGGAGGAAGTAGAAGGAAGGGTAGTGAATGGCGGGATAAGGAAACAAAGAAGGTTGTAGAAGAGAAGAAGCAAGCTTTCACAGATTGGTTACAAAATAGGACGAGGGAGTCTTATGAGAGGTACAAAGGAAAGAAAAGAGAAGTAAAGCAAAAGGTAAAGGAGGCAAAGAGGAGAGGAGATAAGAAATGGGGTAAGAGTATGACAGAAAATTTTGAAAGTAATAAAAAGATGTTTTGGAAAGAAATTAAGAGAGGAAGAGGAGGCGAATCAAGTAGAGAAGAAAAGGTAAAAGGTGCAGATGGAAAGATGATCATGGAAGAGAAGGCAGTAAGGGGAAGATGGGCAGAATATTTTAGGGAGTTGCTAAATGTGAAGGAGGATAGGGAGGGAAAGATAGCTGCAGTGGCAAATGCTAAGAAAATGAGTGATGAGTGAGGAAAATGGAGGAGAAATAAGGAAGGATGAAGTGAAGGCAGTTGTTAAGATGATGAAAGCAGGTAAGGCACCTGGTCTGGATGGATGCCATGCAGAATGTCTAAAAAAAGGAGGTACAGTGATGGTGGACTGGATGGTGAGGTTATTTAATATTTGCTGGAGAGAGGGTAGAGTGCCGGAGGACTGGAGGAGTGCCTGTATAGTTCCTCTTTACAAGGAAAAAGGGGACAAGTGTGAATGTAGTAGTTTCAGAGGGATTAGCTTGTTAAGTGTAGGTGGGAAGGCTTATGGGAGGATCTTGATTGAGAGGATTAGGAGAGGAACAGAGGGAGTAATTGGTGAGGAACAGTGTGGATTTAGGACAGGTAGAGGTTGTGTAGATCAGATCTTTGTGGTAAGACAGATATGTGAGAAAGCTATAGGAAAGGGGAAGGATGTTTTTTTGGGCTTTTATGGATCTGGAAAAGGCTTACGATAAGGTAGACAGAGAGGCACTGTGGGAGGTTATGCAGATATATGGGATAGGAGGAAAGCTTCTGGGAGCTGTCAAGAGTTTTTATGAGAGTAGTAGAGCTTGTGTCAGGATTAGAAATGGAGAGAGTGAGTGGTTCGAGGTAAAGGTGGGACTTCGTCAAGGATGCGTTATGTCGCCCTGGCTGTTCAACTTATACATGGATGGGGTAGTGCGAGAGGTAAATGCAAGGGTAGTGGGTCAGGGATTGGAGATGGTTAAAGAAAATGGAGAAAAGTGGGAGGTGAGCCAGCTGTTGTTTGCGGACGACAATGCGCTTGTGGCAGGATCGGAGGAGGGATTGAGGAAGTTGGTGACAGAGTTTGGGAGAGTGATAGAAGAAAGCTAAAGATAAATGTGGGTAAAAGTAAGGTGATGAGATGTACAAGGGGTGAAAGTGGCAGTAGACTGGAAGTGAGCATTAAGGGAGAGTGACTGGAGGAAGTGGATAGTTTTAGATACTTGGGTGCAAATGTGGCAGGAAAAGGTGGAGGTAGAATGTAGATTGAGAGAAGCGAGTAAATGCCTTGGTGGATTAAAGAGTGTAATGAGGAATAGACATTTGGGAATGGATGCTAAGAGGAGACTGTATGAAGGAGTGATTGTGCCAACAGCATTGTATGGGGCAGAAACATGGAACATAAGAGAGGAAGAGAGAAGGAGTTTGAATGTGTTTGAGATGAGGTGTCTGAGAAGTATGATGGGGGTTACTAGGCTAGATAGAGTGAGAAATGAGGAGGTGAGGAGGAGAACAGGGGTGGAAAGGGAGTTGGGAGATAGGGTTGATGAAAGAGTATTAGGATGGTTTGGACACATGGAAAAAATGAGTGAAGAAAGACTAGTAAAAGAGGTATGGAAGGCAGATGTGGAGGGAGTGAACATGAGGGGATGTCCTAGGATGAGGTGGATGGATGGGGTGAAGGGGGCTTTGGGGAAGAGGGGAATGTCTGTTGAGGAAGGACGGGAGAGGACAGAAGACGGGTGAATGGAGAATGGTTGTATATGGATGATGTTGTGATTGCATGAGGTGGAATGGGCAGGGGGATGGGGAATGAGGTTGTATGTGAGAGCAAAATTTGACGCAGCCCGAAGGGATTTCTCCCCGTCTTCTCCTTTTATGCAATGGGGGGACGGAGAGGGGGGGGTCGCCGATTTAATGAAGTGGCCTTGCTGTGGATGTGCTGTGTCTTGTGACACTGCTTCTGACCCAGGCCAGTGGACAAGGTGTAGGGATGACCCATCATCCAGGAGGTGCTAAGATAAGAGGGAGGGTGGAGGGGTGTGGAGTGTATTCAGGGATGGAATGTGTGGGAATGCTTTTATGCCTTTTCCTTTTTGGCTACCTCCCTTGTAAGGGGGAAAAAGCCTTGGTATATGTATGTATGTACCCATTTAGTCCCTCTTCCATTCCTAAACAAATACTGCTCTTCCCCAATTACTCCCTTGGTTCCCCTCCTAATCCTTGTAATCAACATCCTTCCGTACACCATACCAACTACATTTAACCAACTAATTCTTCTAAAACTACTACATTATTTTCCCCGTTTTCCTTTTTACCTTGTAACTATACATACATCCCTCCAATCCACTAATACACTTCCTTCCCTAATACACACATTATACAATATCACCAGCTATTCCACTATAATTAATCCTCCTTTGTCAGATATCCCATAATACAATTATCCAATCCAGATACCTTACCAGCTTTCACCTCCTTCAATGTACTTTGTATTTCCTATGCTATAGCTTTATCATTCTTCTCTCCTAGTATCTCCCATTGCCATGAAAAAACTCTCCCTATTCTCCTATACATCCAACAATTCCTTGAAATATTCTACTCATCTTCCACTCACTGCCCTTATTTCATTATCAGCTGTCCACCTGCAGTTTTTACTCCATTCTCTTTACCTGATGTACCTCCCTTAAATTCAGGAAACAGTGAGTTAGTGCCAGGAATAGGGATAACAAAGCATTAGGATTTATTGCTAAGATGGTTACAAACAAAAGTGCAGAGGCAATTACTAAACTAGCTGGCAATTGTTAGACCCATCCTTGACTATGTGGTACAGTTTTGGTATCTGTCCCATAGACTGGATATTAATTCACTAGAATCAGCACAGAGGAGAATGTCCAAAATTATACAAGGGTTTAGGAATTTACCATATGAAGGCAGGCTCAGGCACCTTAACTTCACTCTCTGGAAAGACGAAGAGTGTAGAGTGATCTAATAAAGGTATTCAAATGGGTCAAGGGTTATATCAAGGGTGAGGCAGGCAAGGTCATCATACCAAGACAGCAGGGTAAGATTTGCAGTAATAGATCTAAATTGGATAAATTTTGGTTGAGGGAAATAGGCAAGAATTGGTTTACCAACAGTGGTTAATGAATGGAATAGACTCAGTAACCATGTACTGAACATTGAAACAATTGGTTGTTTTAAGAAAAGATTAAATAACTTTATGCATAGGGATGATAGGTGGTAATGGACATGGAGCTGCCTAGTATTGGCCTTATGGTCTCTTGCAGTCTCCCCTATTCTTATGTTCTTATGCTCTTTTCAATTCCTTCCAAAACATGTTTTTATTCTTTTCAAAATTCTATATCAAACCCCTACCCCAAATCACACTTGATCTTCTCTAGGTTTCCCTCACCTTGCATCTATACTTCATATACTCCCTTCTTTTCTGCCACCACCACCCTCATCTATTTGAATGTATCTACACTTACTATTAGTGTGATACACACTTTACATAGTATATGTATACTCTTCTGCATTATAACATCTTTCTCAAACAGCAGCAAAATTTTATAAAGAACTAGAAGCTTTACCGGAACTAAACCGGAGCTGAGAACTGGTCTGTTGATCACCAAAAACCACAGCCACAAGGTGAACAAGACCAGGGCAAGCGGCACCACAAGCAGACGAGCATAATGCCATTTAGCAATCCTTCCCATCTTCACATTCCCTGAAAGTATAAGTATCAAACTTGCATGCATACAATTATACATAAACAATTAGCAGAGTAAGGGTAAAATGCCAAATACTTAATAAATCATTTATTTACAGCCACTCCATAAAACTATTTCTGAATTATACTAATCTAAATGCACAGCTCATGCAGCAGTTCCTTAACAAAAGAAAAAAAAAAATCAAGTGTTTTACCATTTAGTTCATCAATCTATTTTTATGTATTTCAAAATTCCATTAGACTAATACCATGGCAAATAGAAAAATAAATAAAATAAATAAAAACAAAGGATTCAATATCCATAGAAGTAGACAATCTTGCAAGGTTTCACCTGCCCTATAAAGTGTAAGAGTTTATACATGAGAAAAGTTTCATAAGCACAAGCTAGACAGATAAAATCACCATGCAATACATACGGTATTTAACATCTTGTTCATACATGTTTATTGACATCTCACAATAGCCTTACTATATCTGCATTCTGCTGCTATACTCTTTTCCCTAAAACAGCATAGGCTCGGGTGATTTGATACAGGTCTTTTAGATTCTAAAGGGAAATTACATCAAAAGTGATGAAATTTTCATAATGAATGCGAATCAGACAAAAAATTATGGCCTAAAACTGTCAGGAAGTAGATTTAATTTGGAAATGGGTAGAAACAATTTTGCTAACCATGTAGTACGCGAATGGAATAAACTTCCTGCAGAGGCAGTGCAATACAGTACACTTCGAGGTTTTAAGATTCATGTAGATATGCACCTATGAAATATGCCGTTATGCCTGCCATTTTTTTTATTATTATCTACCCTGTCTGGGGTATTGGCTGCTTGTTATTGTGGCAAAGTAGCAAGCAGCTGATACTTTAGGGTCTATATGGGGCACCCCTACGGACCAGAGCCACACATCATTTTGTCTATGATAGAGGAAAACTCTTCATAGAGAAATGATGACACTTTTATACTACGACTGTCCCTCTGTTATGCTGTCCCCCAACCCCTTGCTGCTGTCCTGTACCATTTCTCTGAGTATTCATTTTCTGCTGTGGGGGAATTCCCTCTGGTGGGGGAAAAGAATACTGCCACCAAGTACTCCCACTTGGATCGTAAGAGGCGAGAAGAAAGGGACGGGGAGTGGGACTAGGCATCCTTCTCCTTGTAGCCCCACAGGGGACATTCCTAAAAGAAAAAGTAAAGGCATAAGAGGGTCTGGGAGTTTTCGAAACAGCACCCTAAGGTTTGGGTCTTTTAATGTGTGTAGATGTGGTACAGATGAGAGTAAAAGGGAAGAGATAGGTAGTATGTTTGTGAGAACAAAGATGGATGTGTTGGCTTTGAGTGAAACTAAGTTGAAAGGGAAGGGTGAGTGTAAGTTTGGGAATGTAAGTGGGAGGTTATCAGGAGTGAAGAGAGGGCGAGGGAGGGAAGGGGTGGCTATTCTAGTAAGTGAAGAGATAGGTAAATGTGAAGTGGAGTGGAAGGAGGTTTCCTCAAGGATAATGTGGATGAAGGTGAAACTGGGAAAGGAGATGTGGGTCTTTGTAAGTGCATATGGGCCGGGCAGTGAGAAGAGTGTAGAAGAAAGGGAGGCCTTTTGGATAGATTTAAATGAGTGCATAGAGAATTTAGGGAGAAATATCAACGTAATAGTACTGGGAGACCTTAATGCTAGGGTAGGAAATGGTCCAATTGATGAAGTGGTTGGGATATGTGGAGTTCCAGGAAAAGAATCGTAGTGGAGAGTTGATGGTGGAAATGTGTCTAGAAAGAGAGTTGATGATAGCAAATACAGTGTTTCGGAAGAAAGTCAAGCATAAGTACACATGGGAGAGGGTGGTGGATGGAAGCGTGGTAGATAGAGAATTGATGGATTATGTAGTGGTAAATAGGACTATGATAGGAAGAGTTAAGGATGTACATGTGCTAAGGGGAGAGGGTGGGGGAATATCAGATCATTTTTTGGTGGAAGGTAAGTTGAGAGTGGAGGATAGATGGAGAAAGAGGAAAGGGACAAAAGGTAGGGAGGTGCTTAGAGTGAACTCTTTAAATGAAAAGGAAAAGGAGAAGGAGTACAAAAAGAAGCTGAAGGAAGAGTGGGAGGGAGTGAAGGATAGAGTAGAGCTAGGTGTGGAGGAGGAATGGGGATGGTTCAAGGAGGGAGTCATAAAGTGTGCAGAGATGGTGTGTGGAACAAGAAGGACAGGAGGAAATAGAAGGAAGGGTAGTGAATGGTGGGATGAGGAAACAAAGAAGGTTGTAGAAGAGAAGAAGCGAGCTTTCACAGATTGGTTACAAAATAGGACGAGGGAATCTTATGAGAGGTACAAAGAAAAGAAAAGAGAAGTAAAGCAAAAGGTGAAGGAGGCAAAGAGGAGAGCAGATGTGAAGTGGGGTAAGAGTGCGACAGAAAATTTTGAAAGTAATAAAAAGATATTTTGGAAAGAAATTAAGAGAGGAAGAGGAGGCGAATCAAGTAGAGAAGAAAAGGTAAAAGGTGCAGATGGAAAGATGATCATGGAAGAGAAGGCAGTAAGGGGAAGATGGGCAGAATATTTTAGGGAGTTGCTAAATGTGAAGGAGGATAGGGAGGGAAAGATAGTTGCAGTGGGAAATGCTAAGAAAATAAGAATGATGAGTGAGGAGAATGGAGGAGAAATAAGGAAGGATGAAGTGAAGGCAGTTGTTAAGATGATGAAAGCAGGTAAGGCACCTGGTCTGGATGGATGCCATGAAGAATGTCTAAAAAAAGGAGGTACAGTGATAGTGGACTGGCTGGTGAGGTTATTTAATGTTTGCTGGAGAGAGGGTAGAGTGTCGGAGGACTGGAGGAGTGCCTGTATAGTTCCACTTTACAAGGGAAAAGGGGACAAGTGTGAATGTAGTAGTTTCAGAGGGATTAGCTTGTTAAGTGTAGTTGGGAAGGCTTATGGGAGGATCTTGATTGAGAGGATTAGGAGAGGAACAGAGGGAGTAATTGGTGAGAAACAGTGTGGATTTAGGACAGGTAGAGGTTGTGTAGATCAGATCTTTGTGGTAAGACAGATATGTGAGAAAGCTATAGGAAAGGGGAAGGATGTTTTTTGGGCTTTTATGGATCTGGAAAAGGCTTAAGATAGGGTAGACAGAAAGGCACTGTGGGAGGTTATGCAGATATATGGGATAGGAGGAAAGCTTCTAGGAGCTGTCAAGAGTTTTTATGAGAATAGTAGAGCTTGTGTCAGGATTAGAAATGGAGAGAGTGAGTGGTTCGAGGTAAAGGTGGGACTTCGTCAAGGATGCGTTATGTCGCCCTGGCTGTTCAACTTATACATGGATGGGGTAGTGCGAGAGGTAAATGCAAGGGTAGTGGGTCAGGGGTTGGAGATGGTTAAAGAAAATGGAGAAAAGTGGGAGGTGAGCCAGCTGTTGTTTGCGGACGACACTGCGCTTGTGGCAGGATCGGAGGAGGGATTGAGGAAGTTGGTGACAGAGTTTGGGAGAGTATGCGATAGAAGAAAGCTAAAGATGTATGTGGGTAAATGTAAGGTGATGAGATGTACAAGGGGTGAAAGTGGCAGTAGACTGGAAGTGAGCATTAAGGGAGAGCGACTGGAGGAAGTGGATAGTTTTAGATACTTGGGTGCAAATGTGGCAGGAAAGGGTGGAGTGAAGGTGGAGGTAGAATGTAGATTGAGAGAAGCGAGTAAATGCCTTGGTGGATTAAAGAGTGTAATGAGGAATAGACATTTGGGAATGGATGCTAAGAGGAGACTGTATGAAGGAGTGATTGTGCCAACAGCACTGTATGGGGCAGAAACATGGAACATAAGAGAGGTAGAGAGAAGGAGTTTGAATGTGTTTGAGATGAGGTGTCTGAGAAGTATGATGGGGGTTACTAGGCTAGATAGAGTGAGAAATGAGGAGGTGAGGAGGAGAACAGGGGTGGAAAGGGAGTTGGGAGATAGGGTTGATGAAAGAGTATTAGGATGGTTTGGACACATGGAAAAAATGAGTGAAGAAAGACTAGTAAAAGAGGTATGGAAGGCAGATGTGGAGGGAGTGAACATGAGGGGACGTCCTAGGATGAGGTGGATGGATGGGGTACAGGGGGCTTTGGGGAAGAGGGGAATGTCTGTTGAGGAAGGACGGGAGAGAACAGATGACAGGGGTGAATGGAGAATGGTTGTATATGGATGATGGGGGGTGAGGTAGTATGTGTGAGCAAAATTTGACGCAGCCCGAAGGGATTTCTCCCCGTCTTCTCCTTTTATGCATGGGGGGACGGAGAGTGGGGGTCGCCGATTTAATGAAGCGGCCTTGCTGTGGATGTGCTGTGTCTTGCGACACTGCTTCTGACCCAGGGCAGTGGACAAGGTGTAGGGATGACCTGTCATCCAGGAGGTGCTAAGATAAGAGGGAGGGTGGAGGGGTGTGGAATGTATTCAGGGATGGAATGGGTGGGAATGATTTTATGCCTTTTCCTTTTTGGTTACCTCCCTTGTAAGGGGGAAAAAGCCTTGGTATATGTATGTATGTATCTACTTATTTATTATTATCGGTTTTTTATGTATTATATATTATAAATTAGTTATTTTTCTGTTTCTTTATCATTATTTATCTATTTCATTCATTTATCTACTTTATTCATTTTTTCATATCTGACCTAGTTATGGACCAAACTGTCTCCTGTCAGCATGCTCTCTCTTTATGATCCTTTGTAAAATATCTATCTAGTCAATAAATACTGGTGAACAATATTTAGTGATGGCTGTGTTAGTGCACACACCTTCACAAACAAATAAAAGCCACCCAACCACCCATTCCATCTCAGCACTTTGGGGATGAAGGGTCACCTTGTCCCTTGCCACACTGTTTTGGCATTTTTGTTGGTGAAGGGACAGGTGGCATCTATGTCTGGTTTGATTTTTCATATTTATTACTTCATGGAGCAGTGGGTTTGAAACTTCTTTTGGAAAAGTGTTTGTTGATGATTGCTCTTTTGGTGATGGTATTTTCACTTTGGTTACTTCAACTCCTATAGGAGATGTTTATTTATTTTTTATTTTTACAGTTTTCCACAACTTTTTGTCATATGTTCTCCAATCTGATGTACTTGTTTTTCCCAGTTTTCTTTCTGCTTGTTTATTAGTTTAGTGATATTTTTGTTTAACAGCAGTAGTTGTTCATTTACTTGTTCTGTTAAATCATATTTGCTTTT
Organism: Oratosquilla oratoria; assembly: GCF_046742065.1. NCBI lineage: Eukaryota > Metazoa > Arthropoda > Malacostraca > Stomatopoda > Squillidae > Oratosquilla > Oratosquilla oratoria. Next base: position 66,088,613 of record NC_134787.1, on the reverse strand, counting down.
TAATTTTTTATTTAGGGTGGCTATCTTATGTGTGTAGTTGGGGTTGTATTTTTTTCCTACAACCTCTTGGAACAAGTCTTTTGCTTGTCTAGTGGATGGTGACTGCTCTGGTGTACCAGTGGCATAATTGGAAGTGTGCTGGTCTTGCATTTGCTTAGTTGTGACTTTAAATCCTACACTTCTCTTGGATTCCCAGCAGGAACTGTTACGTGCCCTAACAGTCCAAGTTCATAGGGCAAAGGTGACAGTTGCAGTCACAGCTACATGCTTCCTGGTGTAGGCTCCTCACCTTGTGTCTGGGGTTGGGAACAGGTCTATATCAAAGGTCTCTATATTTTGTGTATTCTTGCCTATTTACTCGTTTTTAATTTGTGATTATTCTTTTATATGCAGGTTGTACTTTTTCTTCTAGTCCTATGATAACCTCTATTGCAATGTGGTTTGAGGAGAGGTCTTGTATGGTTTCCCATGTTTGCACACACTGTCCTAGTCTTGAACATGGGAATTTGACATAAAAATGAATTTTCATTTACAGACCTCATCTATATTAATAGTACTACCATTCAAAGCATTGTACTGTATTATATTTTGACAGCAATATTTTTGTTTTAAGCAGTGATATTCTCATCTTAACTTACCAGGCAAGGTTGGGGTACGGGGGAGTCAAGCCCTGGATCTGGTTTGATAGGAAAGGAGAGGGGCTTTGACAGTAAGGCTAGGTATGAAGGGCAATTTGAAATAAGGGGAGAGTTCGGGGCATAAGACTAAGTTGGGGGACTGGGTTCTTAAGGGATTTTAGACCATAATCACTCCCACCATTTGTTTTGCTCATAACATATTCATTTCTTCTTAACAAATTAGACTAAATCATTTATTGTCTGAAACTAATGATAAGAGCACTATTGTTTAAATAATTCTGTACTTTGTTCATCCAAGGATGCCATGTCTGTCATAATCAACTTTAACAAATAGCTTTGTTTTTATGTAGGTTTTAAATTATTTTTTTTTATTTTGAGGTCAAAGCACTCTTGAACATACACTGATTTTTCCAAGAGCAATTTTCCCACTACCAAGTTTCAGTGAGAAAGACCATTTGTTTTTCCTTACAGCTATTGGCAAGTTTTTTCCAACTATCAAAGCATTATTTTTTATGGTTTCTATCTGTGAGACTGTGATGATTGTGCTCCTGTAACTCATGAAATCACTGAACACTATTAGAAGAAAAAAAATTATGCCAGCCTCATTCTTTTTTTTCAGTCAATCAGGGGGACAGGGTACTTATAATTTCCTCATTCAAACTGCCAAGCTCTATCTGCCATGGTCTGAACCAAAAGTTCTCTGCTCACACATCACATTCCCTCACAAAGGTGAAAGCAAGAAAGATGACAATAACATTTCTCCAATATAAGGTATTCCCTAGTTTAAGTTAGGTTAGTTTAGTTCACAGTCAAAACTACAACACTGACATATTTTCCATACACTTACATAAATTATTTTTAGAATGAAGTAATAATTATGAGTTCTTAGTTATTTCTTGATACAAAATATTTCCAGAAGAAAAACAAATCACAGGAACAAAATATACAGCTGGTGTGATTACCATCTGTAGCACTATATTTACTAGGGATTTTCAGGACACAGGCAATATCATGAAAAGCTTTGTATGGGGTTAGGCTGGGATTTGTAGCAGACTCTGAGACTGGGTACCTTGGTTGAGTTTTGTAAAAATATATATATCTAAAATACTAAACTAAATTAACTTGGTGCGTAATCATGCTTAACATAATTGTGCAGGGGGACGTGAATATTATGATTAAATTAAAAAGGATTTTTCTTTCTTTAATCTGATACTCTACAACAGTCAACACATTCATACACTCCTGAAGTTTGTTTACTTTGCAAGCCCATGGCATATTATATGCCATTATATGCCATATATTGAAAGTATTCTTAGGATTTACATTATATGATTATTATTACAGAAAAAAACGTTCAATTCAATATATTACACTTATTTTTCATATGCTTAACCTGTATCTTCCTAAAACTAACTATCAGGATACAACCGATTACGCAATGCCCTAATCATATGTCACTCTTACTCTCACCCTACATTTACTATTCTCATTCTACTTTACATCCATTCCTACCGCCTTCCTGATTGTATTTAGATTTTAGTTCAGCTTCTTCAAGGAGGTTCAGCTAAGGACTGTTCCTGGTAGGTTTGCGTGGTGATAATGAGGAACGACCCGTGGCATCTTTTCTTATCTTTGTTGGAAACATTGATACTATCGATACAGTAACACTAATGTTATGATCTCGGTGCCTTGATAATAGCCGTGTGATCAGTTAGTTTCTTTGGAAAAACAAACACACCTGCTATTTAAAAGAAGTACATTCATTCCTATCTATTTTAAAATTTTAAATCCTTATATAACAGTTAGACAACAGTTTCTTACATGTTCCATATAACGCACTTTCGTAAAATTTACGGAATCAATCACTGGATGATAACTGATAACAGCAGAATATATCTTAAATATTTCCATTTCTTCGTAATAAAAATAATTCCAGTTACGATTTAGTACGTATGAACTTATTTGTTAAACAAGTAAAAAGAATATAAACTTCGGAACTAACTCTCAATTTCAGTTATAATTTAAGACAATTCCAAGTGAATTTATTTTGTCATTGTAAACACTCCCATCAAAATAGATAAGCATTAAACCTTCATTTTTGAGACGCGTTATCAGCACTCGGTGATAGAACGAACAATTGAGTTCCATTTACTTAAAATTAATAACATTGTATTACCAATAACCGCTTTAAAAAAAATCAGAATAAATACTCCCACCCTAAGATACTCAAATCCTTGTACTTTTTCATTCAATTAAGATGTTATAGCGCGCCTTTATGGGTTATTATTTCTTGTTTATCTTGTACCACTCCGTACGAACGTATACGTTCCGCAGAGCCTGCGACTACGAATATCCAATGTATTCACGGACATACAGTATGTGAGGTATCATTACACATTTGGCTCATTTACGGTAAGGTCTTCTGAATCAAAACGTCCAGGAAAACTTTTTTTTATTATTATTCGCAAGTGGAACATAAATATAAAACCTAAGGGCAACATAAATTGAAGGCACGAAAAACATTCAAAAGAACATTTTAGCTACGTTATGCCGTCTGCAACTTCCAGTGGCTTCATCATTTTCAACAGTGATCTCAAATACGGTGAGTACTCGAATCCGACATTTGATGAGTAAATACACAGTACATTATTTTAGCATTCACATGCAACCAGCTAGTTGATTTCAACCAAAATAGGAATAGCTCTTTCTCAATGGAATGTGAAATTCCTCTGATTGATCTTGTTACATTCCTCAATTTGTTTTGCACTTTCTTCAGTTGGATTTTTGGCACATTATAAAGTCAAATGTGTTGTATTAATTCACTTTCGTGGCGACACTATAATATAAGTTTCTGTCTTCGTTTATATTCTTCCTAGGAGAGGGAATATTTCTGAGATGGTCTCCAGTAATCTCAATCATCATCGTGTTTACCTCACAACTGAGGGCCAAATCTGTATCCATAAATACTCTCAAGCCATGACAATCTTCAGCAATTTGAAATGTATCAGCATCGATAAGCATGTTAACTTTTACTGTACCCAGAAGCATATACTCAGTTTTATTATCACTGAATTGTGTTTGTGATAAATACATTCCTTGACACAGTGGAGAATATTATCTTTTCAAATATTTTAGAAAAATATACAAGAAAACGTTTCAGAGAAAATACTTCACCTAATATCCTAATCTTTGGTTTATGACTTGTTATCGAATTACAGACGTATGGCAAGAAACAGGAAATAATAAACCGTGGGAAAAACGACAAACTTCTCATTGTCTACTTTATCAAATTATCTGTTGCTTTTGGTCTGGTTTCACAAGGTATGGTTCATAACGCCATACTCGTTGCCTCGAGAAATGTCCGTTAGGGCGGAGCACTGGGAGTCCCCCTGTGGTGCCACATATAATTATTTTATAATTTTATTTTATTTTATAATTTTATAATGTTGCCACATATAATTATATTATAATTTTTGTCACACACCACCACTGAGGTAAAAATCAAAGCAATGTTTTCTATACAAAGGTTTCGTTTCCTAGAGTCTAGATATGGCATATGAGCAAGAGAGAGCGACAGTGCCGCTATATCTAATCTCTGGCCCCGCCCCCCTCACACTGCATTCAGAAAACATTGCATCCTTTCGCACGTTCTCGCCATGAATCCCCATGTGTGGCAACACCGGGAAATCTCCTAGTCCCGCCTTAGCGGTCATTTCTCGTTGCGCTGACTATAGACATTTACAGATACCTTGTACAGTAAAGCACGCACATCACAATTAGTTGATTGAACACTAATGCAAGTATATACACATTATTGCAACTTTATGTTGTCAAGAACATTGATGTTAGTCAAGAGAGCACTGTGCTATGAAGAGAATGTCGATATACTGGCACCGTAGTTTTTAGTTTCGGATGGGCTGGACTTGATGAAACTTATTCTTAGTGTTTTGAAGAACTCCAAGTGTTTATATGCTTCACCCACGGACGTATCAAAACGATTGGCAAACGTGAAGTATTACTCCATGGTATATATATCCTCTGGATGCTGGGAAAGTAAGGCGTTTCTCACGGTACACGCCATTCACTCGTACAGGTGAGAAGCGTGTAGGCTTTGGGTCCAACTCGGCCCATAACCAACTCGGCCCATTATTAACAAAAAGTAGCATGGACAGAGAAACAACGAAAGTTATTAAGTACTTTTAATCATGGCATATATAAAAACAAATTATGTAAACAAAAATATAAGTTGATGTAGATTAAAAAAAATCAAAGTATAAAAGTAAAAAAGAATGGTAATTTTTTTAAAACAATGGTTTAAAAAAAACATCTAGTGTACACTGCGATGTGGTAAGATACAGGTCTAAGGAAATTTTTTGCCGACACCTCAACAGCGTTGAATTCTTCCCAGAGTTCTACAAGTCCATGTTTTTTGTATTTTGTACTTTGTTTACGTAAAACTTTTCTATCAGACAGGAGACGCACTTTTGTAACCAGTCTGGCTTCCTTGTGTAATAGGTTAATAAGCAAGTAAAAACTAAGCTGTCCTTTTCTTGCTTTCACATTTAACCGGTGGTGCCATCCGTCCACATCGTTTTTTGTGCGTATGCTTCGTCCAAAAGCACACCACGTAGAAGGAGGCCAAATTCTGTAAAATCTTACGAATAGTTCTTCAATATGCTCAGCTGGTACGTAGGGTAATGACAGAACTTTTCTGAGGTATTTGTGCGTACCGGCGTCAATTGTGTATGGCATTTGTAAGCTCCTCTCTCTCAGTATTTCTTTATTTTCAAACAATTATAACAGCCAAATAATTTATAATGTTTAGGGAAACGATTTGCCCTATAATTGTTTCTAAATGCAGTTGTTATTATAGTCATTAAATTATGTATGGAAAGGAAGAATAAAACCTTTACACCTACCATTGCGTAATATTGCTGTGCGTATGTTCTGCAGCATTTCAACTATACATTTGAAGAAAGTAAAGATGCAGAAAAGTACTAAGAACGTATTCAGTGTATGTGGAAGAAAAGGAAGCAAGATTGACGAACAAATATTACTATACTAAATGGGTCGAGTTGGCTATCAAAAATGGGCCGAGTGGGCTATCAAAAATTGGCCGAGTGGGCTATCAAAAATGGGCCGACTTGGCACAGGCGATGGGCCGAGTTGGATCTCTATCAGTATGTAGCTGCGGCCGAAGCCGTCACCTTTGTCCTTGGACTGTTGGGGCAGGTAACAGTCCATGTTGGGACTTGCAACAGTAGTGAGAGGAAGGGGCGGGCCTCTTTAGGGGATGTGAGAAGGTTCCACGCTTCCCACGGACTTTGAGAAGTCAGATCTTTCTCATGACTGAAAGACCGGACACCAACGAACCAAAAATAAATGAATCGTGTAACAGTTCAAGGCTGCCTCATTTTGACCAACACATTTCCAGGACTAGAGACTTATTTGAGGGAGTACGGTCAATGTCGACAGTTTTGCAATTCTGCATGATCCCTCCTCGGGTCATCTCTCAAACCAGCGAGGTCCCTAGATGTCACTGTTAAGAAAATAATCATAAAAATACTCGCATATTCTGTCCTCTTATTGAGGGTAGCCTTACTGCCCCTCTCCATACCCGTTTTTATTCACTAAATGAAGACGAATACACTCCACCGTTTATGAACTTTTGAATGCACAAGCATCACTTTCCAGTGCTGCTGAGAGGTAAAGACCTCCTGGTGGGAGGATGGGTGACTTCCCTTATCACGTGAGAGATATTCTTGCCGCCCTTGCAGAAGAATAGCTGCCTGCATGTGCCATCCCAACCTCGCATTTGACACGGGGGACATGCCGCAGTCCGGTCTTCAGAAGGATGAATGAGATTGCGCCCTGCAAAAAAAAATTGAATACATGAAAAAATAAGATAAATAATGAACTAATTAACGAATATCGGGTAAAATTAAATAAAAATGAATATAACAAGATAATGATAAGAACAAAAACATTTGAACTTGCGTTAGGTAAGCCCAAATACTATATGGCCAGTCTGTCCACTTATTCTATCAAACGTCCTCTGAGTCGACATGACGTCATGTTGTCTTTAGACGGTCTAACCCAGACAGGGCAACTTTATGTCACTCGAAGGCCCTGCCTTTGTGGACGTAGACAAAATATATATATTTTTTCTCATTTCATAGACACACATTATTCTGATGAATATGTGTTAAAAGATTAGATACACTAGCGACAGGATCAAATCCCCAATCAGAAAACGAATGCCGACTCAAAATTCCATACGGGAAGCGACGTTTGCAAGGGCCCTGCAATCCTATTCCCTTTAGTTTTCAAAATTTTATGTTTGTTGTAATGGTGTTTTACGTGGTGTCCATCTTATATTGATCAAATCCTGTTTTATTACATGAAGAATAATAGATATTGACATCATGTACTTCTGTTGTGCTTACCAATATTTATAGCATCGTATACTGCTATTAAAACAGTTTGCGAATATGATCAGGATATAAAATCTAAACAAGTATTATTATATCGAATGTAAGGGAGATTTCATGGCCATGAAGATTTGTTTGCACTGAAACATGATTTTAACTCGGTGTTTGGTGGAAGTTGTGACAGAAGCGAGGATCACAACATCAATACCGCGCGTCGCTGGTGGAAAGCGTACGAGGGAGATTACAAAGGATTACAAAGGCGGAGCATGCCGACAGGATTGCCCACTCTTACCTTCCATTCGCAGGAAAAAGTACTCGAGGTCCTCCTCCATGGCTGCCTCACTGAGGTCTTCCTCCGTCACGGGCAAGGCCAGCAGGAGGAGGAGCAACGCCTTCTTGATGAGTTCGATTCTCTCCTTGCCGCGCTGAATCCTGACGCAGGGCGGCAGGGCATCGCGGGTGTTCGTCAAGTCTGGCTTCGAAGTAGCTCGACCTTGGGAAGAAGAACTTTTGAATTCGTCGGTTCCTGGTGAGGAGCCCTTGGTCGAGTTACTCGTTCCTCTTTTGTCGGAGGACGCGGAAGGGCTCTTGGCAGAGGAAGAGGAGGAGGAGGGCCGCCAGAGGCCAAGACGCTTGAGGTTCTTCTCGTAGGTGCTCAGCATTGACTGGAACAGGAGGTCAGTCTCGATTCTTGCGTTCCGTAATCGGGAGATGTAAGCTGTGGAAAAAGAAAAAATAAATTATGATGATGATAATGTTAATGATAATAACAACTAATACACACAAGTCCTTTTCCCACCAAACCATACACCCGTCCAAAATTCATTCCTTGCCGCTCTCACCCAAGCACTTCGTGGATGAAGGGTCATCCCTATACTCCCGCCACATCGCTTGGGCCAAATGCAATGCAGCAAGACACAGCGCTTCCGCAGCATGACCCGGCATCCGGAGCTGGTTTGCCCACACGGCTTCATTAGAAACTCGAAATAATTCATGAGGCAGCGCCATCTCTTTATTACAATCACGTTTCTCTATTTTGCTCGACAGACATTCCTCTTGCATTCAATGCCCCCCCCCACACACACACACACTTGACTCTGTCCATCCACCTCACTGTCTTCTTCCCAAGTCCACTCATATCCAGTTCCAAACGTCCTCCATTTCTCTGTACCAAAAACAACTCGCAAACTCACACTCGTTCAGCTGTGTATATATATTCCTTCGGTACCGAAGACTTCCCTGAGCGTAAGTGAGCAGCTGGTGGAAAGTTCCCTCGGGCATGCCAAGATCGCGCAGCCTCGTCCCCAGGAGCCCAGAGTCGTTCTTGAAAGGGTAAACTTCGGGAGGACACGAGACGCTGGGGGTCGGTACACTTGTCGTCGTCGGTTCCAACGGTCGTATTACTGCGAAAGAAAGTGGGAAACGAGTTATGATGATTTTCATTAAGTAACGTACGTTTCTATTCTGTTTCGCCTACGGGATTATTGCCTAATGTATCTGCATCCCACATGGCTCTGGCAGCGAAACCCTGGACTCAACAATTGAATGATCAAATCTCTAACTCCTTCGTGATTTTTGTGTATTTCATCTCAATATATCCCATGATACACGCATACGTACATAATATAAACATACTGTATTTTCGCAAACACACACGCATACAGTATATATATTTATATATAGATATATATGTATATATATTTATATACATATGTATATATATATATATATATATATATATATATATATGTATGTATGTATGTATGAGAGTGATAGGTGGGGAAGGGTAAACGAAGATGGGCTATAAGTACATTTATTGTCCCAACGTTCCGGTCTCTATGTGTGTCTATATATGTGTGTGTGCGTGTGATTCCCCATGATCTTGGATCACGTGTTGGACTCGTGATTGACAGCTATTACCCGCTCGGAAGAGAGCTCAGAGCTCATATATGATCGATCCATGGGTAATGCTGTCACCTTACACGCACTCACTCACCCAGCTCCCCGCCCACGAGAGTTGGAATAACAACTCGCAGCGCAGTGATACTGAAATTATTTCAGCCTGGGTGGGATTCGAACCCGGACCACCGTAGTGGAAGCCGGGAACTCTTACCAATGCGCCACGAGTATGTATGTGTGCGCGTGCGCATGCTGAATACCACCGGGGAAATGATAGACGTGGTCCAAACGTTTACCTCTATTGAGACATCTTCAGGGAATACATACATTTCACAAAGGGTAACGAGAAAAGAGAGGACGAAAAGAACCAGGGGAGGCAGGCAATGACCTCTTCCAGCGAGAGTCCAGGCAATGACCCAAGACTGTCACAATATATCTGCAGTTTACTGGTTTATTGACAATTATCAAAAAACAAAACCCAGTAATTTATACCAATCATATACTTAAAGTGGGTTTTATTTGTTTGTGGTGCATGTGCTTTCACCTGGCTACCCTTTTATAAGGAGTGTTATACACGTTACTGTTCAAACACCAGCCACTTCCATCCTACGTGGTACGTTTTCTTTTTTTATCTGCCGTTTGCCAGAGAACTCCATTCGGCTGTGCCCATCACCAAAATAAATAAAATGGGTTAAAGAATCTTCAAGACAAAGGTGTCACGAGACGACGCGTCGTGTGGCAAGACGACGCGTCGTGTGGCAAGACGACGCGTCGTGTTATAAGACGACTCGTCGAGCAATACCACTTGAAGCAGATGAAACTGTCCGAGTTTGAGCAACGGATTATTTGTGGTTCAATACCGCTCCGGATGGAAGTCGTTTCTCTTTTTATGGACACGTGAAAGAAAGGAGGAACGAACTCGATGTCTGCATTTGGTTGGTGCTGAAATAAATGCGATTGGACACAGGAAATGATTGTACAATGGGGCAGTTGTTTGTGTGTCTTTATTTAATGGTAGTAGCGTGAAATTCGACATGTGGGTGTTCTTGCACCCAGAATATAATTTTCTCTTGAACTTCCACATGTAGCTACTCAAAAGGTCATTACTGTAAAGAATATTAATATAGTTTCTGGGCTGACCGCTTACATCAGTTCTGTACCTGCCCTACTTTTATTTTTAATTTATTATTATTATTGTTTTATTTTCTTTCTTCTCTTCCATCCCCATGTTCATCAGAATAGAAATCAGGTTGAAACAGGCTGTACAATACAGCAACATGTACTGTACTTTGCATGTAAAGTACACTATATGAACTATATGGTGACATGAATAAACATATATCACATTTTGAATTGGTATATTCTTAGGACTATTCTTTTCGAAGTTTTCTTCTGTGTGCATTTTATGCATTTCTGTTTATCCGACTAATATCGTATTTACCAGTCTATTTTCTTATCTATTATTTCTTTAGTTAGTTGTTTATTTATTCATCTATTTTTGCTTCATAGCCGATCGTAAAACGATGTTGATTGATTGACATGGTTTAAAGTCACAAACTCCCTCCTATCGGAAGGCTAGGATGGTGCCCCTTTCAGAGGACTTTGTAACGTGAAATTTAATTAACCATACCCTTGATTTAACTTCGCCGATGGCAGGATTCGATCTGCCATCCCCACGACCTTTGCCGCGAGTATCGATGCCCTCACCCGCTCAGCCAGTGAACTTCCTATGAATCAATGGGGAGGGAAAAAAGAAAAAGTAAAATCCTTCTGGTTTTGGGATTCGCAGTTCTAAGAACCCAGCCAGGGGGGCGGGAGGGATCTCTCGGGAGACTTGCGAGTTTCTAAAGTTGGGAAGGATGGAGGGGGGGGGGAGGAATTCTACCAACCGGAAATCAGTCAATGTCTCACTATCCTGCCTCCTTTTCTTCTTCTTTCTTTTTTGGAGTGAAATGTCACTCCCACGGACTTTGTGACATTTCACTCCCAAATAATGATAATAATAATAAACGAGGCAGAATAGTGAGGCATCGACTGTCACTGATTTCCGGTTGGCGGGCCTTCCCCCCTTCATCCTTCCCAACTTGAGAAACTCGCAAGTCTCCAGAGAGCCCCTGGCTGGGTTCAATGAACTGCGAATCCCAAAACCAGAAGGCTTTTATCTATTATTTATTTATTTATTTATTGAAGCCATCTCCAGGATGACATTATCTCGCTTCATGGGCGTGTACATTGGAAGCCATTTGGATGTCGAACTCTTCAGTATTGCGGAGTCGGGCTGGTTACCGATAATGAGGAGGAGGAGGAGAATTAGGGTGATCGTCGGGAAGGATACGACGGAAATGAGGTCGACTCTACGGCACTTGTCCTACTTTCCGAGAACGGTTTACTTAAGTTCTTACCGTGAGGAGGAAGAGGAGGAGGTCAAACCAGACAAGTTGGTTCCAATTGTGGTTCACAAGATTCAGACCCGAGTTCGAACCTCGTAGGCACTGATGGTCGAAGTCCGAACGCAGGGGGACACTGGTGACGCCCTTGGTCGCAATTGAGTGTCCCCTGGCGTATACACACACAATATTAATCGTCATCTTTGTTTACATTTACCGTGCCAGATCGACGTCTGGTTCGGTGCGAATGATGGTTTCCTCAGTTGTGCCATGGACGTTGGCGAGGAGAGATCTGAGAAATGCCATTTCCTGTCCCAGATTCATCAAGTTGGACGATAGTATGATTTGCCGTAAAATGTCGTAATCGCATATTTTGAATCTAATTTAAATGAAATGGAACAGCCATCTCATTATTCTATATATTAAGGCGCCTGTTCTTTGAGCACACAAATAATTTTCATTTTGTATGTTTGAAAAATAGGTAGTGATATTTTGTTTCACCAATGTTCTTCGCTTGTATTGAGCTGTATGGGGTCTCGTAACAGACTGTGGCAATCGACTTTAAGTCGTACATTTACGAGCTAGTAAAAGACTCGTTCTTGCAAATCTACGACCATGACACACACGCCTCGACAGTTCCACAGAAGACATCAGTCACGACATTGTGCTGAAGTAAAGGAAACTGTACATGTAATTATCCATTTGGACTATGAAGGCAAACGAAACTCAGATATAATGACCTAATGAGCTTCCTGACATTTTGTCAGAAAGACTCACAAAGGACATTCCTTTGAAAAACAAGTTCTTCGTGTCCAAAGTTCAACACATGGTTGAGTCTCCTTTGCCATTAGAGGTCAAATGTACACTGTTGAAATAGCGTTATGGAGTTGAAGGTTTGTCAATTTCCGTCATTCGGAAAGGTTGGTACTCATGACTTAACGCCAAAATGTCTCTTCCTTCCTACGAGTTAAGTCCCACAGGATCAGCATGATGCCATCCTTACATTAACTCCTTTCCTTATGAATGTGGGAGGGTGCCACGGAGATGAATAAAATAGCATGGCGGCAAAAGAAGTAAAAGAAAAAGTGTCATCCGGCACGAAAGGGTGGGGGTGGGGGGCGTTGATCGAGATAGGGTATTAACATTTTCGCTACAGACTTGGGGAGAGGGGAGGGGTTACGGAGATGAATGAATCACCACGGCGGTAGGGGAGGGAAGAAGAAAACTGCATTATGCAATGGTATTTCGTCACCAACTGCTGTCCGGCGCTTCTATCCTGAAGGACAGTATCGTCCCATTATCGAGAACCAATCTGTACGTAGTAGATCGTGAAAGTCCCAAATTACGGTAATGTAGGGGTGTCACGTCAGAAAATCAAGTCTGGTATGAGGTGACCACAGTTTGGAAAGAAGACTCGTCTCTTGAACGAAAAGGTAGGGAGACGATAAGGATTCTTGGTGTGCATTCTCCTAAAATGAGATATAATTAAATTGTTGTTGGGGAAAAGAGAGTAGAAGATTGTGAGTCAAGTAGGCACGACATTCAAGTAAAATGTGTGATACTAGAAAAGAGAGTACAGTAAAATTCCTTTTATCCGACCTTTGAACATCCGACTAGTCCAAATATCCGACTTTTTTCTTCGATGTCCCAAGTCGGATAAAAATTTGAATTTGTCCTAAAATCCGACCGTCAAGTGATTGTTTAGTTGCTGCTATCGCCGCTACCGACTCACGGCGCTCAGGTCGGTTGTTATATTCGCGGGTATTTCAGTGTTTGGTTGCGTTTGGCCTTTGGTGGTTGTTTCTCTTCCACTCTGCTGTGTTGTTTATTGTACTTTATTGTACCGTAAAATAATGAAAATGTCTAAAACCAGTGAGTTAGATTTTCCCCCTTAACCTTTCAGTGTACGTCCAAACATCCTACTTTCTCAAACACCCGACCTTGGGTAGGTCCCATCAAGGTCGGATAAACGGAATTTTACTGTAGCGCAAGTCCAGGGGGTCGGAGGCGTCATTAGTCATAAGAACGCCACTAGACAAGAATGTCCTGTCCTTATGCACGTCACTGCTTTCTCAAAGCTTCTGGGCATGCATGGAGTTCACCAGCGCCGACAGTTGAGAGTTCGTTTGAGTAAAAGACGACTTTGTTTACAATATTCTATTTTCGCCTGAGTCACAATGTATACACAATATTCTATTTTTCAAATATTCAGATATCAAATTATCTATCCGTCATGCTTAGCAAAACTGAATGATGCACTAAGAGATTGTAAACTAGTAGGAATGTTAGACATACTGGTGAAATGTTCTTAGAGAAATCTAGATTTCTGAAAGCAAAGCCATATTCTAGTTATTCAATTCGAGATTGGAGGTAGGATGTGGGAGGAAAAAGAGCCCAGTGTGATAGCCCCTTTACGCAGGTGGGAGGATCTTGGGCGGACGTTGAGGTCTTATACGCCTTGGATGGTTTGTTGAATGTTCCTCCCACTATTCAGGCCACACGGTTTGCATCGTGGACCAAAAGGTGGTGGTAAAAATGCTATCCGGAAAGGAAAGAGTTATTTGTGAACACATCGGTATTTCTCCTATAGCGTCATTTTAAATTGCATTAAATCCCTACATTTTGGTGCATACATAAATATTATACAGTACAGCCTCAGAGAAAGCAAATAAGATTCTAGGACTGATTGTGCGATCTTTTGACTTCAAAAATTCATCACTCATTAACAAACTATATAAATCGTTAGTTCGTCCACATTTGGAATATGCTGTTTCCGTATGGCCACCGAATCTCAGACATTGACAGACTAGAAAAAGTACAACGGCGAGCCACAAAACTGATATAAAAAATAAATCACATGAAAATCGACTAAAACATATGAATCTGTTTTCCCTAAAAAAGCGTAGACTCGGAGGTGACTTGATACAGGTCTTTGAAATTCTAAGGGGAATTGACAACATCAAAAGTGACAAAATTTTAACACTGAATGAGAATCTGACAAGAAACAATGGTCTCAAACTGTCCGGAAATTGATTCAATTTGGAAGTGGGTAGAAACAACTTCGCCAACCGTGTAGTTAATGAATGGAATAAACTTCCTGCAGAGGCAGTGCAATGTAGTTCAGTTCGAAGCTTTAAGAATCATTTAGATAAACACCTAAACAAGATGCCGTAATTATTATCATTTATTTTATATTATTAGTTTTTGTTTTCCATTTGTCTATTTGATTCTCATTAATTATTAGTTATATGTCAATGTATTATTATTATTTTATCTATTCATTTTTTATTATTTTAATTTTTTTTCACACCCGACCTAGATATAGACCAAAAGGTCTCCTGTCAGTATGCTCCACCTTTGTAATCCTTTGTAAAATACATCCGGAAACTCGCGCATACACACATTGCAGTGGAAAATGTAATGACACAATGGTTTAAAGCTACAATTTCAAGAATGGACGACATACCAGTGGGATTGGATGTACTCGCTGTTATAGACCAAAAGGTCTCCTGTCGGTATGCTCCACCTTTGTAATCCTTTGTAAAATACATCCGGAAACTCGCGCATACACACATTGCAGTGGAAAATGTAATGACACAATGGTTTAAAGCTACAAGTTCAAGAATGGACGACACACCAGTGGGATTGGATGTACTCGCTGTATTCTCTAAATAAGTCTATGCAGTTTAATCTTTCAAGTGCATTTTTCGATGAGTAGAATAACTACACAGTACTGGAATTTCAAATGCCAAATGTAGACACAACTGACTAATTACAGAGAGAAGGGAGATACAACTTTGGAATGAATGGTTCAAAAATGAACTGGAGGGAATTCACAAGCACGTGATAAACAGTTTTTTTTTTTGTTTTTTTTTTTTAACTTTTATAACTCGGGCGTTGACAATTATTGTGCCAAGGGTTAGTAAAAGAAAACCGAAATTATTGATTAAGCAGCAGATGCGAGTCAGAAAAAAAATGTTTGATGGAAAAATAGAGATAAAAAGCAACAATGCAATAACACAAAAATACTTGAAATGAAAGTTCGAGAACCTAAAGTGAGGAAGAAACTGAAAAAGGTCAAAGGTAAACCGAGATACTTAACAACTAAAAAATATTCTGAAATAATAAAGAAAAAAAGTTAGTTTTCATCTCAGAAAATAATATTGTGGGTGAAAAGCGGAAAGTTTACGAATGCTGGGTTAAAATATATGAACGTGGAAATGAAGGATATATATATAAACTTCGAGAGACACCGGAAATAAGGCAGGCGCTTAGGCCTGGCGGGGATCTCCAACTGGAAACGTAAACAATGCAGAGAAAAAAAAAACTTGCGGGCAAGCTTCGCCGTTTAGTTCTGTGTTATTTAGAAGAAGGGATAGTGCACCCGGATTGCCAGAGGACTAATGTGGTACCAATGTCGGAGGAAGTCATAAAGAACATCCCGTGAGTTACTAACCAGTGTTTCTGACCAGCATGACAGAAGAAAAGAACAAGTCACGAACAGCCTAGTCGAGATAGGTCTGACCCTTACTTACGTTGTGCATTTTCCTTCAGCTTAATGAAATCGCTTGGCGACGAAAGGAATTATGAAGTTAGTCACCCACACGCACAGGAGTAATCTTTCAACCAAGGCCACGATGACAGCACCAAGCATAGGACAGGACGTTACTCATAATATCTGATTACCATGTTCGTCATCTCAGATAAAATTACGACGTGACGTCACTACCGGACGTCACGTCAACATGCAGAGACCGCTGGCGCGACGCGACGCGCACGCTGGCTCAAGGCGTGACGTCACATCGCCCTGTACGGGTTCGAAATCACAGAGGGAATGAAAACTGTGGCATCATGTTGAATCCATAGACTTTATTAACCAAAGGATGGGACCGCAACCGAAATTAATAAAATCGCCCGGCGGCAGTTAGAATTTAAAAAGATAAATGCCACCCAGTAGGGAGACTAGTTATGACACCCCTCAACACTTTCTTTGAAAAATGTCCCCTAGTTTATTTATACAGTTTTAGTTAAATTTGTGGTTTTACTGCTAAAAGGACCCCGAGCAACAACGGCTTAAGTGGCACGATTGTTTTAGACATCCGTTTTTGTTCGAAATATTCCCGAATACCTTCTTTAACCATTTTCACATCTGTGACGACTTGTATCTTTATTCTGGTTGCTGTGTGTGTGCATGTGTGTACATATATACATGCACACACACACAAACTCACAGTAGTAGAGGCCGAATGCACTGAAAATGGGAAAGGTGCCAGGTATTGATGGTGCGAAGTAAACGAGGAAATGGTACGACTAATGGCAAACGGTCTTGTCAGGGTCCACGAGGCACTAAAAGAAAGTAAAAAAGGAGTCACTGGGGGGGTCGTAAGTGAGAGATTGAGGGAGTAAGGCAACAAAGAGCGAGAGCAGAAGCTGAAAGTGGGCCAGCATTCCTTTATCAAAGGAACCAAGAATGTTCTGTGACTGGGCCGTAGGGTGTGCGGGAAGCGATGCACACAAGAGGAATTGTATTACAAGATTGGAAGAATTCGCGGGTGGCACTTGTTCTATATATTAAAAAGAAAGACGGAAAAGTGCAAAGCATAACAATAAACAAATGAAATATAGATGGACTTGATGTACCATGTATACTCTAGGAAAGATGCGTGGAAGAATATGGATAAAATCTGTGAAACACCATAAATTATGGTGACATTCAATTATATCTATCCATATATATATATATTTTTTCTTTTGTTAGTATTATTACTGTTATGTATGTATACATACATATATATATATATATATATATATATATAATATATTTTTTTTATTCATTTATTCTATTTTATTTTTTACTAGATTTTGTTAGAAAGGGCCTTCGCCCCTGAGACCTCAGCATGTTGATGAATTCGATAAACTCTTAATTTAGAATTTAAAAAAAATATATACAGTATATACTTTTTCTCAATGAAAATTATCCAATTTTTAAAGGAAGATGATTGTTAATATACCCGCCAGATATTTCACATTAAATTATGAGAAAATTTACAATTCGACGAACAACAAATCGGGCAGTTCGAATCGCGTCACCTGGATCGATCGAAAAAATTAACAAATTTTTAAAAGAATAAATTGTATAATATAGAGACGAAATTGATATTAGCTCGTTTAATTTTTGTTTTTATCGAATTTATTCTCAATTTTAATAACTTATCAAAGGTATGTATGGCAAGTGTATTTTATTATTTTTCTTAATGTTTTTTTCTTCTTTTTTTTTTTAATTAGCCAATATTTGTTCGAAAAGCTCAATTACTTTGAATGCTACTCATGAATTGGAGCCAAATTTGATCTGAAACATTTACAAAGTAAGGTTGAGTCGTCGAAATCGAAATTAGTCGATCGATCGAATCGAGAAAAAGTGACTATTTTTTTTTTTTTTTAATTAGCCAATATTTGTTCGAAAAGCTCAATTACTTTGAATGCTACTCATGAATTGGAGCCAAATTTAATCTGAAACATTTACAAAGTAAGGTTGAGTCGTCGAAATCGAAATTAGTCGATCGATCGAATCGAGAAAAAAGTCTAACAGACAGACACGAAACCGCTTTTATTTATTAGATTTATTTATTCATTTATTATTTTATTTATTTTTTATTTATTTTATTTTATCCTTTTTTTTCAGGTGCTTCGCGCGACACCCACTCGTGTGGTAAAAAAATTGATAACGTAACCGATGTCGCGGTCACCAGGAGGCGCTAACCTGCGACCGAGATCGTCACCTTTACCAAGTGCCTGGAGTTTCTGGGCAAATTACCTGTAGTTATTGGATACGGATCGCGCCCAGCAAAACATGATCTAAACAGACCCATCACTCAGCAGATGAGACCTCCCTTAGTTGAATAAACTAATCTGGTCGTTGGCCAGGTTAAAACTCATGAATAGAGTTTGGCAGTTTGAGGGTTAATGTTGGAAGAATGGAAATGTGTGTAGACTGAGAGGGAGATGCGAGAGACCAGAGACTAACACGAGTATGCAGGGGTGGGTGATGCTACCTTAGTTTATATATTCCACATACATGGAATTGCGTGAAATATAAATAAAAGCAGGACAGGGTTAAGCTTAATAGGGATGGTCACCCTAGGGGCCAACTTACAATAATTAACAATCATGTATAGTAGTATGCACAGTTACAGTACCTACATGCGTCACCAGTCTTGGATCACGTGTTGCACTCGTAATCAACATATATAACTCTCCCGTATGAGTGTTCATAACTCGTATATGGCCCGATCTATGGGTGTTGTGACTTTACACACACAGCTCCTTGTCCACCAGAGTTGGAGTGCCGGCTCGCGGTGTAGAGATGCTGAAATTTTCAGCCCTGGGTGGGACTCGAACTCGAATTCGAGAACGGTACCAAAGCATCGTCGATCCTGTCGTGCGTGCTTTCTATCATGTACACAGGCGTTCGATTCTTACCATATTTCCGATTTCACAACGCAAACATATTGAATGTTGATTATTATCTATTTTCCTCTAGATAATTCACGCTAAAATCTTACTTATAAAGATATATTATCTATGTAGCAAGATCGATTACTTATTGGAATCCAAGTGTATAGCGAGAATCAAGGCACCTAAATATGCACACACGTTGCCCCGTGTCCAATATGCACATCAGTGTATAAACTGCCATTCCTTACCAGCTTGGTTGACAGCAAAAATGGCGGCTAGAACGGGAAGAATAAATTTGATGGTCGTACACGGCTGCTTCGAAGCCCCCATTCTCGGAGTCACAGCACTGCGCAAGCGCCAGCGATGATTTGGGCAAGAGTTTTGTCACATCGGAGTAACGGTCAGTTCTCTCTCCTCCTACTCTCGTGTACTCACCCTATGGTCACACTCCAAGACAAGCGAGGTATTGTCCTGTATTTGGGCTGAGAGGCAACGCCACATGCCACAGATGTAAGCAACGTCTTAGTTTCTTTGTTTCCCATGTTTTCATTGTGAATCCAGGTCAGATTATTACATTTTTAGCACCAGTCTGTTTTCCTTAAATCCGTTGTTTTCCAAATAATTAACAAACAAAAAAATGTGTATACACATACATAGGCAATCTGAGAAACATATAAAAATGTTTTTGGCAACATTAGAAATCGCTTTCATCCTGTTTGTTTTCCCAACACACACAAATTTCTCGGGAAATGACGTCATTGGCTAAACAAATGTCAGCTAGGACTACCAATGGTATTTACCATACATCCTCAGCGCTGACAGAGCGTAGTCGTATCATAGTGAACGAAATTAACTATGAACTATAATTTTATAATATATTTCGTGATTTATACTAAATAAATGTTATTTTACATGTAATGTGAAAATAGTACGTTGTATCAAAGGTGTCCTTAGGCACGTAACTTACAAATTTGACCGCGAAAAACTGCCTTGAGTACTCGTGCGAGGTAGCGCGCAAGACTCTTTCGCTACTGAGTTTTTGTCTTGGTAAGCAATAACCAGCGCTTCTATCCTTAGGGATAGTATTGCACAAAAGAGGTGGCAAGGGAAAGACGCAAGGCAAGTAACAAAGGCGGATGAGGAAAGGTGCTTACGCCAGGAGGCGCGTACCTGTGGCCGAAGCTGTTACCTTTGCCCTATGCACTTCGATTGTTCGGGTATCATCCACTGCTGGGAATCGGAAAGAATTGCAGGATCTGAACCCACAACTTAGTGAGTGCGAGACCAACGCGATTCCAATTACGCCAAAAGCAGGATGACCTGGCGTCCCGTATTTAAAGCATTTGTCCCGCGTCCTGTATCGACCCTCTCCGGGACGCGTTTTGTCCCGTATTTTCAAGATTTTAAACATTTCGCATAAAAAATTGATTAATTTTTACATTTTACAGGTATATAATTGTAATACATTGCTGCTTGAAACAAAATATACAATGGACACAACCCTTTAAAACAAGTAAAAAAAAAAAAAAATGTACAAGTCAAAGAAGCAGATCCTGGAGCTGTGAGCTTGGTTTGTGTGCTTCACGTAGCCAGTACACATTTTCCATATACTTCACCAGTTTAGGTGTCCCATATTCCAGTTTTCCAAATTTGGTAACCCTGGCCACCAGTGCTCTATGGCAAAGAAATGAAAGTTAGACAATTCCTATAACAATGCCTTTTGCAATGTGTTATTTATTTTTCATCCTAATTCTAAAGTCTAACAATTGTTATCCCCCAGTCTAAGGACAGGTGGCAAAAGAACTATTTCAGTGCTCCTCCTCCCTCTGATCAAGCTATTTACAATTCCTGCCTGCTGACAGACCATTCTGTCCAAAATGAGGTCAGATGTTGTTGTTATAAACTGTAGTTCACCAGAGACTCACTTTCTCATGACCCATCTTCACCTCAATCTGAAAACCCTAACAAGAGAACCACTTCTAAAACCAAATAAAGATATCACAAAACAAACAACAAAAAAGAAAGAAAATGGGTAAAACAACCAAAAGCTGTTGATAGGAAAACAACAAACAAATGTGGAGTACAATAAAAACCATGAAGAGTAAATAGATTAATAAATCCCACCCCACACAAGCAGTTTAAGCAATTTTCATTTGTTTTATCATACCCTCTTTTAAAGATAATGTATATCTTTCCCAGCTTTCTTTTACATGTCATTATTGTGTTGTAACTGTTTATTTCCTTTATCTGATAAGTTTTTTCACTTTTTTCATTTATCTTTTTAATTAGAAAATGGGCTCAGGTTTGAATTTTGAGCTGTATTTCTTCATGTGGATTAAGAGTATATGTTTTTACATACTATCAGCATCTACAAAGGTTGTCTGTATTAAAACACTTTCATAAACTACTGCCTTTAATTGTTAATATGTATAAATGATAAAATATTTACTAATACATGAAGTGCAGAATTGGTAATGGCTGAAAAAAAAAAAGAATCTTGATGAACTTAAAATTTATGTTTATGATGTACCTTTCGTGCTCAATTAATTTTGGTTATAAAAATTTTCCTCTAGTCAGACTTCTGTTTGGACATTTATGTATCAGTAACTACTTCCTGTTACATACTCCTTTCATGGGGCTCTTTGTATGGGTAGTCGATGTAATCAAATATGTCCTTTTCACTTTCTACTGGAAGGCTTTCTCCTGGTACTCCTGCAAAATGAAATGACAAATTAACCTGAGAATTTGCAATGGAACAAGAAATTTGGATTTTAAGATGGCTATTCAAAATCCAACAAAAGCTATGCATTTTTATTGCTTAACAGTTCCTGCTTATTCTTGTTTTTGTACATACAAAAAAATAAAGGTATCCATTTGCATCAGTCTTAATTTTGCCTAACTCATTCCTTTAGATCATTATAATTCCCCACCAATAAAATATGGCTGACATACAGTGCCAGAAATTTGCCCATGGCAGAATGTAGGAGTTCTACTCTATAGATTCATTATCCTATGCATTCAGATAGTTAGCCAATGCATGCACCCACCCTCCACCCATCCCACATCCAATTGTTTCCCCTTTTATCTTAGCTCCTTGTGGATGAAGGAGCATCCCTGCCCCCTGCCCACTGCCTGGATCAGAAGCAAGACACAGCACCTCCAAAGCAGAACCCAACAGCTGAAGATGGTTTACCTCCACCAATTCATTATATGGCAACCCTCCCTTATATGGGAGAAGAAGCTTTTAGGTATGTTACTAAATATTACCCCATGCCTTATTAAACTTTTTTCTAAAAGGTTCATTGTATCATCAATATTACCACACCTATTCTGTGCATATTAAATGCTTAATCAATTAATCTTGCCCCGATTCTTGCAGGAAAGATAATTCCCAAGAGAAGCAAGAACCAAACTAACATGACTTTGCTCAAGATATGATCCAACACAAAAACAGTACCAATACAGAACTGGCCTTGCTACAGGAATAAAATACCCTAGATACAACCATCACACAGATGACACTAAACAACTTATCCTATACTGCTCTACCTTAGCCATACCCAAAAAACAATACAATATTTCTTCCTTGAGTGGCTTGTGGGCCACCCTAGTGGCTGTTGCTGGTTACCCAAGAGCTGTGGTCACCTGAATGTAGGCATACAAGTGCTGTTCTTGCTTGTCTAGGGAGTTATATTTCTGATGGGTTGATTTTTGGGAGAGTCTGGTGAATTTAGAAGTGTGTTTTATGATCTGTATACATATCTACCTAACTGTAATGTACAGAAAAGGATCTAGTCTCATGAGGTCCATTTTCTTTGTTCCCATTTATCATACTTAGCCTTGAATTTGTTATATATTTTTCATAGTTTCAGATTGGGCTCCTCCCCTTTTAGGTTGTTCCACAGCTTGATAACTGTGTTTTCTGATATACTTCAGATACATAGTCTTTTTTTTCATAAGCTCATGACTCCTCTTCCATGCTTCAATGGCTGGAAATTAGTATGATATAAAAGGATGGATAGGGTAATTTCAATCAATCTGATTCTTGCCTCAACTTTCATACATATACCAAAGGCTTTTTCCCCCTACACGGGGGGTAGCCAAAAAGAAAAAGGCATAGAAACCATTCCCACCCATTCCATTTCCTATATATTCCACTCCCCTCCACCCTCCTCCCTCCCTCTTATCTTGGCACCTCCTGGATGACGGGTCATCCCTGTATCCTGTCCACTGCCCTGGGTCAGAAGCATACATACATACATACATATACCAAGGCTTTTTCCCCCTTACCAGGGAGGTAGCTAAAAAGGACAAGGCATAAAATCATTCCCACCCATTCCATCCCCGAAAACACTCCACACCCCTCCACCCTCCCTCCCATCTTAGCACCTCCTTCTGCTGGGTCAGAAGCAGTGACTGAAAACCCTGCAGCCCCATAACAGCAGACAACAATCATCGGGCCCTCCCAAAGACCTCTCTTGGCAGAAACTTTGGACTGATATTTATGTTGTATTAGTGAGGGACTGTTTCCATGTCAAACTGGAAGTAACAGAAAGGGGTAGCAGTCACCAGTTGTTGGCTTTCCCTGTATTTAAAGGAGGAAATACAGTCAAAGCTGATATAGGAAGATCCTGAGATTAGTCCAAAGACCAGGTATTAGCCCATTCAGGACTGCACCTCTGAGGAAGTTGACAGGGTCTGAAGATGGGCAGCCAGGAGATGACTAGCTGATGTTTCTCTCTGACATCCCTCTCATAGGAGCAATTCTTTGGTCTTGGTAGTATCAAGACTGATGCAAATGAATGTCTTATACTGAGACAAAAATAATTGTATTATCCAGACACCAATTCTACAGCATTGATAACAAACCTGTGCTTCCAACTGGCCTGATGCTATATTCATTGAGAGTAAATCCCATTTCAAGTGCATGTGTCCGCATGTCCTTGTTGAACAAATCAGAGCCAGTAAAATACAAGACTCCACAGTAGTACTGGTCCTTTGGTATCAATCTAATGTCTAATCTTCTATGCAGATGATCTTCATCAAGTTGGCACACGCCCTGAAAACAAAGTTCAATGATGTTAATTTGCAGCCAAGAAAAAAAGGGAGACATTGCAAAACAGCATAATTAAATTATTGCTAACTGATGCATAAATTATACAAAAAAATAAATAAAAAAATAAAATGTCTTAATCTAAAGGTGAAAGAAGTGCTTTTTCAACTTATGTACTACTAAATGAAAGGCAAGTTGTCTATATATGGAAGAAAGGACTGAGGATCTTCTAGCAGTTGCCCAGGCCACCAAAGTATCATCCTCTTGATCCTTCCCCTGTGTATTTCTTTAACCAGGATTCAGAAGGCAAGGTTACTAGCCTATCCCTTGGAGTACAACTCTTACAATATGCTAGGATTACATGGGCAGTATTCTTACTGACTCCAACCCCTGGCCTACCTATCGTATCAAACAAAAATGAGGAGGTGGTGTCATAGAAGTGGTAAAATTGACATAGGAGGGCAACAGAGAGAATGGATAACAGAATTTAAGTGACTATGATTTATGCTAACCTGTTACACACCAAAATTTAAGAAAAGACTCTTATGTCACCAACTTATAGAAATTGGAAAAGGGGAATACCAACTGGCTGTCAGCTCTCCTATGTGAAAAGGTGGATGAAATACAGTCAAAGCTGATATAGATCTCAGACTTGGTCCAGGAAATGAGTGTCAGCCCCTTAGGACTGCACATCCAGATGACAGTGAGGGCTCTGATAGGTTCTGAGGATGAGCAACAGGGAGAAGATTCTCTCTGATGTCGGTCTTCCATATCCTGTTAGCAATACCCAGCACTTCTATTTTTGAGAACGTCACACCAAGAAAAGTGATACAGGAGATTTATGAAAGGCTACAGAATAGAGGGATAGTAGAAGTTAAATGTGATATATATATATATATATATATATATATATATATATATATATATATAAGTTTCCAAACAAAAGAATAATGAGTGAGTTGGTCTGGACATACGAAAAGAATAATTAAGGCAAGGCCAGAAAACTGTAGAAAGCAGAAGTGCATGGAGTGATCTTGTGAGAGTCCAAGAATGAGGTGGATGGATGGGATGAAGGGGGCACAGGATGCAAGGAAGAGAAAGTGCAAAAGATATATGTGAATGGAGAGTGGTTTTAAATTGTCACTAAAATGATATGGCCTGAAGGGATGTTCTCCTTGTCTGCTATGTATTTTCTTTGAGTGTTTGAAAGAGGAAGTCACTATATAATGAAGCAGTGGGAGTAAACCAGCTCTGGCTGTTAGTCCCTGTTGTGGACGTGTCATCTCTCTGCATTACCTTCCACCCATGCCATATGATAGGGAACAGAGATGATCTTGAATACATGAGGTTGGGATGGACAATGAATGGATGTAGGATTGGTGTATGGTTTGACTCAGCCACCTCCTTATAAGGAAGAAAAGGTCTTTGGTATATGTATGAATACACACACACACATTGGCTTGACAGTGCAGTGGTACCACTCTCAACAGCTCTTTCAACAATCCGAGAATGAGTCCTGCCCACAACTGAAAATTTCAGCACCACTGCACTGCAAGCTGGCACTTCAACTCTGGTGAACAAGGAGCTGGGTGTGTGTGAGTGTAAAGTCACACCATTACCCATAGATTGGGCCATACACGAGCTCTGAACTCACATCCAGGAGGGAAATAGCTGTTGATCACAAGTCCAACACATGATCCAAGACCATGGTGAATCACACACATACACCAATCTTAGTATCTTCACATATCAATAAACATGCAAAGATTCAAAGACTGAAATTAAACATCACATACATACATACATATATATACCAAGGCTTTTTCCCCCTTACAAGGGAGGTAGCCAAAAAGGAAAAGGCATAAAATCATTCCCACCCATTCCATCCCTAAATACACTCCACACCCCTCCACCCTCCCTCTTATCTTAGCACCTCCTGGATGACAGGTCATCCCTGCACCTTGTCCACTGGCCTGGGTCAGAAGCAGTGTCGCAAGACACAGCACATCCACAGCAAGGCCGCTTCATTAAATCGGCGACCCCCCCTCTCCGTCCCCCCATGCATAAAAGGAGAAGACAGGGAGAAATCCCTTTGGGCTGCGTCAAATTTTGCTCACACATACTACCTCATCCCCCATCCCCCCTGCCCATTCCACCTCATGCATCACAACATCCTCCATATACAACCATTCTCCATTCACCCGTCTTCTGTCCTCTCCCGTCCTTCCTCAACAGACATTCCCCTCTTCCCCAAAGCCCCCTTCACCCCATCCATCCACCTCATCCTAGGACGTCCCCTCATGTTCACTCCCTCCACATCTGCCTTCCATACCTCTTTTACTAGTCTTTCTTCACTCATTCTTTCCATGTGTCCAAACCATCCCAATACTCTTTCATCAACCCTATCTCCCAACTCCCTTTCTACCCCTGTTCTCCTCCTCACCTCCTCGTTTCTCACTCTATCTAGCCTAGTAACCCCCATCATACTTCTCAGACACCATCTCAAACACATTCAAACTCCTTCTCTCTTCCTCTCTTATGTTCCATGTTTCTGCCCCATACAGTGCTGTTGGCACAATCACTCCTTCATATAGTCTCCTCTTAGCATCCATTCCCCCAAAAAAATCACAATTAAATTAAAAACTCAGATCAATGCTGAATATAAAATAAAGCTGATTTTCATGATAGGAGTTTTAAGAAGGACAAACAAGCATCATGTCTTCATGAAATGAATATCCCCAACAAAGATGAACAAGAATATCTAATCTTCAAATATGAAAAGTCCCATTGACCTACAATGGAGGCACCTATCAAGAGCCTGGACAAAGTTGTAAAAAACCTGAAATCTTACCATGAATTTTGCATCACCCAAGGAGAGAGTGTCTGTAACAAAGTTTTTAGACTTCAGGGCTTCAACAACCTTCTGAAGAAGATGTGGTTTCTTTTTAGTTTCAGAGGTCACATCAGGATGGGTCAGAAGTACATCAATATCACCACTTGTTTTATTCCCACGTCTGTAAGAAAAAAAGTAAAATAAATTAATCAATAGAATAAGAAAAGAATACTAGAAGAGAATAAAGGGTACACTCCCATGTAATTTAGGATATGTTACAAAAGTGTGGTTGGGGGAAAGAATGTTGTCAACATATCATAATGTCAAAGACAGCAATGAAATGGGACAGAGTGAAAAGACTAGAGATCTTCCTTTCTATATTTTACAGAGTCTAGAGGGAGGGAGGGGAGTGGAATATATAGGAAATGGAATGGGCGGGAGTGGTTTCTATGCCTTTTTCATTTTGGCTACCCCCCTGTGTAGGGGAAAAAAGCCTTTGGTATGCATATGTACAGAGTCTAGAGGGAGGACTCCAAACAGTACTTTATTAATTGGGTCACTGAATGTGCATGGATGTGGTACTGGTGAGCACAAAAGGGAAGAGATTTGCATCATCTTTGTGAGAAAAAATATGGATGTGTTAGCACTGAATGGAACAAAACTGAAAGGGAAAATTGTTAAGAATTTGGGAAAGTACCAGGTAGGGTATCAGGAGTGGTAAGAGGAAGAGGGAGAGGAGTAGCACTGTTAATAAGTAATGAGATGTGTAAATTTGTGGAGTGGAGGAGAGTGCTATCAAGTTAATGTGGGCAAATGAGATGGGAGATATGGGCACTCATGAGTACATATGGCCTTGATGGAAAATTAAGGAGTGAGAAGATTTTTGGAGTGATTGAAATGAGTGTGGAGAGTTTATGGAGGAATGTTAGGTGATCTTAATGTTAGATTAGGAGATGAGCCACTAGATCAGTGGTTCTCAACTCTTTTTTGGCCATTATGCACCACCTAATCACCTTTAAAATCCTGATGTCCCCCATGTGATGATATACAATTCTTATCATTTGAAAAATAAACTTCCCTACAGCTGGAAAAGCATAAAGCCTTGCTTTGAAACCACTTTAAAACAAGAAAGCATCACTGGAAAAAAATTGAATAAAATAATAATAAAATAATTTGACCCAGACTTCCTCAGTTGCTCTCCATTGCCCCCTTAAAAACCATATTACCCACCTGAAAAATAGAACTGCCCACCTGTGGGGCATACACCCCACAATGAAAAGCATGCACTAGATGGTGCAGTGAGGAGGTATGATGGTGGAGAAATGTTGGCAATGCATACTGAAAAGGAAAAAAATTACAGCGAAGAGGGTCTAAGAAGAAAGATAAACATAAAAATTTGTGGGCCAGGGTGGCTGATGAGAGTGTAGTCAAGAGGGTAATAATGGATTGTATAGTGGTGCCTGAAAGGACTGGAAAAGAATTCTGGATGTGAATGTGTTCTGAGGAGAGAACAGTGGAATGTCAGATCATTTAGTGGACGGGAAATTGAGAATGGAGATAAATTGGGGAAATAAGAAAAGGGAGGCAGAAAGGCACTAGAAGAGAGCAAGTTAAATGAGGAGAAAGGAATACTAAGCAAAGGTGAGAGAGGTATGGAATGTAGTGAATGACAAAAGTGGGAGTACAGAAAGAGAAGATACTTTTTAGGAAAGTGCTCAAGTGCACAAAGATGGTGTATGGAATGAGGAAAGGAAGAGGTAAAGGCAGTGGTGAAAGAAAAGAGAAAAAGACAAGAATTTAAAGAATTATTTGAGTAGTATGCTCTCTCTCTTTTTTGTGGTCAGTTGAATGAGATTGTGTTATGTAATGGGAGGAGTTGGCCATTCAGTTTTACTGGTGGATGTTTCTTTGAATCATGGGTGTCTGGAAATAGCAGTTTCACTAATGATTTCTACAGGGATGTTTCCATTTTATTTTGGCTTACAAAGGCGGAGCATACCGACAGGAGACCTTTTGGTCCATATCTAGGTCTGATGCGAAAAAAAAATCAAAATAATAATAAATTAATAAATAAAAACTATGATAATGTAAATAACAAATAAAATACATAAATAAATGCATAGGTATATGTATAAGTAAGTTTGGGTGTTCTTAGTAGCTACTCTGTAGTTACATGTTATGCTTTGACTTTGGTGATCTGAGGTGGAGGGATTACTATATAATGAACCAGTGGTTCATGCTGTGTCTCACTGTATTGCCTATGACCCAAGAGGTTCAGCTGGAAACAGGGAAGGCCTTCCATCCACAAGGTGCTAAGATAGGAGGGGGCAATGAATGGGTTCTGTATGGCTATGGGATGGGTACATGCTTTAATTTGCCCCCACTCCCCATTAAGGAGAAAAAATAGGCCCTTTGGTATGTGTGTGTGTATATATACAGTCGTATCTCGGTACTCGACCGCCTCTATACTCGACCAAAAAATTCGAGTAGAAAATGCATCGGACCTCGAACAGATTTTCGGTACTCGACTAGCTCGAACAGCGGGTAAGCGTCAGTTCGACTCAGACCGCCAGCGGAGTAAGACGTACGCAGTTTGTTCGAGTATTTCTTCCCAGATTTAAACTTTTTCGTGTTGCTCTAGCCCTTAATAATGGGTCCAAAGAAAGACAGTGATAAGGGGAAAATTGGTTTCGGTGTTCGAACAAATCGGTGCTCGACCACCACCTCAGAACGGATTATGGTCGAGTACCGAGGTACGACTGTATATATGTATATATGTATATATATATATATATATATATATATATATATATATATATATATACAAAACACATATATAACATTAAATGTAGTTATCATATTGAAAACATTTTCTTCTATTTACCTATAACTTCCACATATTGTGAGAATATATGAGCTATCTATATCTATAATCATAGATTTCAGTTTTGATTCAATTTCCTGGATTTCTTCTCTTGGTATTCTCTTCTCAAACTCATCAAAGTGCCTGCAAATAGGAACAAACTATGAGAACAACCTGTACTATGCAAAAAATTTGACCACTTTTAATCACCAAGATAAATCTGAAACTAGTAACTATACATCATATCAACAGTACAATATTTCTCATACTTTAGCCCAATGAGTTGATGATGGTTTAGTTTGCCTTTATTCTTTTGAAGATCTTCTAATGTTGTAATTCCACTATCAAATAACTCTCTTGCTTTAGCTGGCCCAATTCCTGTAACTCTTGTGAGCAAGTTTATAGCATTGCTCGAGTCATCTACTCGTATCTGAAGAAATATTCTACAGTATATATACACTTTCTTTTCATATAAAAATAATAAATATTCATATAAAATATGGACAGTACACATATAGTAGATGTAATGGGAAAAATGATCAATTTACCTTTTCTAGTTTTTCTAGTTTCCCAGTTTTTATAAATTCATCAATCTTTTTTGCAATCTTATCACCAACACCTTTCAGCTTCCTTGCTTCATCCCCACTAGTGACACGTTTTGGGTGCTGTGCCAAAACTGAAGCAGCATTGCGGTAAGCATTGTACTTGTGTATGTTTCGGTTCACATTTCTCTCATACTCGGCTAATTCTGTAACAGAAATAACAGTGACATTATATATATATATATATATATATATATATATATATATATATATATATATATATATATATATATATTCCCCATAAAGCATACTATGGCACCTTGTTGACTCAGTTTTCAGTGATTGGAAACCCACATCCCCACATTGGCCCAGGATATAAAACCCTACCTAATCCTGAAGTGGGTTTATGTCCTGGGACCAAACATCTGCACAAGTGGCAGTTTGCAAATGTTGGATTAAGAGACTTAGGTACCTTAGCCTGTGAAAAATGCTCTTAGATGATAATAGGTTCAATAATCCTACACTCCAAAACTAATATTATCAGATAATAAAGAAATTGATTACATGAATAAAGCAGACAATTACAACCCTTGTATTTATTTATTTGTTCTTATTTATTTTATTATTATATATATATTTTTTCTTCTTTCCATCCAATCAATCATTATCCATAAAGTATGGTGACTAGGTGTGGAAGACAAAAATTCTACACCATTTCCATCATACAAATTCCTTTCACACCTTCCTGCTCAACCTCTTCAATACAAGTTAAATTCACACAGGCAGCATCAGCTGCCTGATGTACAATGATTCGATGATGTATCACAATACTCGTATTATAAAATGTAGACTTACAGCTCTATTACTCGTTCTCTTTCACTCTGAATATTAATAACCACAGAAAAAATTATCAAGCCAGTTTACGGAATATGGAGGTCACTCAGCTACAACTACAAAATAAATATAATCAAGATGTTAATGCCAGCATCCTCATAGAACTTGTGCCTCATGACATCTTTGTAGGTGTCATTGTATGAAAGGGATTAAACCCTGTGAAGACTGCAACTCGAAAAATGAAAAAATTCTACTGACAGCATTGTGTTTGAAAACTACATGATTATTCATCTTGCCCAATAAAAATACTAGAAAAAATTACAACCTCAAGTTTTAAATCCTAAAAATAAAATATCTATGGTATTACAATACCTGGTAACCTAATACCTACCATTAAAAAACTATTTCTTAATTTCTTTGATACAGCAATGCTCTTTGCAGCTTTTATTCTCGCCAACACCAGATGATTTCAATTCAGCTAAAGGGGTGCCATACATTTTCATGCATTTTTTTCCCCCTATAAGATCTATTTCTAATGGAACTACTTTCTACAGGAAATTATTACAAATTATATCTCGAGTTTTTATGATGAAATGAGAAGTATTTGATTTAAAAGGAATATTAAATTGTAAAATGAAAATTTGCACCCCTGATTTGACTGTTTGGCACAAGTTTTTAGAGTGATCCTCCAACTCTGTGATGCTTTTGTGCTGGTACTGTGCCACAATGACATCTGAGAGCAATTCCCATCTTAACCTGCCTACCTTACTGCTTAAAAGTTGGGTTGGACAAATTTAGTTAGGAATTTATCTCACCATCATATGCATGTTAGTTTCAGGAATTGGTCTCACTCATTCCCATATGCATATACACAGTTTGATGGTGCAGTGGAAGCATTCACAAGCACTATTCCAGCAGTCCAAATTTCCCTGCCACCCAAGGTATTATTTTAGAATTGCACAACTACATAACATAGCATTAGAAAATTAAATATTGATTTTGTGAATTATAATACATCAACATTATATACATTTTTGTGGCAGAAATCAATAACAGAAAACATTGTTAACAGCTATACACAAATGAACAAAGTCGTGTCAACTCCTTTAAATGCAATCTTTGTTTTGATAAATTCGAAGGTTGAAGACGATGACAACCCTGATAACCTCTAGAATTGCAGGTACTGCATTACTAAATGTGGGTTAGGTTCGGTAGGTAGGTAGGTATTTTAGGTTAAAATAGAAGAATTTATCATACTTTAATTTCTTCAACCTCCACATCTACCAAAACAAAGATGGCATTTCAAGCAATTGAAGTAGCAACATATGTTTGTGTATCACTTCTAGCAACTTTTTCCATTGATTTCTAACAAGAAAAACAAATATTACATTGATGTATACATACATATATATACCAAAGGCTTTTTCTCCCCCTTACACAGGAGGTAGCCAAAAGACAAGGCATAGAAACCACTCCCACCCATTCTATCCCCTACACACTCCACTCCCCTCTACTCTCTTATCTTGGCACTTCCTGGATGACGGGTCATCCCTGCATCTTGTCCACTGCCCTGGGTCAGAAGCAGTGCCGCAAGACACAGCACATCCACAACAAGGCCACATCATTAATTCAGCAACCCCCCCTCTCCATCCCCTCATGCAGAAAAGGAGAAGACGGGGAGAAATCCCTTTGGTCTGCATCAATTTATTTCTCATACATACTCCCTCACCCCCCCCCATCCCCCACCCACTACCCCTTATACATCACAGCATCATCCATACACAACCCTTCTCCATTCACCCCTATCTTCTGTCCTCTTCCATCCTTCCTCAACAGACATTCCCCTCTTTCCCAAAACCCCTTTTACCCCATCCATCTATCTCATCCTAGGATGCCTCCTCATGTTCACTTCTTCCACCTCTGCCTTCCACACCTCTTTTACTAATATTTCTTCACTCATTCTTTCCATGTGTCCAAACCATCCTAATACTCTTTCATCAACCCTATCTCTCAACTCCCTTTCCACCCCTGCTCTCCTCCTCACTTCTCAATCTATCTAGCCTAGTAACCCCTATCATACTTCTCAGGCATTTCATCTCAAACACGTTCAAACTCCTTCTCTCTTCCTCTCTTATGCTCTATGTTTCTGCCCCATACAGTGCTGTTGGCACAATCACTCCTTCATACACTCTCCTCTTAGCATCCATTCCCAAATGTCTATTTCTCATTACACTTTTAATCCACCAAGGCATTTACTCACCTTCTCTCAATCTACATTCTACCTCCACCCCCCCTTTTCCTGTCACATTCACACCCAAGTATCTAAAACTATCCACTTCCTCCAGTCTCTCTCCCTCAATATTCACTTCCAGCCTGCTGCCACTCTCTCCCCTTGTACATCTCATCACAATACTTTTACCCACATTTATCTTCAACTTCCTTCTTTCACACACCTTCCCAAACTCTGTCACTAACTTCCTCAATCCCTCCTCTGATCCTGCTACTAGTGCAGTGTCATCAGCAAACAACAACTGGCTTATCTCCCACTTTTCTCCATTTTCTTTAACCATCTCCAATCCCTGACCCACCATCCTTGCATTCACTTCTTGCACCACTCCATCCATGTATAAATTGAACAGCCAGGGTGACATAACACATCTCTGACAAAGTCCCACCTTTACCTTGAACCACTCACTTTCTCCATTTCTAATCCTTACACAAGGTCTACTACTTTGTAACTCTCATAAAAGCTCTTGACTCCTCTAGCTTTCCTCCTATCCCATACATCTGGAAAACCTCCCACAGTGCCTTCCTGTCTACCCTGTCATAAGCCTTTTCCAGATTCATAAAAGCCCAAAAAACATCCTTTCCTTTTCCTATAGCTTTCTTACATATTTACCACAAAAATTATGCTACACATTATAATTTACAAATTTACAAAATTAATACTTACATATCCTATTGCTATATCACACTGGTGTGCACTTCTATAAATTTACCAATTTACATCAATCATACAATGTGCTATGAGCCAGCATTCTAAATCTTGGGGGGACAGTGTAAGGTCATAGCATAGCATTAACCACTGATCGGACATATATGTGCTCTGAACTTTAATGATCTCAATTGCCAGCTGTCAATCACAAGACCAACACATGATCCTAGACAATGGTGAATCACAATGTAGTGGGACCAGCACAAAAACACAGTGCAAAGTGGTTGGACAACGTTATTATGTGTGCCGACTGTGCTGCATCACAATCCATACAACATTATTACAACTACAAGATCTTACCTATTAGGAAATCGCAGAAGTCAGCATTGGGATTGCCTTCCGAGGACGGAGCCTTTCTTTTCTCACCACGATTTTCGTTTCCATCACCTTCAGAGTTTTTCGAAGTATCAGCCCCGGATTGTTTTTCATATTTACCCATGTTAGCTAGGTCAACATGAAAATGGAATTCATGATATTTGAGCTGAAGTAGTTCTCATGGGATGCAAAAAGTCGCTATGAGTATAATGCAATTTGAATTATCCATCTAGCTGTCCTTGTTCTCGAGATATTGCATTTTGAATGGAATTAAATCGGGCCTATTTTCTCCCCGGAAATCGGGCCGAAACGTGCGGTCTGACGAATCGCCGATCGAACGTAAACAATGACGGTTTTTGCTGACAGGCACAATTTTATATAAAAATTTAGCATATGGTTGCATTATTTGACATATTTTCTTTAAGATGTGTGATTTCCATGTAACTTGATCATAGAATTACGTTTTTATCCTCTGCAAAATTACCCACCACAGCTACGAATACCTTCAAATTACATGAAAATCACACATTTTAAAGAAAATAGTTTGAATAATTCAACTATATGCAAGCTATTACACTAATAACACAATAGTAACAAACTTAATAGTGTAGTTTGATCCATACCACCAGTGATCATAGATAGCGGGCAGGACGAATCGTAGCTGTGGTGTGGTCCGTAATATTACGGAGGATAAAAACGTAACTTCTCTTTGATCAAATTACATGAAAATCACACATTTTAAAGAAAATAGTTCAAATAATTCAACTATAAGTCTATTACGCTAATAACATAATAGTAAGAAACTTAATAGAGTGAAGTTTGATAAGATGGCGGGATGGATGTTGATGTTGTTATCCGATAATCCGACCCGATAGAAAAAAAAAACTAATTAATACCTGCGATTTCTCAGCTCTACCGTAACACGCTGCCTTTATTTTGGTATTAGAATAATCCGCGATACTAGTAGTTTTTCTTTATTATGGTCAGTTGCCACAACCGTAAATATGTTAGCTCATCTTTTACGTTGAAACATATGCCAATTTTCGATTTACTGCTGAATGCAGGCCGCCATGTTTATCTTATGTTTTTATTGACCGACATGTAACTGATGATGTGAATGTTTGAAATTTACTACGATCGTAGTAAATACACTCGCACAACATTTTTATTAATTAACTTTCCCGCGGTATATAAATTTGGCCGTTTGAATGGCGTGCGCATAAAATGACGCGCTATTGTGATCGTCATCGACGATGGCGCCTCTGGTGGTGTTTGACCTACCTACCCATGTCGAATTACTTATTGTTCTGTGTTGACAACACTAGTTGAACCCAGATGCAAGTGACAATAGCCCCGTTACATCACACTGAATCAACAGCTACTACAAGACATATTGGCCTAAATATTATATGTATGCCCGATTAATGAAGGTCTATTTTCGTCGTGAAAGACCTTGTGTTGTTCCGTGAAAGGTGAATCTGCGTAGCTCCCGCTCCTGTCGTGTTATTGACAAACGTGTTTATTTACAAACAAACTTGTTGCGATTCGACATAAGCAGTACTGTACATGTTGTGCCACGTTATCAAGCCACACTATTGTGTAAATTTAAGTTGAGACGATATATGAAAGAAAATAATCCTAGGAAACCTGTACGAATACACCTAGAAAAGAATATCCTGTGATAGGGGAGAAAAAATACTGCCACCGAGTTTTCCCACATGAGTCGTATAAAGCGATAAAAACGAGACAGGAATAGAATTAAACATCCTTTCTGTAGCCCCATAGGAGACATTACAAATTATTACAAAGGCGGAGCATGCCGACAGGAGACATTTTGGTCCATAACTAGGCCGGATGCGAAAAAATATATAAATGAAAAAAATAGATAAAATAAAAAAATATATATATAATATAAATAATGAATAAAATAAACCTGATAAACAAACAGGTAAATAGTAAATAATAAATTGACAAATAAATAATAATAAATGGAAATCAAGCAAACTACTTACTTGTTACTTGTTATTTGGGAGTTCTAGGCCCCGCTCCACCAGCATCGGTGCTCTGCAGGGCCTCCATTGATGTTATCAAACACTATAGTCACTTCTAATACACAAATCATCCATGTCATAACACTCGGTGAACAAATGTGTCTTCAAATTTTTCTTGAAAATGGCACAGTTTCTAATCATTTTGACATTTAGTGGTAGCTCATTAAAAAGTCTTGGCGCACATCTTTCAAACGCTCGAAAACCCATTACCAAATTACTTCTTGGCTCATTCAACCTATATTGTTCATCACTATGCCGAAGCCCCATAGTAGTATCCACTTGAAAATCGTTGAGAAGACTCCTTAGATATTCTGGTTTTCCATATTTCAAGGCTCGAAAAGTCAGAAGACATATCTTGAAAACTATCCGCGCCTTTATTGGTAGCCAGTGTAATTCCATGAGTACTGGAGTTACTCTCTCACGAGGTGCAAGACCTCTGAGTAATCTCACAGCTCTGTTCATAACATACTGTAGTTTCCGAAGCCGATATTTTGGTAAGCCAAAGTAAAGAGAGTTGCAATAATCTAGTCTACTTATAACATAATTATGAAGAAGCATCTTTACAGTATCCTCATCCAAATATTTTCTCACAAAACCAATATTCCTCAAATGATATCCAGCAACTTTCACCACTTTATTGATTTGAGCTTCAAAAGAGAGATTTTCATCCAATAGAACACCCAAATCCTTAACAGCACTTCTTCCATCCAACGTACTATCCAATATCCGCAGACTCCTAGTACCTAATCTTCTGAGACTCATTTTCTTTCCCACAATCAACACCTCAGTTTTATTCGGATTCAATTTAAGTTGTTTTCCATCCATCCATGATTTGACGTCAGACAAGACAGTTTCCAGTATCTCTTCAGCATCATTAACATCAGACATAGACATGTAGAATTGGGTATCATCCGCAAACAATTTGAAATTGACACCATGCCGCAATAGCAATTCAGATCATCCTATGGTGTATATACAGAAAAGAACAGGACCAAGTACGCTTCCTTGAGGAACTCCTCTCTGCAGAGATCTTTTCTTAGAATAGGATTTTCCAATCTGTACACAATACGTTCTGTTCATCAGATAGCTTTCTAAGTAAGCCAGTGCATTTCCCTCTATACCGCAACTCTGCAAATCATCCAAAAGAATGCTATGCACTACTGTATCGAATGCAGCACTCAAATCAAGCATAATTAGGACACTGCACTTTCCCTCGTCCATCTTTACTATTAAATCATTCACCACAGTACATAGCGTAGTTTCGGTGGAGTACAACCGTCGATACGCGGACTGATCATCCGGTATTGCGTTTATCTCATTTAGATGAGTCCATAACTGATCCAAGATTACATTCTCAATAACCTTTGAAACAAAAGTCAAGTTCGATATGAGCCCAGACGCTGAGGATCAAGGTCACCTTTGATAATAGGCTTAACAATAGCTAATTTCTCACTCTCTGGGAAAATGTTATTTACTAAACTTAGATTAACAATAAAGACAAATAATAACAAATAATCAGATAATATAAAATAAATGGCAGTACAGCATCTTGCTTAAATGTTTAAACGAATCTTAAAGCTTAAGGGGACCCCCCGCCCCCAGATTTAAGAAAAAAAAATGTTTTATTGCATAAATACATACTAGGGATCTTGCTCTAGATCAGGGGTTCTCAAACTTTTTCTCGTTAAGTACCCCTTGAGTTATAAGATCATCTTCCCGAACCCCCAATAATCTGACACACAGTTGCTGTTTTAAAAGTAAACCGACACGATATGGCGCGCCTCTTCATTACACACACACACACACCAGCGTAGAACTGAGATTGAAGGAACACACACTGCTTGCATGGAATTTCGTAATTCACAACTACCACTATTTAAAATACGTTTTTCGTCAGCCATCTAAGTACCCCTAGAAATCTTCTTGTGAACCCCCAGGGGTTCGCGAAACCCAGTTTGAGTACCCCTGCTCTAGATGCTGGTAAAGTGTTTTTATCGTACCGCCATTTTTAAAGGGCCTACCCTCCCTCCCCCCGACAGCCACATGCTGCGCACGACCATTGTTTACATACGTTTTGACCATATTTTACTCTATTTTTTTTTTTTTTTTTTTTTTTTTTGCGTTTGATGCACTCATAAAGTTTTCTCTTACGTCCGGCATGCACGTGATTATGTGGTGTGAGGAAGTTCAGCCTGCACGACTGGCAGTGGCCTGAGCCTTACAAAGTAAAGGACATGTACACGTTAGCTTGCCGCGTTCACTAATTTGCCGTGTGAAATTCGCATCTATTTTTCAGTGAAGAGATATTTGAAGATATTAGCCATGCCTAAGCTATCCAAACAAAATGCACACTTGCAGAAGATAAGAACGTCTACATTAGCAACTCAAGGGGAGAAAGAAAGAACCCCAGCATCAACTTTGTTATCACCACCTCCGCCACCACCACTAGTACTCCCTCCAGCAGCTCTCTCCCTGCCATCTACATCCACATCCTCAGCACCTGATCCTCTGTCCTCTACACCTATATCAGACACGTTGTCTCTACGCAAACAACTGTTTGCTAACAAGTGGCTACAAGGATGCCTCCTTGTTGCAACACCTTGGGTTTAGAGTCTCAAACCTCACAGTGATGTCCCTGATGCAGCAAGAGCCTGTTCCAACACCAGAAAGGAAACCCAAGAAAAGAAAGAGAGCTGAATCCCAGCAATCAGACTACCTTGCTGGGTCATTCTAGACCAAGAACTCAAACTTTGCGACAAAGAGTGAGGTGGCGGCTTATGAGACCCTCACTTTGAGTGAATAATATCCTACACTGTAGGAGGGTACAAAGTGCCCGAGTTACTTGAAAGAT
This sequence comes from Oratosquilla oratoria, assembly GCF_046742065.1. Classification (NCBI taxonomy): domain Eukaryota; kingdom Metazoa; phylum Arthropoda; class Malacostraca; order Stomatopoda; family Squillidae; genus Oratosquilla; species Oratosquilla oratoria. The sequence continues at coordinate 66,049,466 of NC_134787.1, read as the reverse complement.
GCAAAATCATCATGGAAATACAATGGAACCTGTTTTCAATGGGTCTTAGGAGGTCCAATGTAAAACTTAGTCAAACTAAAGAAAAAAAAACTTTAACACTCGTTTCTGAAAAATGTAAGTTTTTGATACACAAAGTCTATCTCCTCCCTCAATTTTCAACCGATTTTTGCATATGAGGTCTCTATTAATAGGTAGATAAATGACAAAAAATTAAATAGTTTTTTTTTGTTTATGTTAAATAGAATTTTTTTAATAACGTGTCAAAGTCAAAATTTTGCGTTTTTTTCGATAATTTTTTAATATTTTTTTTCCTCGGCGTTAAACAAAGATTAAAAAAAACTTTCTATTTTTTTATATATATATATGTAGAGGATTCTTTTGCTGTAAAATGGAAGACATCGAATAAAAATTGTAAGAGGAGATAGGATTTGAAAGAAGCCCCAAAATATGGTATTTTTTACTTTTTTTTTTTTTAATAAAAAACTACTAGTCAGATCTGAATAAAACTCAAGCTGTGAAGGTTTCCTCAGACCTAGATATCACACAGAAAAAATCAGCAAGATCCTTCAGAAAAAAAATATTTTGGGCGGGGGGTCTCCTTAAAAAAAAGCATAAGAGGGTCTGGGAAGAGTTTTCCAATCAGAACCCTAAAGTTTGGGTCTTTTGACGTGCGTGGGTGTGCTACAGATGAGAGTAAAAGGAAAGAGATAGGCAGTATGTTTATGAGAGGATGGCTGTGTTGGCAGTGAGTGAAACTTAAGTTGAAAATGAGTGGCGAATTTGAGTTTTGGAGTGTAGTGGGGAGGGTGTCAGGAGTGAAGAGAAGGGGTGGCTATATTAGTAAGTGAAGAAATAGGTAAAAGTGTGGTGCAGTGGAAGGTTTCTTCAAGGATAATGTGAGTGAAAATGAAACTGGGGAGATGTGGTTCTTTGTAAGTGCATATGTACCTGGTAGTGAGAAGGGTGTAGAGGAAAGGGACTTTTTAGATATATTTAAATAAGTGCATAGAGGGTTTAGGGAGAAATGTCAATGCAGTGGTGTTAGGTGTTAGATCTCAGTGCAAGGGTAGGAGACCAACCAATAGATGGAGTAGTTGGGAAGTGTGGAGTTCTAGGAAAAATTCGTAGTGGAGAGTTGATGGTGGGGATGTGTCTAGAGAGTTGATGATAGCTAACACTGTTTAGAAAAAAAGTCAAGCATTAGTACACATGGGAGAAGGTGCTGGGTGGAAGGGCGGTAGATAAGGATTTAATGGACTACATAGCGGTAACCAGGGGAAGAATAGGAAGAATTCTAGATGTACATGTTCTTAGGGGAGAGAGTGGGGGGTAATTTCAGATAATTTTTTGGTGGAAGGTAAACTGAGAATGGAGGATAGATGGAGAAAGAGGAAAAGAACAGAATGTAGGGAGGTGATTAGAGTAAACTGCTCAAATGAGAAAGATAAGGAAAATGAGTAAAAGAAGAAGCTGAGAGAGAAGTGGGAGGGAGTGAAGGATAGAGTACATTAGAATTGAGTGAAGGAGGAATGGGATGTTTCAAGGAGAGAGTCGCAAGGTATGCAAAGATGGTTTGTGGAACAAGGAGGACGGGAGGAAACAGAAGGAAGGGTAGTGAGTGGTGGGATGATGAGGCAAAGAAGGTTGGAGAAGAGAAGAAACGAACATTCATAGATTGGTTGCAAAATAGGACGAGAGAATTATATGATAGGCACAAAGAAAAGAGAAGTAAAACAAAAGAGAAAGGAGAGCAGATGTGAAATGGGGGAAGAGTATGGCAGCAAATTTTGAAAGTAATAAAAAGATGTTTTGGAGGGAAATTAAAAAAGGAAGAGGAGGCGAATTAAGTAGAGTAGAAAAAGTAAATGGTGCAGATGGAGAGATGATAATGAAAGAAACGGTGGTAAGAGGAAGATGGTAGAGTATTTTAGGGAGTTACTAAGTGTGAAGGAGGATAGGGAGGGAAAGGTAGTTGCAGTGGGAGACGCTAAGAAAATGACAGTGATGAATGAGGAAAATGGAGGAGAAATAAGAAGAGGTAAGGTGAAAACAGTTATTAAAATAATTAGAGCACCTGGATTAGATGGGTGTCATGCGGAGTATCTAAAAAAGGAGGTACAGTGATGATGGACTGGGTAGTGAGGTTTTTTAATGTTTGTCTAAAAAGGATAGAGTGCCTGTACAGTTCCGTTTTGCAAGGGAATGGGGGCAAGTGTGAGTGTAGTAGTTTCAGAGGGATTAGTTTGTTGAGTATAGTTGGGAAGGCTTATGGGAGGGTTTTGATTGAGAGGATTAGGGGAGGAACAGAGGGAGTAATTGGTAAGGAACATTGTGGGTTTAGGACAGGTAGGGGATGTGTGGATCAAATTTTTGTGGTAAGGCAGATATGTAAAAAAGCTTTAGGAAAAGGTAAGGATGTTTTTTGGGCCTTTATGGATTTGGAAAAATCTTACGGCAGGGTAGACGGGAAAGCCCTATGGGAGGTATCGCGGATATATGAGTATGAGATAGGGAGAAAGCTGTTAGGAGTAGTCAAGAGTTTTTACGAAAGTAGTAGAGCCTGTGTTAGGATTAGAAATGGAGAGAGCGAGTGATTTGAGTTGGTGGGACTTTGCCAGGAATGTTATGTCGCCATGGCTGTTCAATATATACAGGGATGGGGTGGTGCGAAAGGTAAATGCATTTGTAATGGGCCGGGGATTGGAGGTGGTTAAAGAAAATGGAGAAAAGTGGGAGATATGCCAGTTGTTGTTTGCTAACAGCATTGCCTTTGTATTAGGATCAGAGGGGGGATCAAGAAAGTGGCGGAGTTTGGGAAGGTGTGCAAAAGAAAGAAGTTGAAGATAAATGTGGATAAAATTAGGTGATGAGATGTATAAGGGGAGAGGATGACAACAAACTGGAAGCGAGTATTTAGGGAGAAAGGCTGGAGGAAGGGGATAGCTTTATATACTTGGCTGCGAATGGGACGGGAAAGGGAGAAGTGGAAGTCGAGGTAGAATGTATGTTGAAAGAAGCAAGTAAATACCTTGAGGGATTAAAAAGTGTAATGAGAAATAAATATTTGGGAATGGATGCTAAGAGATTGTATGAAGGAGTGATTGTGTCGATAGCACTGTATGGGGCAGAAACATGGAACATAAGAGAGAAATGTTTTAAATGTGTTCGAGATTAAATGTTTGAGAAGTATGGTAGGGGTTACTAGACTAGATATAGTGAGAAACGAGGAGGTGAGGAGGAAAGCAGGGGTGGAAAGGGAGTTGGGAGATAGGGTTGATGAAAGAGTATTGGGATGGTTTGGACACAGGGGAAGAATAAGTGAAAAAAAATAGTAAAAGAGGTGTGGAAGGCAGAGGTGGAAGGAGTAAACATGAGGGGGCGACCAAGGATGAGATGGATGGATGGGGTGAAAGATGCGCTGGGAAAGAGGGTAATGTCTGTTGAGGAAGGATGGGAGAAGACAGAAGACAGGGGTGAGTAGAAAATTGTTGTGTATGGATGATGTTGTGATACATGGAAGGGAGCAGGCAGAGGGTGGGACTCAAGAAGTATGAATGAATGATATTTTGACGCAGCCCGAAGGGATTTCTCCCCGTCTTCCCTTTTTTTTCAGATTATCCGAACCTTAACATCTCCAAAAGACAATGGTCTCCGGACATCATCTCACGTCTAACTGTGAGTAGTTTGGTTAAGAATCTTCACCTTCCTGACCCCGCTCCCCCCTCCTTCCTACCCCGCACTCCTCCCCCTTCTGACCTCACACCCCTATCCCATCTGACCCCGCCCTGAGTGACGGAATGTTGCCCGTCACCATCTTATCAGTATTTAAGTCTCAAACATCTTGTACTTTTCTGAAGAGGGCTATAGTTATTGGCCGAAATACAGAAGTTTAACTTTCTTTTTAGTTTCCTTTCTCATTCCAACTGTGGGTTCTTCGTGCCTATATATATATATATATATATATATATATATATATATATACTGTATGTATATATATATACAAAAAGCCTTGGTATATGTTCTGGGTGGCTAATGAAACTCAAGAGGCACTGTATACTTATACTGTATAATATAGCCAAATGACAAAATGACACGAACACAATTGACAAGTGTGCGGGAGACGTGAACGTCAGGTGTCAACTGGCTTTCGACACTGCCCATGCAGGGTTGCCAGATTACTCCCGCCAAGCCTTGCGGCATTTGATAAAAATAATAAATACGTCATTTAGAAATATATATACAAAACACTACTGAAATTAATACATACAATATCACACTAATATAAATAAAATATACAACATTACAATATAAATACATACACATCGTGCCAACACATCGCTCGGCCCGCGCCCTCGGTGCCCACACCGAGCAACCAAGAAAAACTGACCGAGGCAGAGTACAAATACAAGCAAGCCACACACAAACCACACGCACAAGTGGCAGACAGAAGTGTGGCACACATGGAACTTAAGCACACCCAAAACATTACACAAATACATATACATAATTGAATAATTAACCAACATATACAAACAAGAAAAAGGACATGGAATTGTATAAAACACAAAAAATACAAGAAGTTTATACACAAATACACATACACAATGATAAAGAAATGTACTGGCGCCAGTAAAAAAAAAATACATAGGACAATTGCCGGACGTCCGGGACATGAAACATGAAACAATACAAAATACACAACACAAAATACACATGAATTAGACAATAGTCATAGGACAATGGTTAGAACAAAACACCATTGGCAGAAAAATAAGTTTGCAAATATAACAAAGATTACATCCCCTACCACAGGTACGCTAAACCCAAATGAGTCTGCGCCCAAGAAAATACACAATTTACAATAGTACGGGCTAGGGGTACAAAACTTCACAATCCAATTACATACAAATACATACAAAAACATACAAAAATACATACAAGAGGCTCACTCGACCATCAAGGCCTAGCACTTCGTGAACGTAGATGATACGAATGGTCCACAATGGGTGATACAATGGGAACATTGAGTGTTGGGGGAGGTTGGGTGAATGCAGGTATGGGCACCTGCGTCTTTTTAAGCCTGTCAGAATGGCAAATCTCACTAAGACCCGTAGATGGGTCAAAAACCCTGAATTTGTTGGGATGGAGCTGTTCTGTTACTAAAAGGGGACCTGTGAATTTACAATTTAGTTTGGATTGGCGGTCCGGCATGCTCCTAAAGACATGATCCCCAACAATGATGTTCACAGGTTTAGCACGACCATGTTGGTGTTTTAACATGTCAGCCTTGGAAATAACAAGTTTGTCCTTAACAGACGCATAAATATCATGCAGCACATGATCCTGAAGTTTACTGTAGTCATCCACATTGTAGAGGGGACGAGCAGGACTGTCAAGCATGTCATAAGGGAGTCGTTTCTCTGATCCAAAGACAACATAGTGGGGCGTTTTTCCCGTGGAAGCGTTTATGGTGCTGTTGATACAAGCACTAACATGGGGAAGCCAATCCTCCCAAGACTCATGAAAATGACTAGCAAGGTGACGTAAGATCTCCAAAATTTTCCTGTTTGTTCTCTCTACAAGCCCATTGGACGCCGGATGATAAGCAGTAACAAAAGTTTGTTTAATGCCGTAACGTGCACAAATGCCTGCCAAAACCTCGTTCTTAAATTCAGCCCCATTATCACTAAGGAGCACCGAAGGAGTGGTGTATGGACACAACACATAGGAAACAAAAGCATGTGCTACAACTGGTGCAGATTTGTTACGTAAGGGAGCTAGGACCACAAAACGACTAAAATGATCCACACATACAAGGACATACACAGAGCCCTGTGTGCTACGAGGCAGTTGCAAAAGGTCTATAGCTACAGTCTGAAAAGGGCGAGAAGGAATAGGGTACTCTAAAATGGGAGCAGTGCTCGTAGAACCTTTGTTCTGGGCACAAGAACTACACCGGGCCACATGAGAGGCAATGTCTAGTCGCATTTTAGGCCAATAATACTTCTTCCGTGCCATAGCCAGAGTTTTGTCACGACCTGGGTGACCAGCCTGAGGGGCATCATGAGCAAGGGATAAAACAATGGGAACTAGAGACTCAGGGATCACTAGCTGCGCCACATCCTGCTCAAACACTTCCACATTGCGAATGAGAACTTCGTCCTGCAGGGAAAATTGGTACAGAGGTACTGGTAAAGCTGGTAAGGTGGAATCATCACCAGACTCCAAAGCATAGATGACAGCAGACCAGACAGGGTCTTCACGCTGAGCTTTTACCAGATCCTGCAGGGAAAAGTTATTAATCACGGTAATAGCAGCAACAGGGATATTCCGTGAAAGTGCATCAGCAACATGATTAGCTCGCCCGGGCAAATGCTTTAGGGTTGGATTGAATTCCTCAATCGTGAGGAACCATCTGGCTAGGCGACCTGACAGATTCTTTCCTTGAAAAAGCTGAGTGACAGCAGTGTGGTCAGTGTAGACTGTAATAGGATATCCAAAAATGATATCACGGAAGTGCTTTAAAGCCCACACCACAGCCAGGGCCTCTAAATGAGTAACAGAGTAACGGGACTCAGGTTTGTTTAGAATGCGACTAGCATATGCAATAACATGAGGTCTACTTCCTTCTACTTGTTGCATAAGTACAGCTCCAATACCTGTACCAGAAGCATCTGTACAAATAGTAAAGGGGATACTATAATCAGGGAAAGCCAATACAGGTGCTTCAGTAAGAGCAAGCTTCAAAGAGAAAACTTGCCTGATGGACATCACGCCACTGGAAGGAAGAGTCCTTCTTGAGAAGGCGAGTGAGAGGGGAAGCAATTGAAGCAAAGTCTTTAATGAATGCACGATAATATCCTGCAAGTCCAAGGAAGGACCGTACATTTTCAACCGACTTCGGTACAGGGAAGTCTCTGACTGCCTTGATCTTTTCACCAGTGGTATGGATACCATGTTTGTCTACAACATGACCTAGAAACTGGATACTAGCCTTGAAAAAGGAACACTTGGGTAAGTTGAGTTTTAACCCAGCTTCAGCAAACCGTTGCAAAACCATGGATAACTTAGAAAAGTGGCTCTCCACATCTTTGGAAACAAGAATCAAATCATCCAGGTAAACAAAAAGTCCATTCCCAATTAAGCCATGGAATATAGAGTTAACTAAACGCTGGCAAGTCAAAGGAGCATTCCGCAAACCCATGGGGCAACGAAGCCATTCATAGTGCCCATTGGGAGTCGAGAAGGCCGTGATCTTACGAGACTTTTCCTCCAGGGGTATCTGCCAAAAACCTGCTTTTAAATCTAAAGTGGTGAACACTGTATTACCATTGCCAATGGACTGAAGAAGCTCGCTTAAGATAGGCAGAGGATAATGATCAGGAAGAGTGACCTCATTGACTTTCCTATAATCAACCACAGGACGAAAAGATCCATCCTTCTTAGGCACCAGGAGAAGAGGCGAATTCCACTCGGAGTGGGACTCCTGTACAACACCTTCACTCAACAAATCGTCAACCAAGGACTGGGCTATAAGCCGACGAGAGTGAGGCAACCTGTAAGAGGGGACGTAAACAGGACGAGTGCCTGGCTGAAGGTCAATTCTATGAACCTTACGATCCGTAACCCCTAACGGATCACCTGGTAAAGCCAAAGTCTGACGGTGGGTTACTAGCAGGTCAAGGAGACGTGGTGTCTCTTTAGGAAAATCATTTACTCCTACAAAAGTGGCAAGTTCAGAACCTACACGAGCAGGGTCACGTGTTGGAGGAGATTGTAGAACAGAAGCTGCTATTATAGGCGAATCTTGGAAAGCAGCAACGCGTACCACCTCAAAGGAGCCTAAGTGACTGCCAGGAGAGAGAGAAATAGGAGCACCCGTAACATTGGTTACCATCGCTGTGGTAACGTGATCCTCACGAATAGTGGAGAGAGTTCCTTCTAGGGCAAGCCGACGAATACGAATAGAATCAGGCAAAGAGAGAACGTCAGACCCAATTGGGGCACCCGAGACGCGCACTGGAACTCGAACAGAACTTGAAGGTTCAATAAGATGCTCTCCTACAACAACAGCAGCACAATGAGCAACAGGGGAAGAGGTCTGAGAAATTGGGACAGGCACAAAAGAATCACAAACGGAAACTGGCCTATCTGAAGCAGAGATATCAACTTTGCAGAAAGTCACTACACGGCGACTAGGAGAAATATCTATGCTATGAGCTGTAAGAGCATCAATACCCAGGAGGCAATCACACTTAAGGGCAATGCCAGAGACAACAGCAAAAGTGACATTGAATACTGTAGCATGCGAGGAAATATGTAAAGGAAGACAAACTGATCCAAGAACAAGCAAGGGAGAGCCTTGCACAGAATGCAAATTATTACAAAAGGGAGATAAAGGGAGATTATACAATTCTCGCAAGGCAAAGTAAGCCTTTCTACTTAACAGACTACATTCTGCACCAGTATCTACAGTGACTGAAATAGGCGTTTCCCTCGTGAAAAATTGAAAGGTAAGTAATTGAGAAGATTCAACAACCACAAAAGGAATTATTTGAGACCGAACATTGCTGGTCAACTCTTGGGGTTGGGAAACATGCGCTGGGGAAAATGGGATTGACGAGGCTGGTGAGACGTCTCCTCCCTAAGTTTCAAAACCTTGAAACATTGATCAGTCGAATGTTTACACTGACCATGAATATGGCAATAACTGAGTCTACCTGGAGGCTCTACTCTGGAAAGGTCTTGCGATTGATTAGAAGAAACAGTAGGTACACTCCTACCAACAGGGGACAGTTTTGACTTGTGTACCTGGCGCCTACGGCGGAAACAAAAATCGCTGGAATGACCAGACCTGTTACAAAAAGTACACAACAGGGGAGGGGGTGTAACTGTAGATTGAGGGAGTTGAGGAGAATAAGGGACATGACCCTGTTGATGAGCATTGCTAATACATAAAGAGCTAGATGGAACTTCTCCCAGTTTACGCGAAAGTTGTGATGCAAAGGACAGTAGAGTGTCATCAGGCTTATACTTGAGAGAAGACGCTGCTCGTCTCTCAGAAGGAACCAAAAAAAGAATATATAGAAGAAACTCTACGATAATGCGAAATCTATCTATGGAAATGTTACCTTTCTCTACCCAGTCCGACTGGGACAATGATTCAAATGCCTCAACTGCAAGGATACTGGCCTGGGCTTGCGCCCGACGATAATCCATAGTACCCAGTCTGGATACGAGAGTATCAGCCAATTTGTAGCACCAATGGAATGCATCACCACCAAGATTATCTGCGAAAATTTTAAGAAAATTAGCCCTAAAGGTGTCATAATCATAGTTTATAAGTTTAGGGTCTAAACATGAAGCCGAGAGGAGCTCTGCAGCAAAAGAATGTGGCACAATCTGGGACCTCACAAAGGAGATCTTCTCAGGCCCCGTCGAAACATTCGACTGTACGATTGCGTCCTCACATTGACGGATAAATACAGCAGCCCTATAATTAGGGTCTATCCCAGAAAAAGGGACCACAGTTGGATTCTGATGCAGTAATGTTACCCTATTTCCCATTGGCTCAGATGAGTATGTCGGGCTGAGAAACGAAGGCCTCGATTTAGACATGGTGGGAGATGATAACTTTGTCCCACTTCTTAGAAGCATAAGAAAACACTAACACCAATATGAAATGTAAAAAAAAATAATATAGTGAATCACACGGACAATGACATAAGTTACAGAAAAGCATTGACATTAATGCCATTCATACATCAATAATGAGAAAAAATTTATAGGAGGACCGTAAAAAGCAAAAAATTTAATACTACAATAGAGCACAATACGTAAGTATAGACATACGGTATAGGCGACGAGAATCTAACATTCCGGGGTAACAATTCAAAGTACACAAATGACGTCACCAAAAACTTACATAAATCATACAAGCATGAAAAATATAATGCATATAACATAAGCATTGGAATACGTATACGTAATTAAGCATGCGTCGCCCAGCGACAGTTCCAACATTCAAATTATGACGTCACGGTTTCGAGCAGGGAAGCGTCACTTAACCGGTCTTCACAGATTTAACTTTGGCTTCTCCTGGAGGAAATAAAATGTCTAATTCACCATCCAGGCGCAATTTCTGCTGAGGGTACCCACGGAGCAATGATCAGGACAGGCGACGATGGCGTCCAGGAATAGCAGGAAAAAAATCACCTGACGGCAACCGGCCTGCGCCGAAATACAACTGAAGACACAGTGTCCAGAGTACTATAATGTCTTTTAATAGTTCATATTCACTGAAAATACCTGGCTGGAACAAAGAAATGGGGAGAAAACACAGCACAAGAACACAAATGTTAACGTATAAGCCGGTACGCAAATCAAAGTCACTTCGTAGTCTTTTCATATGAAAGTATAGTTCGAGTGTTTGTAATAGATTAGTCACTAATCGTTTGAACCGCTGCCACCAAATGTTCTGGGTGGCTAATGAAACTCAAGAGGCACTGTATACTTATACTGTATAATATAGCCAAATGACAAAATGACACGAACACAATTGACAAGTGTGCGGGAGACGTGAACGTCAGGTGTCAACTGGCTTTCGACACTGCCCATGCAGGGTTGCCAGATTACTCCCGCCAAGCCTTGCGGCATTTGATAAAAAATAATAAATACGTCATTTAGAAATATATATACAAAACACTACTGAAATTAATACATACAATATCACACTAATATAAATAAAATATACAACATTACAATATAAATACATACACATCGTGCCAACACATATATATATGTATATAATATTCTTATTTCAGAAAGAGCAGAAGACTTGCAAGATATGCTGAGCGATTTAAACAAAGAAAGTCTTAAAGTAAATTTAAAAATGAATAAGAGTAAAACCAAAATAATGTTCAACACGAAAGCTCAAAGTAAAGTGATTGTAGTTGATGATGAAAGTCTTGAGGAAGTTGAAGAGTATAATTATTTAGGCCAGATGGTGAAGGTGACGAAAGATCATGATAATGAAATAAAAAGACGCATTGCAATTGGTTGGAAAGTGTTTGGTAAGTATATTAAAATCCTGAGAGGCTCTCTACCTTTATGTTTGAAACGTAAAGTTTACAATCTATGCATTCTACCAGCAGTAATCTACGGGTGTAAGACTTGGAAGCTGACGAGGGCGATGGAAACAAAGCTAAGGACTGCACAGAGGAGAATAGAAGAGATCAATGATGGGAATAACACTGAGAGACCGAAAGAGAGCAAGTTGGGTGAGAGAGCAGACCAGAGTGAAAGGTATTGTAGAGGCAGTAAAAGAGAGGAAGTGGAATTGGACAGGTAAGTTAGTGCGAATGACTGACGAGCGATGGAGCAAGTGTGTAGCTGAATGGACGCCGCGAGATAGGAAGCGTGGAAAAGGGAGGCCAGACAGAAGGTCGAGAGACGAGATCAAGAAGTTTGCAGGAGTGACGTGACAGAGGAAGGCGCGGTCGTGTGATTCATGGAATGCTATGAAGGAGGCCTTTGTTCAGCAGTGGACTCAGGATGCCTGATTTGATATATATATATATATGTGTGTGTGTGTGTGTGTGTGTGTGCAGTGAGTAGTGGAGAGATCAGTATTGGGACTAACGCTTAAAGACAGGAAGAAGTTAAGTTGGGTAAGAGAACAGACTGGAGTGAAAGATTTCGAGGAGGTGATATTAGAGCTGGAAGTGGAACTGGACAGGAAATTTAATAAGAAAGGACAAAGGGAGATAGAGCCGGTGTGTTACTAACTGTATGATGCGAGATAAAAAGTGTGGAAGAGGAAAGCTAGATAGATGGTGGAGAGACGAAACAGAGTAGTTTGCAGGAGTAACGCGGCAGAGAATGCAGTCGTGGGACCCATGGAAGTGTTTGAATAAAAGAATGAAGGAAACTGCAAGAGACCATAAGGCCTACACTAGGCAGTTCCATGTCCATTGCCACCTGTCATTCCTATCCACAAAGTTGTCTAACATTTTCTTAAAACAGCTGATAGTTTCAGCACTCAGTACATAGTTACTAGGTCTATTCCATTGACAACTCTATTGATAAACTAGTCCTTGCATATTTCCTTCTTAAATCTAAATTTATCCATTTTAAGTCCATTACTACAAGTCCTGCCCTGTTGTCTTAATATGATGACCTTGTGTGCACCACCCTTGTTAAAGCCTTTGATTCACTTGAACACTTCTATTAGATCACCACACACCCTGCGTCTTTTCAGAGAGTGTAAGTTAATGTGTCTATGCCTGTCCTCGTAAGGTAAAACTCTGAGCCCATATATAATTTTGGTCATTTTCTTTTGTACCGATTCTAGTGAACTGATATCCATTCTATAGGACGAAGACCAAAACTGTACCGTATAGTCAAGGACAGGTCTAGCTAACGCTAGACAAGGTTTGGTAGTTACCCCTGCACTTTTATTCATAACCGTCCTAGCAATGAAACCTAATGCTCTGTTAGCTCTATTTCTGGCGCTAATGCACTGATCTTGGATTTAAGGTCAGGACTCACCTGAACTCCTAAGTCTCTCTCGCACTCAGTTTTCAAAAAAAAAAAAAAAAAAATCTAAGCTATGCCTGCCTTTGTTAAAATTCTTTTGCAGAATTTCGACGTCTTCCTGACCTAATTAGGCATCCTATTTTAGTGTCGTCCACAAGTTTACTGACATCACTATCAATCCCATTGTTCAAGTCGTTTATATACATAATGAACAATAAGAGATCCAAAACCGAGCCCTGGGGAACTCCATTAAAACAATCCCCCATTTGGATTTTGCGCCGTTTATGGTGACCCGCTATTTTCCCTCGCTGATCCAAGCTCTAATCCATTCACTTTCCCTCCTATGCCATGGGCTTTGACTTTATTTAGTAGTCTCTGGTGGGGCACCTTGCCGAACGCTTTGCTAAAGTCAAAGTAATTAACATCGTAACTACCATTATTATCTGACGCCTTGAAGTCGTTACTGTAAAAAGATAGAGGATTAGTTACACATGACTTACCTTTAGAGAACCCATTCTGTGACTAATGAATAAAATTATGCCTCTTGATGTGATCTCTGATTCTATTAGCTATTATTCAAGCATTTTACCTATAACTGATGTCAAACTGATTGGCCTGTAGTTGCATATAGACGATTTATCTCCCCCACGCAATAGGCATAGAAATTAAACTAGTGTCGACCGACTTATTATTTCCTTTAACTGGTCAGAGCTTTCAAATCTACACCCTTTAAGCACTTTTGGAAAATTTACGCTTGGACCCAGGGATTTTATAGCTTTAAGTCTTATAAATTTGTTTGACTACTACCTTACAAATGCTAATGTTAGTTAATCTACTTCCTTTATCTCCACTGAAAATTGGGTCGCAGTCAGGTACCATATCTAACCTCTCCTTTGTAAACACCGTGAGAAAATATTTGTTAAACGCCTCGCTCATTTTTTCCTCCGAATCTATCATGACATCTTCGTCGTTTTTAATTGGGCCTATTCTTTCCTTATTTTTTGTTCTGTAGATAGAGGCCCTTTGGCTTGGATCTCACTTGTCTGGCAACTTTAATTTCGTAGTTACATTTCGCTGTGCGCGTTTTCTTTTTAACCAGTCTACCCATATCTTTATATTTAGACCTAAGGTGTATTCCCCCCCCCTTTTTTTCTGGCGTTTGGAAGAGGTTAGTGCTCGGTAGTAGACTATGAATAGCTGATTGAGCGAGTGAATACTTTTACCTTATCCTTTCAGTTTTGAAATTCATTTCCTTGTTTCTTCCAGTTTTTCTCTTCCTCCCCCTCCCCCTCTCCTTGGCTTGTTTACCTCTTTCCCCTCCTGTTGCTGCTTACCTTATTCTTCTCCTCCTCTTCCTCTTTTTATTTCACCTATTTCCTCCTTATCCTCCATTCTTTTCTGTTTCTCTTTCCTCTTATTTTTCATCTCTCCTCCTCCTACACTTCCTATCTTCCTCCTCCTCTCTCCCTCCTCCTTCCTCCTCACTCTAGTTGCACGTTTTCTCCTCTTTTCCTTCTCCCCCTCCTTTTCTTCCTCTTTTCATTTTCTTTCCCCATCCCTGCCTCTCAACCTCCTTCTCTCCTCCACCTTCTCTTGTTTTCATCTTCTCTCCTTCCTTCCTTCCCACCCCTCATATTCTTTTCCCTTCACTTCCTTCCCTTCTCATCTTCCTCCCATCCTTCTTTCCCTCCTCCTCCCTCCATTTTCCGTCTTCCCTCAGTCCTCCATCCCTACCTTCCATTTTCTCCTCCACTTCCTTTTCTTCCTCCCACCTTTTCCTTCCTTACCTTCTCCTCCCTCCTTTACTTTTCCTCATTCTCTCTTCTTCTACCCACCATTCTTTCTCCTTCTCTTCCCTCCCTCTTTTTGCTCCCATTTCCTCACCTTCCCTCTTCCTCGATGGTGTGTTTCATAGGTTTTCGTTTTGGTCAGTCCCAATTTTTTTCGTTCAGCTGAGGGTCTCTCGATCGAACTCCACCTCCTCAGTGGAACAAAATCGTTTGTCAGTAACAACACAAAAGTATATAAATGTAGCAGGGACGTTAGCTTTTTCAGTATTAATGATTGTGACATCATTCTAGTTGCCGCTAGGCCATTTTGATCAGCCAAAGTGAATATTTTCGCAACGAAAATGCTAACGGGAGTCCCCCATAGATACTTCCCCGTTCATTGCACCGACAGTTATGTTTTGTTTATTCCCATTTCATTTAAATATTCTCCCATTTCTACCCAACCCCACCGAGGGATACCACGTAAATTAACAAAATATGCTAAAGACATTCGCAATATAAGGAAAATGGTTTATTGTTTCACTTAATAGCACTTATAAACAGATGATTTAAAGACGACTACAATTACAAGGAAAGACGCAGCTTCCGTCTCCTCGCGTTCGAGTGTGCTCGAAATTTCTTCAAGAGAGGTAAGGACTCGGTTGGGTGAGTCGTTGAACAAGTTCTCAGGATCCTCGTGTCGAGGGGAACGTGACTGTCCGTCTGTTGGCAACTCACCCAGATAAATGTGTCTGTTTCCAGGTTTTTAGGTCACATGGTTGTAGGGGGAGGGGGTTAAATCCTGTAGGTGAGAGGGAGGGGGTTATGAAGGTTTTTTTTTTTTTTAATATAAAATAATAAATCAAAAACAGACTGGGGTGGGTGATGTTGGAGGGAATAAAATACCTAACTGAAAGGAGGTTATAAGACCACTTCAACCCCAAAATTCCTTTGCCCTTGATCCCTGCATTTAACTAATAGGTACATGGGGTTGGCGCTGTGCTCATGGTGTGTCGTCTCTGCCTCCAGTCATCAAACTTGGGGAAGTAAGATATACTAGATCGGCTCCCCCCCCCCCAGCCAAAACCATCCACCCTCTCCCACTCCTCTCCCAGGGAGTCAATTCAACTGAGTTGCGAGTTGCGTGACCTCCCTGCAGCCACACGATAGCGTCGGAGACCGGTCCTCGAGAGCGAATGTCAAGGTGCCGTGGGGACAATGATTTGATACCTCAGGAGCTCTGCTCTGGCGTACTCCTGGGAGTGTATCTTCTGTCGTCGATAACCGGCGCTTCTGTCGTTGGGGTCAGTACTGCACCCGAAGAGGTGGTGAAGGAGATGGAAGCGGTGCTGCGAGTAAAGTGAAAGGTGATTATATATATACATATATATATATATATATATATATATATATATATATATATATATATATATGTATATACCAAAGGCTTTTTCCCCCTTACATAGGGGGTAGCCAAAAAGAAAAAGGCATAGAAACCACTCCCACCCATTCCATATTCCACTCCCCTCCACCCTCCTCCCTTCCTCCCATCTCGGCACCTCCTGGACGACGGGCCATCCCTGCATCCCGTCCACTGCCATGGGTCAGAAGTAGTGTTGCAAGACACAGCACATCCAGAGCAAGGCCGCTTCATAAATTCGGCAACCCCCCCCCCACTCTGTCCCCTCACGCAGAAAAGGAGAAGACGGGCTGCGTCAATTTTTTTCTCATACATACTTCCTCAACCCCCATCCCCCGCCCACCCCCCTCATGCATCACAGCAACACCCATACACAACCCTTCTCCATTCACCCCTATCTTCCGTCCTCTCCCGTCCTTCCGCAACAGACATTCCTCTCTTTTGTAATGCCCCTTTTACCCCATCCATTCATCTTATCCTAGGACGCCCCCTCATATTCACTCCCTCCACATCTGCCTTCCACACCTCATTCTTTCCATGTGTCCAAACCATCCTTATACTCTTTCATCAACCCTATCTCCCAGCTCCCTTCCCACCCCTGTTCTCCTCCTCACCTCCTCATTTTTCACTCCATCCAGCCGAGTAACCCCTATCATACTTCTCAGAAATTTCACCTCAAACACATTCAAACGCCTTATCTCTTCCTCTCTTATGTTCCATGTTTCTGCCCCATACAGTGCTGTTGGCACAATCACTCCTTCATATAACCTCTTAGCATCCATTCCCAGATGCCTATTTCTCATTACACTTTTAGTCCACTAAGGCATTTACTCGCTTCTCTCAATCTACATTCTACAACCACCCCCGCTCCTCCCTTTCCTGCCACATTCGCATCCAAGTATCTAAAACTATCCACTTCCTCCAGTCTCTCACCCTAAATGCTCACTTCCAGCATGCTGTCACTCTCTCCCCTTGTACATCTCATCACCTTACTTTTACCCACATTTATCTTCAGCTTCCTTCTTTCACACACCTTCTCAAACTCTGTCACTAACTTCCCCAATCCCTCCTCTGATCCTGCTACGAGCGCAGTGTCGTCAGCAAACAGCAAATGGCTTATTTCCCATTTTTTTCCATTTTCTTTAATCATCTCCAACCCCTGAACCACTACCCTTGCATTCACCTCACGCACCACCCCATCCATGTATAGAATGAACAGCCAGGGCGACATAACACATCCCTGATGAAGTCCCACCTTTACCTCAAACCATTCACTCTCTCCATTTCTAATCCTGACACAAGCTCTAATACTCTCGTAAAAACTCTTGACTGCTCTTAACAGCTTTCCTCCTATCCCATATATCTGCAGTACCTCCCACAGTGCCTTCCTGTCTACCCTGTCATAAGCCTTTTCCAGATCGATAAAAGCCCAGAAAACATCCTTACCTTTTCCTATAGCTTTCTCACATATGTCTTACCACAAAAATCTGATCTACACAACCCCTAACTGTCCTAAAACCACACCGTTCCTCACTAATTACCTCTTCTGTTCCTCTCCTAATCCTCTCAATCAAGATCCTCCCATAAGCCTTCCCAACTACACTCAACAAGCTGATCCCTCTGAAACTACTTCACTCACACTTGTCCCCCTTTCCCTTGTAAAGCGGAACTATACAGGCACTCCTCCAGTCCTCCGGCACTCTACCCTCTCTTAAACAAACATTAAATAACCTCTCCAGCCAGTCCATCATCACTGTACCTCCTTTCTTCAGACATTCTGCATGGCATCCATCCAACCCAGGTGCCTTACCTGCTCTCATCATCTTAACAGCTGCTTTCACTTCATCTTTCCCTATTTCTCCCCATTTTCCTCACTCATTACTCTCATATTCGTAGCGCATCCCACTGCAACTACCTCTCCCTCCCTATCCTACTTCACATTTAATAACTCCCTAAAATACTCTGCCCACCTTCCTCTCACTGCCTTCTCTTCCATTATCATCTCTCCATCTGCACCTTTTACCTTTTTTTCTCTACTTGATTCGCCTCCTCTTCCTCTTAATTTCTTTCCAACACATCTTTTTATTACTTTCAAAAATTTCTGTCATACTCTTACCCCATTTCACATCTGCTCTCCTCTTTGCTTCCTTTATCTTATGCTTAACTTCCCTTCTCCTGGCGATTATCATTGTGTTTTTGTTTAGGTATTCTCTTGATATGTTGCTCTTGTGGGATTTCGTCATGTGTGATTTTATTGCCCCGTTCTGCACCGTCTTTGTTAAAATTACATGTATATTTGTACACAACATTGCTCTGTTTTAATTTATCTTTTTGTGCTGCCAAATTATTCTTCATACCAAGAGAACACCTAAACAAGAACACAATGATAATCGCCAGAAATGGTAATATAACAAAACTAAAATGCATGGAGGCAGTGATGATAAGAAACTATATGCCACTTATTAACATACAGCAAAATATGTGCGGGACCCTAGAGTTGTATGGGTCACGAGTAGCGGGCTGGAAAGAATGAACTGTCACAGTCCTAGATCTCTCCTAATGTACCTATCTTTGTAATGTATAAGTATGTATTTATTTCTGAATAAATTACCAGAAGATGCCTAATGCATAGGCGAAACGTCGTAAAATGTTAGTTTTCCTACCCAATCATGGACTCGTTTGAAAACATTGTATACCTTCTCCCTCCTTTAGAGAGAAAAGTTATAAGAAGAGTAGAAAGTCTCAATAAGAAGATAACTAACGCCCAGTTTGCTGTGTTGTTTAATAAGAAATGCACTGAAGAGAACCTGCTCCCTAAATTCACTAATATATATATATATATATATATATATATATATATATATATATATATATAGTGTGTGCGTGTGTGTGTGTGTGCGTGCGCGTGGGACCAGTACTGCACCCGAAGAGGTGGTGAAGATGGAAGCGCTGCGGAGAGTAAAGTGAAAAGTGATCATATATATATATCACAGGTGAGAAATGTAGTAACACATTTATAAATATTTTGTCATCTTTTTCCCATTCCACTTTGAACTTGATGTTGGTTGTTAAATTATTTAGTTTATCTAGAAAAATATTATGATTTGGTTAAGATACGTTGATGATATTTTCACTCTTTGGGATGAGAGTTGGGGTTCTTTTGATATTTTTCTAGATACTCGTGTTCCCTTTCTTTTGTAAGAGGTTGCTACTTAAGATAGCCTCCTCCCTGCCACTTTGTACTACTGAAGAGGATTGCAGGTAGCAATCGAAATATATAGTTCCGCTTACGCAACTCTTTCTTTCGTCCGACTGTGGTGTTAGTTGTGATATATATATATATATATATATATATATATATATATATATATATATATATATATATATACTTTTTTTTTTTTAAGTGTCACGTGATTCTGGTCCGTAGGGGTGTATCAACTACATAAAATTTAAGCATTCAACAACCCATACTCTTGATAGAGAAAAATACATCAATAAACAGATGAATACATAATTATGATAATAATTATAATAACAATAATAATGTGACAATGATAATTATAATAATAATGATGTTTATAGTCCTTGAAATTGCCAGGAAGCCCCTGAACATTAATTCCTTTTACCATGGTGGCATAATTTAAATATTCTACTCAGACTTGAGATAGGAGGAGGGAAAGAAGGAAGTGGGAAGGAGATGGGGAGATGAATAGTAATGCGTCGATAGTCAGACTATTTTAGGATATGTGTCATACAATAAACACTGTACTGCAAACAATATATCAACTCTCCAATGATCGGTAGGAACAGCTGGGCTATTTAGATATCTTATTCTGGTTAAAAGGAAGTAATTTCAGGGTTCTGACGAAAGCAATTCTGGGAGTTCATTGCACCCACTTCATTTTTTGTAACTAATTATTAGTTGCTTTGGGTTTCGTGAGTACCCGGGGTAAAATTACCCTCCACAGACATAACCTGGGCTGACCACATGTGTGTGTGTATGTGTGCGTGTGTGTGTGTGCGCGCGCACGCATGTATTCATGTCGATCGATGTTTTAGAGTGTAGAGAATAGATCCCAAAGAAAAAGGCGGAATTGATCGACCCAGGGGTCGTATTCTTTGAAGACTTAGAGAAAAAAAAGGCTTATGCATTCAAGGAATAAGGTCGACAACTGCCTCAAAGCATCTGAGCTCTCGATCATACTGCGGGAAACAAAAACCTTGAACCAACGTAGTCCTCACAATATAAACACAACGTTTATTGATGACTATGCATACATACATACATACATGATTATATATGAATATATACATACTGTACATATGTACACACACACATTATATATATATATATATATATATATATATATATATATATATATACCAAATGCTGATCAACATTGCATTGAGAAAAAATAAAATCACAGGACAGTTCGAGTCTCAAAACATGGCTGCGGCTTTAGATTTTAAGGTGCCACAGAGATGAATAGAGAAACATAGAGGCTGCCAGGACAAAAGAAGAGCCCCCAGGCACAGAAGAGAGAGAGCGAGAATTCTGGTGTTGGGATTATGCTAGGAAATGGCCTTCACCGTTAACGGTTTCATCCAGTGCTCCGCCTCCAAACATGCAGTAGAATATTTAGAAAATATTGGTAGCATAGCATATCATTATAGCAGATAACCGCAAGTGTCTCGCATCATATGTTTGTGATCTTATTAAATGCCTGTAATGTATATTTTCCAAAAATTCGAGTGATATTTAAAAATATTATGAAATATCGTGAAATTCTGTAGGCACCAGTCAGACTTTCATCACTTGGATACCATGAAACCAATATTGCCTCCAAACTTTATATTTATTCACTCATTTCTTTATCTCCCAATCACGGAACTTAAGAGCTCGTCTCAGCTTATCATTGTTAGGAGCTTCGATCTTTATTGGGAATCAATCATTAATCCACCGGAAGACGACGTCTCCAACGGTAGAAGCTGCCTCCTTGCTGTAATCTGACCTCATTCGACAGCATCAAGTGGGCTCCAAGCTCTTCATAGCGGTCGATATCTCTCCCCCTGCCGATACTCAATGGGGCCAATGATCCAGCTCGGAACTCCATTGACTACATTCACTGTGTTCCTCATTCGCCAAAGGTGAAGGAACGCGCTGCCGTAGACGACGATGGAACGAGGAGACTGACACAGGGAGATGTGGGGAGAGAGGGCGGGGGAGGTATAAGCCGGGGACGGGGAGGGTTTGGCATGATTCCTGATGCGGGCGCGGGTTGCTCTGCCCTGGTACACCTGTATCTTCATACCGTAGCCTTCCTCAACGATTTTCTTATTGAGCGTGGCTCGCAGCCTCCCCCACCCCCCTCATACACACCTTTTCGATTCCTAGAACTGATTGAACCGGTTAATTGCAAGAAATAGACAAGATGGGACCTAATTTAATGGGGACAATACCAGACAACACGGAATGTGATATCGACGGCCGCGTGATCACCCCAACTAAATGAAAATAAATCACTCGACACCACAAACAGCACTGGCATCAATACCGCCGCCATCAACTCCAAAATCACGTCAACCTCAGTATCAATATCAATGACAGAATCGATACCAACAAATACGTCGATGTCGCCACAAAATACCACAAAGGCCACTCGCAGCGTCAGAGGTTAAAGTGCAGATGCCAACAACAAGAACATTTCCAACATGGAAGAAGAGGATTAAAAAAAGTAACAACGCTATGGACAGTAAGAATTGGAGAGTATCAATACTAACAGAAACTACATAATTGACAGTGTCCACTACAGTATCACCAAAGGGATACCACACCATAACATCAGCAGCCATACCCTTCGATATCGAATGTGTTACGGAAACGAATAAAATCGCCTGGAGGCAGTCAGAATAGAAACAGACAGCCAGTACAGAGGGGAGTTACTCGTGAATGATGTTGGACTGGGTGGGTGAATGCAGCCGACATAGCATGACGTACGACCAGCAAGGCAGACAACTTTACCTCAAGCAGACGACAGCGGAAATTGTGACACGTGACTGGACAAACAGATGACTAAATGAAAAGATGGAACGTCAGAGGACACACAAAACATAAAAAGACCACGCACAACAGTTAACGACACAGGAAAAAGAAGGGGATTGTTGGAATCCACTCTGTTAGTCCACACTGAGATCCTCGTCTAATACATATCTTAAATGGTTTTGATATGGTTTGTTTCTTATACCTCTCATCATTTTTGTGGGTTGTCGCTGTACACTTTCAACTTTATATGTCTTGAGATGGAGGGAATGTGTGGTGGGGGATAACTATTTATTTATCTGGCTGATAACAATTCTACTTTTGAAATCAAAAGACCGTGCTATTAGACTTAGAATCTTGTTTGGTTTCTCTGAGACCGAAATGTTTTGTTTTATTCAACATAGGGAAGATTACCGTATTTTTGGAGTCCGTCGAGGCAACCTGCTATCTATCTATATTCATGTACCAGTTTTTATTTTTATTTTTATTATGAAAGAGGTAGCTAAGTCAAAGGCACGCACCCACTCCCACCCAACATCTTTGTTTCCCACTTAGCTCCTCACAGATGAGGGAGCATCCCTCTCTCCTGCCCACTGTCCTGGTCGAATGCAGTGCAGCAAGATTATAATTATGAAGGAGTGATTGTGTCCACAATACTGCATGGGGCAGAGACTTGGAATTTAAGAGGCAGAAAGTAGAAGTTTAAATGTGTTTCAGATGAAGTGTCTGAGAAGTATGGTAGAGGTTACAAGGTTGGATAAAGTGAGAAATAAGGAGGAGAGTGGTAGTGGAAAAGGAGCTGGCAGATGAAAGAGTATTGGTATGAGAAATATGAGTAAAGAAATACTAATAAAAGAGGTGTGAGGATGAGATGGATAGATGGGGTGAAAGGGGTTTTGAGCAAAAAGGGAATATATGTTGCGCAGGGAAGGGAGAAGGCAAGGGATGGGGGTGAATGGAGAATAGTTGTGTATGGATGATATTTTGACGCAGCCCGAAGGAATTTCTCTCAGGTCCTCTATTTTCTGCATGAGGGGACAGAGAATACGGTCGCAGTGCAAGTGAAGCACCCCTACTGTGGATGTGCTGTGTCTTGCTGAATGTTTTGTATTATTATAATTATTATTTCTACTACTACTATAGAAATCACTACTATCGGACAATTTTTGTTGGCATCATGTTGTTGATAATGGTGCTGGCTTTGTTGTCGAGGATGTCACTATCTATTGGAGTTATTGTGTTGGAAGAAGATATATTACACGTCACAGGACGTCACACTACGAGAAGATAGATATCAAGCCATACGACGTCGCAGCAGCAGCACCAAACGGCTGTTGAGCGTCAGGTCTAACCAGAACCCGACCGGAGTCCCACTTAACAATGGAATTAGGACGACCTGACATTGACCTCATAGGATATCTGGTCCACACAAGAGACGACAGTTAAGAAGCGTAAGTCCACAGAAGGAATTATTGTTACATTTTTCACCATGTATTATTAAAAAATATGCCATGTCCTTCTATGTATCATAATTATATATATTTTTGTTTAATACTGAGTGTATCACTCAACCATGTAACCTACTTCTGTCACATTATAAATATAGACTGTACAACAAAAACTGATGTAGTGGCAACGGCACAGACTGCGTTGTCAGTTGCGTTGCTTCTTAGCGCAGATCACGACTGTGCACTAGACAACTGGCTGCGATTTACTAGAACAAATCCGTAGAACCAAACAGCCTTTATTTGCTCCGCTACTCACATCGCCTCCAAAGTGTGGATCACCTTACACAATTTGTAATACTATCGTTCATGTTGTTTATAATATTTCAGTGATGATATTGTCGCCAGTGATGTTAATGGTAGCGTTGCATCACGTTACTGTGGTATTGTTCCTCCTTATTAGGACCGAAATTTTGGGTTCAATTCTCGATCAGTGCATAAATACCTTCATGACTTTCCAACCATTGTTGGTTACATTAACTTCAAACTTCAATCACAACCACTGCCATTCCAGTACACCATAGAAACTTCTCATGCACTTATCACCATACATACGGCGGCTTGTCCCCAGGCAGGCCATGGTGTTAACACCAAAACTACAAGACAAGGTACAAACAGGAGCGTTGTCGTCGCCTTGTCGTTGACATTTTTCCAAACTATTTCATTTATTGTATATCATTCATTCATATGCATTTACAAAATTACTTGTTCGTTAAAACATTATTCACTTATGCAGCATCTACTGCTTGTCATCGGACCAATATCGACAAATTACTGCATACGGTATTACAATAATAACCCCAGTTATTACAATTCTGCCTACCACGAGAGAAGCCTACTATACCCAAGCTACATCAAGAACATCAACAGCCTTACGTCATCACCAAAAATAGCAGCACTTAAGACAGCATCATCATCGTAGGTGCTTTCTCAGTACATCCTAAGAACAACGTCCAACAACCCCCAAAATCAAGGCGTAGGGTTTACAGACTGAAAAATTCACTCAGTGTTGTGAAAATCTTTAACAAACTAAACCTGTCTACCAACCCCAAGGCCACAGGGTTCACCGTTGTGGCGCGTCGGTACGGTTATGACAAAAAAAAATTCAAGCTAGTCCTATACAAACGCCGTCGTCTAGAGAACAGAAATAACTACACAGAAGTGGATATTGATAGAATAAAACAAAACAACGAATAAAACAACTCTACCATAAATAAATTTAGTCTTTAAATTACAGCAACAGGTGAGAAGCCACTTTTTTGTTACATAACGAAACAAAAATATACATGTCAGAATGGACTTTGTAAAATCAAATACATAGGGTCGCAAAGAACGCTGATGTAGGGCCACAACCATATATGTAATTGGGGTTTGGGACAGTGACTACCCATATGTAAAGTCGATAAAGAATATATATCTATTGATGGTTTTCTACTTGGAATTGCATATTCTTTCAGTTCTTCAAACGTGTGGTATACCGAGTATTGCAGCATGCATAAACAAACATTCAACATAGAATATTCCTTTATCGAACACAAGCAGAAATTTGGGTCGGGGGAGGACGCGCCCCTCCCCCTGGCTGTGGAAATGTGCAGATACGTATCCTGGTAATATCTAATATTTTTATCTCAGCATACCTCCACCACACGCACATATATGCACGTACGCGCGCGAGCACTCTCACTCATACAGAAATGAATATGGTAAAGTTTGTTGTGGGAATGTAAAGGCGGGATCCCGTTAGCAAAGCTCCAACCCTGGAAACTACAATTAGGTTCACACGCACACAAAGTAAAACTGCCAGAATTATCACCATCCTAGAACGAGATTGTACAAAATAGGACAAGCTGTGATTGCCCACACTTGAAGAAAGAAGAGTAAAAGGCGACATGATTGACAAAGAAGAGCTTTGCATGTGAAGCGAAAGAATATTACAAGGTAATATAACGATTAACAAGAAACTTGCAATAGACGGAATGGTTGAAAGACACTAAGAAGTGTTTTCCACCCAGATTCAATGTTAATAAGGTAAATTGGAAGGAACAAGGGAAGGAAGGAAAATAATAGAGGTCGAGGTGACGGTGGTTCGAACCCTGCCGCAACGAGTTCGACAATGGGCATGGTTAATTAATTATCCACGATACAAAGTCCTTTGTAAAAGGGCTCCGTCCTAGCCTCCTCGTAGAAGGGAGCTCGTGACGTAAAACCGAATCAAATACACATACGCACACACACATTAATAACATCCACACGTAGCATTCACCAAACGCATACACTTTTACATGTATATGCATGTACAAACATACTGACGTACTAATATCCCTAGAGAAAAAGAAAAGAAAAGAAACGAAAATCGAACACTTCAGTGTACACACCACACGACACAACATCCGCATCCTGTGTAGGCGTAGAAGCCGTGGGTAACCTTGATGCACCCCCAACCACTCACTGCTGTGCGTCTTCATCCCCAAGCGTTATTTGACTGGGGCCCCATTGAGCAAAACCGTCTGTTCAACGACTTCAGGGCGTTCGCGCGCCCACCACGGGCAGCGTCGTCTGCAAATAGATTACACACTATAAACACGCAAGCGCGCAGGTATGCGTATAAAAACGCTTACGCATATAAATCACGCATGCGCACTAGCACATATGCACTTTAAGTAATTTTGGGCTTTACTTTTAATGTTTAGTTAAAAAACGAAGCAACCATGAGGCGAGTCGATTCGTTTAACACCAGTCAAAATAATACCTATAAACTACGCCGCACTGTTGTGGAGGTCTAACAGAAGGAAGATTAACGCCGACACTAATTTTCCATCTCTCACCTCAGCCAAGAATAATTAAGTGATTGGTAACCATGGTGACGCTTGCAATGTGCAGCCACCAATGCTTCTAATAGTAACACGGTGGAACTTGGGGCTCGGGAGGTGAAGCCAAGTACACAACGCGGATGAACGACGTAGACCCTAGCGAAGTGCAAATTTGTGTTAGCAGTTATTGCGCTCCCCCATCCTCCTCACCTTGTCTCCTCCCCCTTTCTCTCTCTCTTCCCGTAAGACTGCATCAATTTTATGCAGTTAATGCTTTTTTTTATAACCCCCCTTCTCTCTATCTCTCTCTCTCTCTCTCTCTCTCTCTCTCTCTCTCTCTCTCTCTCTCTCTCTCTCTCTCTCTCTCTCTCTCTCTCTTCCCGTAAGACTACTTCAATCTTATAGCAGTTAATGTTTTAGGGGCCCTTGTGGAACCCCCTGCTGATTAAAGTCCCGCAGCAATATTTAATGACTGATGATTTATCTCCACTCAAATACGAATGCTAGCCGCATACGACTTCTACTAATAGTCCTTCCACTTTCCTTGAATCTCTGCCTGACCAACTTTATCACTCTACCTCTTTGACCAGATATAGAAGCGATGGTTACTGACGACAAAATACAATTGCAACCCTCCCTCCCCATACACACTTTGGTGGATTAAATTATTTGTATATTCGCCACATGAAAAGAAAAATATAAAAAATTGAGATAATACGAAATGTGGTAACCAAGATGATCCTCATCCTGGCTGATAACATAAAATCATAAGAACAACATGAGAATGAAGTAGGCTGCAAGAGACCATAAGGCCTAAACTAGGCAGTTGCATGCCCATTACCACCTATCATCCCTATTCATAAAGTTATCTAATCTCTTAAAACGATCAATTTTTCAGCACTCACTAAATGGTTACTAAGTCTATTCCATTCGTAAATCCAAATTAGTCCAATTTAAATCCATTAATACGAGTCTTGCCCTGCTGTCTTATTATGATGACCTTGCCTACATCACCTTTATAATAGCCATTGACCAACTGAACACTATTAGATCGTCCCACACCTTTCGTCTTTCTGAAGTGCATGGGTGCCTAGGCTTCTCTTCGTATGGTAAATTTCCAGGCCCTTGTATCATTTTGGTCATTCTCCTCTATGAATTTGATTCAAGTGAATTGATATCTATTCACTAAGGAGACCAAAAATGTACCGCATAGTCAAAGATGAGTCTAATTATCGCCAGATAGAGATTAATGATTATCTCTGTACTTTTGTTTGTAACTGTTCTAGCAATGAATTCTAACGCCCTGTTAGCCCTAATCTTAGCACTAAAACTCTGTTCCCTGGATTTAAGGTCAGGACCCATTAAAACTCCGAAGTCCTTTTCACATTTTGTTTTGTTTGTTTAACACACTGGCCTTTGATTTTGTATATTAGTCTCTGGTGGGGCACCTAGTCGAACGCTTTGTTAAAGTCAAGATATATAAGTATAATAACTATCATTGTTATCTGTCGCCTTGTAGACATTAGTGTAAAAGGATAAAATATTAGTTACACACGACTTACCATTAGTGAACCCATAATGTGAGTCACGAATCAAATTATGTCTCTCGAAATAGTCCCAGATACTATTTGGTCTGTAGTGGTGCACAGAAGATTTATCATCCCTTTTTAAATACATGAACAACGTTTGCCTGCCCCCAAGAAATAGGTATGAATCCATTAACATCCGACTTGCTAAACACTTTCGTTAATTGCTTAAAGATTTCAAATTTACACTCTCAGCATTCTCTAGAAAAAATCGTGGAGAGACTAGTAACTGGAAATATTGAGACTAGCCACTCTGGTTGAGAGAAGAAAGAGGTGATATATAAAACAGAGACAGGAACAAGAAAATGAATCGAGAGGTTATGTTAGTAGGGGATAAAAAATAACATAAAATCATAGCAAAAATGTCTACATATATAAAAAGATAAAAGATAAATGAATGATAACAATAAAACCAAATAAATGATAATTAGATCAGGAAAACAAATTGTTAAAAATATGTTTGGAAACATAACATTCCACACAGATGCGTCAATCTGTGGAACAAATTAGAAGAAACAATCCAGGCCAACATTAATGAATATAAGGCAAAGTTTGATCAGGAACCGTGCGAGCATTGCTCCAACTCCATATACTACACACACACACACGCACACACGCATGCACGCACACAAATACACATACATGCACGCACGCAAACACACATACCAACATACACACACGCACACACACATACACGGTCATATAGGAGCTCTGAGTTCTCTTCCGGGAGGGAAATAGCTGTCGATCACGAGTCCAACACGTGATTCAAGCCCATGGTGAATCACAGACACACACACACACACACACACACACACACACACACACACACACACACACACACACACACACACACACACACACACACACACACACACACACACACACACACACACACACACTTGGAGAATAAGGAGAAAAACCCAAGTTGGAACCATATATGAACTTATAGCCTGGTTAAATAAATTGAAGACTAATAGACAGATCCACGAGCGTTGCTCCTTTCCTACATTTAGCGTATAATTAGGTTAAAGTTAAATAAACACACCCAACACCCCATATATATATATATACAGTATATATATATATATATATATATATATATATATATATATATATATATATATATATATATATATATATATGAAGAAATACAAACAGGTCATTGACCATAAGAAATGTTATAATTTGGAAAATTGTTTATCAAAGAGGATTCTACTTTTTTTTCTTCTTTTTTACCGTATGTATGTTGTGTCTCAGAGTCTCACATAAAACACCCAGAAGACTTTATAAGAAAGATCAAAAGTCACAACCTACCAAGGAGCAGAAAATTACTAAGTCTAGATGTAGTTTCGTTATTCACACAGATTGATGTAACGGTAGTTCTAGAGTTTTTGGAGGAAAAATTACAACCATACCAAAACCAGCTACCACTGCCACTGGAAAAAATAATAAGCTTAACAAAACTTTGCGTCAACACTAATGTTTTTTCATTCAATATAAACAGAAATTCGGATGTTCCATGGGCTCTAATATCTCGCCAGTTCTAGCCAATTTATGTATGGAATATTTTGAATCAGTGCTACTACCGGAAATTAAACCACCCGCAATGTTTTGGCACAGATATGTTGATGACATCTTTACGGTTTGGGACGATGAATGGGGTTCCTTCCAAGAATTTTACAACAAACTTAATCACCTAACGAACAACATTAAATTCAAGGTGGAATGGGAAATAGATCATAAATTACATTTTTTAGATATCTTAACAATTAGAAATGAGGAGTCTTTATCGTTCACAGATTATAGGAAGCCCATCCACACAGGGAGCTACCTACATTTCTTTAGCCACCATCGCTTCAGGCCTATTCTTACGGGCTTTGAGAATTTGTAGTTCACAATATTTAGACATGGAACTAATTTCAGTAAGACGTCAATTAACAAAATTAGGATACCCGTCGTGGTTTTTACAAAAAATTCTTAGTAAGGCCAAAATTAGTTTTTACAAATCAGATTCCCATTCCGCCATGAATCATAAGTGGGATAATAGTTGCAAAAAATAACCTTATAATAAATCAATTAATGACTTGTCTCATTTGTTACCAAAAGAAAAAGTAAATTTTATCTTCAATTATACCAACAACTTGTTAAGTAAAGTTGTCAATATACATCATAGATCCAAGAGTAATACAACTCCTGGAGTTTATAAGTTACCTGGTTTAGATTGCAAGGATGTATATTGGGGACAAACGGGTAGAGACCTCATCACCAGGGTCAAGGAACACAAGAACTCGGTAAAATATGGGCAGGAAAAATCCGCCGTATTTCAGTATGTCGCCAACAAAAACCATCGGATATATTGTGACGATGCTGAAATAATTTACAAATCTAAATGTAGTTTCAGAAGAAAAATGGTAGAATCCTCTTTGATATTTTTTTCTTCAAATTATAATATATATATATATATATATGTATATATATATATATGTATATATATATACATTTATGTATACTGTACATATATATGTATATATACGAGTATATATATATATATATACATATATATATATATATATATATATATGCGCACATACATACATACTCCTGGGTAATAGCTCTAGAAGACCATCTTTGAATTAATCTTTAAAAAGTGAGTCCATTACAAAAGCAAACGAGGAGAAAGATTTGAGAGTGTTGATAAAACACATCCTGTCACCTGACAGGCATAACAGCAGGATTGTGAGAGAGATATATGGACTGCTGCAGAAGAATAAAGTGATTTTTCACTATATGGATGAAAAGAGGACAAGAAAAATTATATATCGGAATCCTGGTCCGTTCAAGACTAAAACATGCATCATTGATATGGTCCCCATACAGAGCGAAGGACAAAAGCAAAGAGAAAAGGGTGATATAATTACAGTATTCAGGTCACTATAGGGTATAGATTGCATTGACAGAAGATATTTCTTGATTATTAAGGATAGGAGGGCATTATGAGATTATTGTTTTATGAGGCATAGTGCTTTGGCCTAGGACACTAGCATAGAGCAGGGCACCATAGTGTTGTGCCGTGCCCCGACCAGCATTGAAGCTTCCCGTACAAGAAGTCCCTTGTTACGGCCGACAAGGCTCCTTTTCATACGTGTACTAGGCGTGGCAACGTCTCCGCCTTGTGTTGCGAAGGACACTGCCCCCCATGCCAGTCAATACTCGTCCAAGATCTAATAAATAAGGTCAGACCGTTTGAATTATTGTGCGCAGCTTCTGACGTCATTAGGCTGGGTCCGTTTTCTCTTTGTGAAACACTGAAGAAAACTGTGAAACGCCAAGGAAGACAGGAACTATAATATTTTATACACTATATATATATTCATATATATAGACAGGAACTATAATATTTTATATATATTTATATATTATATAATATTTGTCAGAATATAACTAATTGCGTGGAGCGGTGCGAGCGAAGGCAACAACATACCCGAACGACGCACCAGCTTCAACTGACAGCTATAGGACCCGCGAACCCCACTTTGAACAGCCAGGTGACGTTCACGGGCCCGCTGCGCCAACTCCCTCGAAATTCGGTCGGAAGTGGTTAGACCTGTTATTCCTTAGATCTTGTACTCGTCTGTCTTCCTATACGCACTAAGCGCTCCCATGTATCCATAACCCACTGATTAATAAACGCGTAAATCGCTCCCCACCCCTGCGTTTCACTGTTGCCTCTGCATGCAGGATTGCATACAAACAGTCATGAGAACAAATTATGGAAGATTACATGTCTACGTGATGTGAAGAAATACAGCTTTCCCTATAGATGTATAAATACTTGGAATAACTTTGGAGATATACCCGAAGTTGGAACAATACGTGAATTAAAATATAAATATGATAATTGGAATTCAAGGATATAGCCCAAGCGGAACCATATGTAAATTTGAAGCTAGGTATAATAATTTGGAGAGTAGCAGACAGAAATTCACGAGCTTTAATCCTTACTTGCATACATGCGACGCCGTATCCAGGTATGAAGTTTTTTGAAGGATATAAGAAACAGTTTTCCATATATACGCAAGGATATGTGGAACAATATGAGAGAAGAAGCAGGGCACATGGACAAAATTTTAAAAATCAACAGACTGTTTACAAGTACTGTACAACCATTACCCTGTATATTACCTTTAGGGAAACATACTGTTACGTTCCTTTCATATCACACATCACATAATAAAATAGTTGCATGGAAAGGAAGGTAACACTTTAACTCACTATAAACGTCATCAGTCAGCCTCTGCATTTCAAAAAAATGTGACGTCATGTTTTTCATATTTGCATATTATGTGACTAATCAGTACTTTATTGTTGTGAACTCATGTATCATAATATATTTTTTCCTGTTTGATACATATATCTTTACAGTAAGATGATGTACAGTATAAAAATGTGTAGGCTACTTTTTTCAAAACATGCGTCGTCTACCAATGATCGACGACGTCTTCTGAGCCCGATTCCACCAAAATAGCTATTCTCGTGATTGGGTCTCTCGTAACATAATTTATTTTCACATATATATAGCATTATTTCTTACACTAATCAAGTCGCTGCCTAAGTCATATTAGACTCAGTAACTTGATTGATCAAGCCTCTAGAATCATTCGAACGCCAGTGAAGACGAAGAAAGTAGACCGCTTTTACTCTCCGAAAGGAATCCATCATGTGTCCTCTGTCTTTCATCCACTTCGAAGTGAAAATATCCACTGGCAAGATCCTTCGTCTACCCAATAATGGTAAGATCTTTAAATCATCCTCAATCAAAATGACACATATTTCCATTAATTGAAAAACTTTTAAATTCTCTGGATCAAAGAAGAATTTTTGACAGTTTGCTTATTAAATCTGTAAAAACTATTATTCGCCTCTTAGTTACCTTACTAACCTTACACAGTTTACTATATCTACTCTAAGATAAAAAAATATATATACAATATTTGTAATATTGACAGGTACCAACCATATTCAATATGGTTGGTAATAATCACTACAGTATATATTCAATGCAATATATGATATTGCATTGAATATATACGGTAGTGATTATTTCATGTTTTAGGATAGGAAATGTTTATGCATTAGCCGGATAACTATTATTATTATAACACTGAGAAGAGGTTTAAGAAGCAAGTAGTCTTCCTTTATTTTTATCAGTTTCAGCCTAAAATTAAGGAAAAGTATGAAAAAACGTTACATGTTTGTAAGTTGAGTACACTGCTTCGAATATTACCACATCAAGGGCAAAATAAAAAAAATATATATTACTAGAAAGTATTCAAAATCACCTCCGTTCGCGATAATATACACATACACATATATATGAGTACATATCTACATCATCTTTTCGAGTAGGGTCGCTCAGCCTGTAACAGAATGATGATAGTAATATTATTATTATTACTAATAATGATAGTAATAATAATTACAATCACTGTTATTGTTATTATTATTATTATTGTTATTATTGTCATTATTATATCATCAATATTATTATTATTATTATTGTTATTATTATTATTATCATCATCATCATTAAATATTGTATTTACGTTTATTTAATTTTGATCTTAATCTATTATTGTTATTTTTAGGGGGGTCCCTACAGAATTCGATCAACCATGGCCCGACTCAACCCGCCACCAATTCATGTCTAAACCATACCTGGAACGGAAGAGATTGCTGGATTTGTCTTCGGCATGACGTCACGTGTCAAAATATACACGCGTCACTTTTCTCAACTTGTTAACTATTATAACATACTGTAGACAATTTTATTCTGGCTAATACTAAGCGATTCAATCCTCCCTCTGGATCCTCGTGTTGAAAGATGAAGCTGTCTTAACTTACTGTTTCGCTTCATTGACACATTAAGAGGTTTTATTCTGGCGAACGCAAGATTAATTTATTCAGCAGAGGGAAAGATCCCTGCCCTAAGTCACGGTTACCTCGGGCAGACTGGCTACAGGGAGATGCTTCAACCCGACGTCCAACCATTAGGACTGCCACATATGCGTGCGCCAGTCGTTAGTCCCACCGAAATAATGAAACTTGGGATATCAAGTTTAGATGCGTCTTGCCAACCCACACGTAGGCAAGGTATGGGCTAAATCTAAAAATGGCCGGGGAAAAGATATGGGAGAAATAATTTATGAATCAAACTATCAAGGTGTATTTCTCATTCTTTTGAAATTCTTTCCTATTCAGATTGGCGGTATGATTAAGAACATTAAGTTTAGCTACATATTCTATTAAAGATTATACTTGAACAGAAACATTCCAGTTTACAGAAAATGATTGAGAGAGTCGAGGGGGAGGGGATCGACCTCTTCAGACGCCTTTATCAAATATACCATAATCAAAATAATCTAATCGTGTGTTTGTCCGTTGATATCTTTAATTGATTATTAAACTTATACTCGCCTTAAAATTCGTATAATTTTACTACAATTACTGGATTGGGGATACACAAATAGGATTTTTTCACGTGAAACATTTTGAAAGGCAGTACAAATCGCTATCAGGGTCTTCGACATAACTAAACACCGATAAACTAGCCATGTTTTGATATGTAAAATTTCCAGGGACGAATGGGGTGTAAGGAAATGAAACTTGGCAACTATTAGCACTATAAAAATTGCGCCCACACTCGTGTCACAACCGCAACCGCTGCTTAAATCAGTCAGTTTGTGTTGAGCTGACGGGGTAGGAAGAGGGTGTTTAATAGTCGTATCGATTGTATATAATTCTTGTTGGTGCTTCCTTCCCTTGTAGATTTATGACAATTAACCATCATGGTAAGTTGAGAATTACGCAGTAGTTAACTAGTGATATTGTTTGCAAAATTTGCAATTATATGTTTTAAAGGTGAGTTTCAGTAGGAAGGTGTGTCTGGCCGTTCTCCTCGAAGACTGGATGTAAACATAGGAGGCTGCCAGAAATGTATTTGAGGATAGAATTAGTAGTTGTAGCCAGGTGTTATCCACGGGTGAACGGACATGGCACTTAACATTAGACATACATCACATGCTACGGAGCCCATATCTTTTAATACCCCATAGAATCACATATGGTATATAATTAAGAATAGGAAATATTTGCATTCATACCCTTGAACACAAATACACCAATGTCTCCATTTTAGGAGACATGTAAAGAAAATTAATTCTCAAGAATAAAACAGTTTGAGAAAGAGATATCAAACTCCCATGTATAAAGAACTTGTTGAGATCAGTTTTAAATAGCTGGAAATTAGCCTTCCACAAAAGGGTAAAATTCCAGAATCACGCAAACAAACATGGATATTTTACGTGAAATTTATGTTGTCCAATAGCTCCTAATGTAATATATTGTAACCTAACGTTACCTAATGTGACCATTCCATAGAATGAATAGATCTTTAGGAAACTGAAAAATGAAAAGTGAAAAACGTATTTGTGTGATACTGGTAATTAACTTTCAAAAGAAACTAGTAGCATGAGACAAAACAGCTAGTACAGTATCCACAGGGACTGTAGCAAGACAGGTTGTAGAGGGACAAACTGTATTGATCTAGGCTGTACCTGTCTGATCTCACTGAGACAGGCCAAATGACAGAATATTTGGTATTATTTCCAGAGAGGTCCACCCACCCTATGACTCATTTTGTTTTCTGTTTTTGATCAGCTCACCTTGGCAATTATACCAACTTTCTGTAAATGAAGATCTTCCACAAATGAGTGGTTTTTGTGGTATAAATTTACTGTGTAATGGATGCTTGCTTCTTTTTGTCATGCATTCCAGTTACCCACGTAAGCAATGATGGCAGAGAGAGGAGGAAGGCAAATGTCATCTGTGATTTTAGAAATATGATAATGCTGTTATCATTTATCTGTTGGGAGATTGTTTTGAGAAGAAATTTTATGAAAAAAAAAATCGGTAAAATTTTACTTTCGACCTTTGTTTGAATATAGCAATACAAAATTAAATAGTAATTTTGTAAATTAAAATGTATCAACGTAATATGCAATTTTGTGTGCGGAAATGAAAATAAAAATACGTTGCTACAACAGATTTCTTAAGTAACGAAGTCGTGTACGACGAATGGTACGCCATGTTTGTTGTGGTAGATGCCGACGTCGGAGAAATGAAAGGACGATAAATTTGTCTAAAACTAAACTAACCTAACCTAACCTAACCTAACCTGCAAATTAGATATCATCCGGCTGGTCCTCGTCGTTGTCGTCGTGAGAGACGTTGGCGGGCTTTTCAACCACTCGCTCAGCTTTTGTATGGCTATATTCCTCCAATGGTCGAAAGTAAAATTTTACCGGTTAGGTTAGGTTAGTTTAGTTTAGTTTACTTTAGTTTAGTTTAGTTTACTTTAGTTTAGACAAATTTATCGTTCTTTCATTTCTCCGACGTCGGAATCTACCATAACAAACATGGCGTACCATTCGTAGTACACAACTTCGTTACTTAAGAAATCTGTTTTAGCAACTTTTTTTATTTTCATTTCCGCACACAAAATTGCATATTACGTTCATACATTTTAATTTACAAAATTACTATTTAATTTTGTATTGCTATATTCCAACAAAGGTCGAAAGTAAAATTTTACCAAAAAATCTTTCAAAAATTAAGTGAAAATATGGGTTCAAACTTTTCAACATTTACCTTGGATAAGTTAGGTAGACTAAAGTAAATTTCTTCTCATTTAAAGATGTCTGAAGTCAGTATGATACTGGTGTTCTTTCTACTGAAATTTACTCATTCTCCTGTCAACCATAGGGGGATTTGGGGGTGACCCCTTGAAATTTTTTTTTTATTGGTTTATATTAACCTCTTCAATATGAGTCAGATTGTTGTGTGCGGGATCAAATGCCTAATGTATGATGCATCACACTACTCTCATTATGAAATATAAACTCATTCTCTTTCATTTTGAATTATAATAGACTCAGGAAATGTGATCAAACCAGTTCACAGAATTTGGGGGTCACTTACCTACAACTACAAAATAAATATGATCAAGACACAGTCAGCGGTATCCTTGTATCTACTTGTGCTTCATGATGCCTATGTAGGCATCATTGTATTGAAAAGGTTAGAATTCAGTATCGGATCTGCATGAACCATACCATAAGATGTTTATTTCTGACGTGTTCATGAAGGTGGAATGGTGAACCTCTGGAAATTTTAGCGAATATTCTACTGTGTTAAATTTGCACTTCCCACATGCAAGACATGTGATTACCGTGGATTACATCAAAGCAGTAAATTAATTGCATTTTTAGGGATGCTATGTATCTCTATGATTACCATATTCTTGGAAGATGATTCAGATGTTCTGGCAAATGTGACCTATTTGCCATCTATTCCAGTGCCCTTTGGGCATTTTTAGTCTGTCATCTACACCGCTGTGTGTATTTACCTAGTTGTATCTTATGGGAAGGGGAGCTACACTTGTGGTGTTCTGTCTCTGTATCTCACCATATCTAATTTGCTCTTAAATTCTTGTTTTGTTTTTGCACACACTATTGGTTCGTCCAGTATGTTCCATACATCCACCACTCTGTGGGTATAGCTGTTCTTTTTCAGGTGTGCGTGTGTATTTTTATTTATTATTATTATTTTTTTTTTTTAAGTGGTTGGGTACTGACATTGGATGGGTATGCACAAGAAGTGAATGAGGGTAAGACAAAGGTAATTAGTCAACCAATTGATGTCTTGAGTTTCACCAAATGGAAAACCTACAGCCCCACAGTGGCCGGCAACTGTCCTTGCAATCTCCCATAGATCTCTCTGGGAAGAGACTTTGGACTGCTGTCTGTGTTGTATCAGTGTGAGACTGTTTCTAGGTCAAAAGATGAAAGTTAGGAAGAGGAGAGCAGTCACTGGTTGTCAGCTCCCCATGTGTAATAATTGTGTAAAAGTGTAATGAATAAAATTGAATTTAGCCTCTTCAATACGAGTCGAATTCTCACTGGCAGCATCAGCTGCCTGATGTAGGATGATGCATAACAATACTCGCATTATAAAATATAAAGTTACATCTGCATTATTCGTTGTCCTTCACTCTGAAAATATGATAAGGCCAGTTCACAGAAGGTGAGGATCACTCGGCTACAAATACAAAATAAATATAATCAAGATGCCAACACTGGCATTCTCACATACCCACTCAATCTTCATGATGCCTACATAGGTGTCATCGTATGGAAGGGGTTAATAGAGAGAGATCTTGGGTGTTAACCCCTCAGGGTTGTACCATTTGATGGAGGTGAGGGGATTGACAGGTTATGAAAATGGGCAGTGTTGCTTTCACTGCAGGATCACAATATGCAGGTGCCTGTCATTGGTCCTACTAAGGCAGGGGTTCTCATAAGGGGTGAAATTCACCCTCGGGGGGAATTTTGGGATTTCTGGGGGTGATTTGTGACCATAGTCAGCTTACGGGGTGAGGAAAGCAATTATAGGTTTTGGCCTATCTGGCCTGTCACCTGGGCTGGATTTATACTAATTTGGGAAAAATATATATACTAATTTGGAAAAAATAAAAGGGTTTTTAGTAATATTTGCATATTATTTAGAATGCACCTTTTGAAACAGACAATCTTGGAAAGGAGGGGGGGAATGACATTCTGACAAATGGTGAAAGGGGTGAATGGGCCAAGTAAGGCTGAGAACCCCTGTACTAAGGTGATGTATACTAGGAATGATAATGGCGAGAGCTTCAATGAGTGTGTCATAGGCGAGAGCCTTCAGGAAGTAGAGTATTTTAGATAAACAGAAGGCTGGATGTGGAGATGTATTATAAAAGAAGCAAGTAAACATGTGAGGGGAATTATTTTATTTTATGAGAGGTATCTGGAGACAAATGATTTTATTTTATGAGATATAGGTATCTAGAGACAAATGTTGTATGAAGGAATGATTTTACCCCAGTGCTATGTGGAACAGAGATTTGGAATATAAAGGAGGCAGAGTTAGAAATTTATTGTATTTGTGATGAAGTGTTTGAGAAATATGATAGGTGTCACAACAATAGATTAAGAAATGTGGAGGTGAGGCAGAAAATGGGAGTGGGAAGGAGGCTGTGAGATAGGATAAGTCAGAGTGCTGTTGTGGTTTGGGCATATAGAATGAAAGTGGAAACACTAGCTAGCAGAGTGGAAGGCAGAAGTGGATGAATGATCTAGAGAGAAAGATGGAATGAGATGAATAGATGGTGTGAAGGGAGATTTGGATTCACATTAAATTTCCATTGAGCACTTTTATCTATTGCACATAGATAAAAGTGAGTAGAGGGAAATTGTGAATGGATTAAGGGATGTTCTTCTGTGGCTCATATTTTGTTGAGGGAATGAGATGGATGTCACCATACAGTAAACCAGTGGGAGGAAACTAGACCCAGCTGTTGGGATCTTCTGTCAAAGAGCTGTATGCTGCATTGCTTTTGACACAAATTGGTGGAATGGGGGACAGGAGAACAAAGTGACCCTTCATCACCGAAGTGGTGTGGGAATATAGTTGATTAGGTTTCACTTGTTTATGGTCGTGTGTACTTTGATGTGGTCACCCCCATTATAAGGGGCAATGCTCATTGGTGTATGTACAGTATATGTATTTGTATTTACCTATTTTTTGTGTGTATGTGTGTAACTGTATACCGTATCCCCCCGCTATTCGCGGGGGTTACGTTCCTTCCCCTCCTGCGAATCCCGAAAATCTGAATTATTGATGCAGTTTTAAAATGATGTATGATTTTATATATGCTAGAATATTCTTCCCAAACACATTCTAAAGACAGTCTTACTCATTAATACAGTAATAATGTAGTAATATGTAGTAATGATAAATTAAGAACCGTAATAATGTAGTATAGTATGTACATAGTAATGATAAATTAATTTTTTTTTAATTTTATTGTACTCACCAATAATGAATGATGATGATGATGAAATTTGCTGTACCATACGATGAGGATGATTATGGTGACACTGATGTATGGCACAGCTTAACTGCTGCTTTACAGCAGTTCAGGCAATTCCTCCTCTTCAGGCACTTCAGGAGGTGTCGTTTCTTCAGGAGGAGGTGTTGTTTCTTCAGGAGGTGGTGTAGTATTTTCTTCAGGTGTGGTTTGGTTACTTCTCTTGACCTTCGTTTGGAACATGGTTATTGGCAGCTGGCTTCGTTGCTTTTTCATAGTGGTGAAAAGGGTTTTGTATGTTGACATGGATGAATCCATTGCATTTGAGAACTGTAGTGAACGAACCATGTAAGTTGGTCCCATGATTTAGCTTTCTCTTGCAGCTTCTTTGCTGTTTGCATGAGTCCAGCCAACCATTCTAGAGTCAGACCTTCATCCTCTTCCTCTTGTGATGGGTCTTCCTGGTCCTCTGTTTCTTCTTCTTCTACTGCAGACTCGTCAGCTCTGCCAAATCTTCATCTGTCAGAGGCTGACAGTGGGTATCAGTGAGTTCATTGAACTCCTCATGAGTTACATCATCAAAACCATCACCCCCAATTAACTGTGCCAGTTTCACTGACTTGTTGACAGCATCATGATGATGACATTGTTATTTTAAAGCTATTTAACAGTTATACTGTATCATCTCTCTTTTCTAATTTTTTATTTTATATTTACTTTATATTTATAGTTAGACCCATCCTTGACTATGCGGTACAGTTTTGGTCTCTGTCCTACAGAATGGACATCAATTCACTAGAATCAGTACAGAGAAGAATGACCAAAATGATACATGGACTCAGAAATTTACCGTACGAAGAGAGGCTTAGGCACCTTAACTTACACTCTCTGGAAAGATGCAGAGTGATCTAATAGAGGTGTTCAAGTGGATCAAAGGCTTTACAAGGGTGATGCAAACAAGCTCATCCTATTAAAAGAACAGGGCAGGACTTGCAGTAATGGTTATAAACTGGACAAATTTAGATTTAAAAGGAAATAGGCAAGAATTGGTTTACTAATAGGGTGGTCGACGAATGGAATAAACTTAGTAAACATGTAAGTGCTGAAACTATCAGTTGCTTTAAGAGATGATTAGAAAACTTTATGTATGGGGATGACAGGTGGTGATGGATACGGAGCTGCCTAGTGTAGGCCTTATGGTCTCTTGCAGTCTCCTTCATTCTTATGTTCTTATGTCATTTTAAAATTATTTATCAGTTATACTGTATCATCTCTCTTTTCTGATTTTTTATTTTATATTAACTGACATTGTTATTTTAAAATTATTTACCAGTTAGGGTGAATGTGATCATTGTTCTGCTAAAAAATGGCCTAAATAAAAAACAAAATGATAATATAAGACATGACATTGAAACTCAAAATGTGTCAAAAAGAAATAATCAGGAGTTTCTTAAAACTATGTACTTTAATGCTCGTAGTATTAGGAACAAATTTCAAGAAATACAGGCGTATGTCAAAAGCGAAAATCTCGATATGATAGGAATAACTGAGACATGGTTAAATGGTACAGAGTTCGAAGCTGAATTTAATATTGCGGGATTTAAACACTTTCATCAGGATAGAAACCACAAGAAAGGTGGGGGTGTTCTATTGTACGTTAAAAACAATGTCCATGCTTGTTTTAGAGAAAGTGAAACAGGATGCATATGATAGTTTGTGGGTTGAGTTAACCCAAACAAATGGACAAAAAATTAATATATGTGTAGTGCTGTATATAGGCCAAAGACATTATCATTAGCAGACGACAAACTGTTATTTCAAGAACTGTCTAGTTTCTGCAACCGGAATTTATTGATAATGGGTGATTTCAATGTTACTGGTATTGATTGGATGACCCTTGAACATGGCCATATAGGTAGTCGCTTGATTGATTTTCTTGGTGACAATTACTGAATTCAGCATGTAAAAGGGCCCACAAGATATGGAAACTTACTTACCTATTGATCACTGGCCGCGAAAACATGGTAACTGATGTAGAAGTCGGTGAAACTGTTGCAAATAGCGATCACAACTTAGTCAGATTCAAACTCCTAAACAATTTTAGAATAGATACTTGTGCTTCTAAAATACCCGATTTCAGTAAAGCTCAGGTCATAGAACTACGTCAGGAGCTTCAGCTTACAGATTGGGAGGAAAAATTAAACGAAAGGCCTGTAGATCAGATGTGGGAAATATTTCAAAATACGCTCACTAAGATGATTCAAACTTACATTCCTTTTAAGGACAGACGTCCCCCAAATCAGGCTCGCCCAAAGTGGCTCGACAAAGAAACTGAAAAAAAGTATTGCTAAAAAGAGACAGGCTTATAAGAAATATAAGTGCTCGGGTGCATCTAATGACTATGAAAGTTATGTATCAATACAGAGAGATTTAAAAAAGACTAAGAAAAAGAAAACGACAATACGAAATGAACATCGCTGAGAAATACAAAGAGAATCCCAAAGAATTCTATAGTTACATTAGAGATAAAAAGGTTGTTAGGAATCACATTGGTCCACTATTATCTGCTGACGGTCAACTTGAATATTCAAATGAAGGAATGTGTAATCTCTTAAACAATTATTTTAGCTCGGTATTCGTAAACGAAACACCTCAAAGTGAATTCCAAACTGAAACCTGTGAAAAGTCTGGGGTAAACTTACTCACTACGGTAAATATAACAAAAGAAACAATTAAAAGGTGTATAGACAAACTCAAAGTTAATAAAACACCAGGGCCTGACGGTTGGCATCCAAGAATCTTAAAGGAAATGAAAAATGAGATTGTTGTTCCATTAGAAATTATTTTCAAGAAATCCATCATATCCGGAGATGTCCCAAGAGAATGGAAGCTAGGTAACGTTACTCCCATATTCAAAAAAGGTGACAAAAAGAAACCAAATAACTATAGGCCTATTAGTTTGACTTCGATCGTAGGAAAAATAATGGAAACTATCATCAGAGATGCTATCGAATATCATTTAGAAAGTAACCGTTTGATAAATGATAGCCAACATGGTTTCAGACGGAAACGTTCTTGCGTGACTAACTTACTCGAATTCTACAACACAGTTTGTCTCAAATTATGACAAAAGAAACAATATAGATTTAATATATCTAGACTTTGCAAAAGCTTTTGATACCGTCCCACACGAAAGACTACTTACTAAATTAGCTTTGCATGGAATAAGTGGTAGCCTATTAGGTTGGACTAGTAATTGGTTGAAAGGTCGAAAACAGAGAGTTGTTTTAAATGGAAAAACTTCTGGATGGAAAAGTGTTGCAAGTGGAGTTCCTCAGGGTTCCGTTCTTGGGCCGCTTCTATTCATAGTATATATAAATGATATAGACCATGGACTAAAATCTACTGTTTCCAAATTTGCTGATGATACAAAACTGTGCGGAGTGGCAAATGATCACTCAAACCAATTAGATATTCAAGAAGATTTAGATAAATTACAGCAATGGTCTGAAAAGTGGCTAATGAAATTTAACACAAGTAAATGCAAGGTAATGCACATAGGTAAAAATAACAGCAAGTACGATTACAAGTTATTTGGAAATTCGTTAACAAAAGTGGATAGTGAAAAAGATCTCGGCGTAATTATCAGTAACGACCTCAAATCATCCAAGCAGTGTATTTCAGCCTCTGAGAAAGCAAATAAGATTCTGGGATTGATTGCGCGATCTTTTGATTTCAAAAGTCCATCACTCATTAACAAGCTATATAAATCGTTAGTTCGTCCACATTTGGAATATGCTGTTTCCATATGGTCACCGAATCTCATTAAAGACATTGACAGACTGGAAAAAGTACAACGGCGAGCCACAAAACTGATTCCAAATATCAAAAATAAATCATACGAAAATCGACTTAAGCACATGAATCTGTTTTCCCTAAAAAAGCGTAGACTCAGAGGTGACTTGATACAGGTCTTTAAGATTTTAAAGGGAATTGACAACATCAAAAGTGACCAAATTTTCACATTGAATGAGAATCAGACAAGAAACAATGGTCTCAAACTGTCCGGAAATAGATTCAATTTGGAAGTAGGTAGAAACAACTTTGCCAACCGTGTAGTTAATGAATGGAATAAACTTCCTGCACAGGTAGTGCAATGTAGTTCAGTTCGAAGCTTTAAGAATCATTTAGATAAATACCTAAGTAAGATGCTGTAATTATTATAATTTGTTATATTATTTGTTTTTGTTTTGTTATAATTTGTCTGTCTGATTTTCATTTATTATTAGTTATATGTCAATTTATTATCATTTACTATTTACCTGTTTGTTTGTTATTCAACTATACCAATGCATTTATTTATGTATTTTAATTGTTATTTACATTGTTATAGTTTTAATTTATTATAATTTTTTTTTTTTTTTTTTTTTTTTTTTGCATCCGACCTAGATATGGATCAAAAGGTCTCCTGTCGGCAAGCTTTGCCTTTGTAATCCTTTGTAATTCACGAAATTGCCGAAATTACGAGAAAAAAATCTTTGAGAGCAAAATCCGCGAGTATGCGGGGCCGCAAACGGTGAACCACGAATGAGTGAGGGTATACTGTATAACTACATATATCTGTTTAACTATAAATATACTAGCCAAATTACCTGTGCGTTGCTGCGAGTTCGTGAATCATCTTTAACCTAACCATACCCCACCTAACTTTAACCCTTAACCCTAACCAATTTTTTTTTTTTTTAAATGAAACATAGTTATCCAAGTACCTGGAGTGACATTGTTATTTTAAAATTATTTACCAGTTAGGGTGAATGTGATCATTGTTCTGCTAAAAAATGGCCTAAGAAATTCACGAAATTGCCGAAATTACGAAAAAAAATCTTTGAGAGCAAAATCCGCGAGTATGCGGGGCCGCAAACGGTGAACCGCGAATGAGTGAGGGTATACTGTATAACTACATATATCTGTTTAACTATAAATATACTAGCCAAATTACCTGTGCTTTGCTGTGAGTTCGTGAATCATCTCTAACCTAACCATACCCCACCTAACTTTAACCCTTAACCCT
Source organism: Oratosquilla oratoria (assembly GCF_046742065.1). Lineage (NCBI taxonomy): Eukaryota > Metazoa > Arthropoda > Malacostraca > Stomatopoda > Squillidae > Oratosquilla > Oratosquilla oratoria. The sequence goes on along the minus strand of NC_134787.1, from coordinate 66,004,766 downwards.
AACCAAAATTTTTTTTTTTAAATGAAACATAGTTATCCAAGTACCTGGAGTGATAGGGTATCAGAATATATATGGTTATGGGGGTCTATCTGCAAAACCCTAGGAGGAGTTCGTGAACATACAAACAAACAAACAAACAAACAAATTGACAAATGAAAGATAGTATATATATATTTTGGTTATGGCTAAGGGTTAAATTTAGGTGGGGTATGGATAGGTTAGAGATTATTCACGAACTCCTCCTAGGTTTTTGCAGATAGACCTCTATAACCATATATATTCTGAAACCTTATAACCCAAGGTACTTGGATTACTAGTAGTAGTATAGGTTTATTAAAAAAACAATATTGTTGAATAAACCTATACTACTACTAGTAATCCAAGTACCTTGGGTTATAAGGTTTCAGAATATATATGGTTATAGAGGTCTATCTGCAAAAACCTAGGAGGAGTTCGTGAATAATCTCTAACCTATCCATACCCCACCTAAATTTAAAACTTGTCCATAACCAAAATATATATTTTTTTGAAAATGAAATATAGTTATTCAAGTACATGAAGTGATAGGGTATCAGAATATATATGGTTATGGGGGTCCATATGCAAAACCCTAGGAGTTCCTGAACAGACAAATAAACAAACAAACATACAGACAGACAAATGAAATATAGTTTCCCAAGTACCTTGGGTTAAGGTTTCAGGATATATATGGAGTAGTTCGTGAATAATCACTCACCTAACTTTAACCCTTAACCCTAACCAAAATATTTTTTTTTTTTTAAATGAAATGTAGTTATCCAAGTACCTGGAGGGAAAGGGTATCATAATGTAAATGGTTATGAGGGGTCTATCTGCAAAACCCTAGGAGGAGTTCATGATCAAACAAACAAACAGACAGACAGAGGCTACTACTCTATTATATTAGATATATACATGTATATATATTTATAGGTATATATATATGTATATAATGTATATATATATATATATATATATATATATATATGTGAATCTTGGCAGCAGGTTTTCTTTTAAACATGTTTTGTTAAAAACAACTGCGCATTCGGCGCTACAAAGCTTCTTAAGAAATCCACGTTCAGAAGACTTGAAAGTCTTCTTAAGAAGCTCTGTAGCGGCGAATGCGCAGTTGTTTTTAACAGAACATATATATATATATATATATTTATATATATATATATATATACATACGAGTGGAAGGGTGGTGAGGTAAACACCAGGAACCGTTGGAGTTTTTATTTCTAACGTTTCGTCCTGAAAGGACTTCCTCAGAGTGTACACAAACAAATAATTGACAGCTTATATACCCACAGCTTATTCCATTCCTCTCCGTTCGTCTTCGCTCCTCATGCACCCCCGTTCGGCATCGCGAAGAACCAAGCTGGCCATTACTCTCGCCAACTTTACAAATCCATCACGGTGGTTGCTACATGGATGTAAATTGATATAGGCTGCCTCAATTACTTTTCTTCTCTGTTTTGTTAGACCTTTATGCAGCACCTCTGTTCTTTCCCAATCTGGTAGGTGGCCAAAGTTGTCAAGGTGGACCACTAACGAATTTGATGTTCTGTGAGCTCTAATGTCGCTTTTGTGTTCATAGGTACGTTTCTTTATCCCTCTGCTGGTTTCTCCGAAATAACTAATGGGACAGCTTTTACATGGAATTTTGTAAATCAAGCTCTTCTCTACTGTATCGACTTTACTATTGTTCTTACTCCTCACAATCTCTCCTATCCTGGTACCAGTGCCGAACGCAATTTTTAGCCCTGCTCGGGTGAACAACTGTTCCATTTCACTCTCGCGTCTTGAGGTGGGGACGGACAAAAACCCACCACTGTCACCCTCACTCTCTCCTTTTTTATCCCCTCTGCTTCTTGAACACCTCTATTAGATCACTCTGAACTCTGCATCTTTCCAGAGAGTGTAAGTTAAGGTCCATGTATCATTTTGGTCATTCTTCTCTGTACTGATTCTAGTGAATTGATGTCCATTCTATAGGACGGAGACCAAAACTGTACGGCATAGTCAAAGATGGGTCTAACTATATATATAAAGTACATATGTATATATATGTAAATATGCATATATATATATATATATATATGTATAAATATGTATATATGTATATATATATGTATATATATATATATATGTATATATGTATGTATATATATGTGTATATATGTATATATATATATATGTATAAATATATATGTATATATATATGTATATATATATATATATATATATATATATGTATATATATATATATATATATATATATATATATATATGTATCTGTACATATATATATGCGTATATATATATATATATATATATATATATATGTATATATATGTACATTAT
>NC_134787.1:65932381-65994881 GCF_046742065.1 Oratosquilla oratoria | reverse complement strand
TGGTGTGGTTGAGTGATGAAGAACCTCGACCTCAGATTCTGAAGGAAGGATTTCGCAGCAGGAAGCGCCTTTTCACCATCTTCTTCAATTCACAAGGACCAATGTGTGTGGATGTAATGCCTCAACAGTGTACTATCACAGCCCAGTACTACACTGATCACGTCCTTCCTCGAGTCCTGGAATATCAGGCCAAGACTGCACCAACCCGTCGCCGATCGCGCCTTTTGCTGCACCATGACAATGCTGCCCCCCACAAAGCTCGCCTCACTGTGCAGTTCCTGGAGCAGCAGGGGATCACACTTCTCCCCCACCCACCCTACTCGCCTGACCTTGCTCCCTGTGATTTTTGGTTGTTTCCAAAGATCAAGGGTGCGATTGCAGGGAAGCTGTTTCATCGCATCCAAGATCTGGCGCGAGCAATCAATTCAGAGCTACGAGGTATATCGGCTTCTGAGTACCGTGAGTGCTTCATGAAGTGGCGAAAGAGGATGGAACGTTGCATAGAGGCAGGAGGGGAGTACTTTGAAGGAATGTAGGCCACTATTTGGATTTACCTCTGTACCGTGAAAATATATGGTATCACTGTCATTACTTTTTGATCACCCCTCACGGTGTATATATATAGATGTGTATATATATGTATATATAATATATAATATATATGTATATATATATATATAATATATATGTATATATATATATATAATATATATGTATATATATATAATATGTATATATATATATATAATATATATGTATATATATATGTAATATATATGTATATATATATATATATATGTATATATATATATATATATATAATAATATATATGTATATATATAATATATATGTATATATGTATATATATATAATATATATGTATATATGTATATATATATATAATATATACATGTATATATATGTATATATATATATATATATATATATGTATATGTATATATATATATATAATGTATGTATATATATATATATAATATGTATGTATATGTATATATATAATATGTATGTATATATATATATACATATTCATACATATACATACATATATATATACATATACATACATATTATATATATATACATATATTATGTATATATATAATATATGTATATATATATATGTATTTATATATGTGTATATATATATGTATATGTATATACATATATATGTATATGTATATATATATGTATATATATGTATATATGTATATGTATATATATATATATATATGTATATATATATGTATATATATGTATATATGTATATGTATATATATGTATATATATATGTCTATATGTATATAAATATATATATATGTATATATATATGTATATATATATATATATATGTACATATATATGTATATGTATATATGTGTATATATATATGTAGATATATATATATATATATATATATATATATGTATGTATGTATATATATTTACACTGAATGGTTCCCAGTGATCAATTATTATCTTTTTTCAACCACAAATCACTTTTAATTCCATGCCATCGCAGTCGAGACTGAAGAATCGCTCGATGGAGGCATTCGTTGGAAATTGAAACGTGGACGAGCCGAGGATTCGAACCCAGCTAACCCGTAACAAAGTTACAGTGACTTAAACCAATGCGCTATCAAGAGAGATATAAGTTGAGTACGACTTTCTTATATTGGTATGCTCGAATTACATACACCTACACGAAATATCGCGTTCAACCCACCTCCGCTATGATATTGGCACAATCACTCCTTCATACAGTCTCCTCTTAGCATCCATTCCCAAATGTCTATTCCTCATTACACTCTTCAATCCACCAAGGCATTTACTCGCTTCTTTCAATCTACATTCTACCTCCACCTTCACTCCACCTTTTCCTGCCACATTTGCATCTTTTTTCCTCTCTTTGTATGTCTAGATATTCACTTCTCAGTTTGATGTATGTTTGCTATTTAGTCTCATTTTTGTCTCTTTTCCATCTTTTCCAAGCTTTGTCTCTTCTATCTTTAGCATCGCTACACTTTTTATTATACCAGCACTTTATGTACTCCCTTTTCTGTTTCTGCTTAGGCACTTTGTCTGTTCCCTCTTTGTATGTTTCTTTGAAAATGTTCCATTTCTCTTCAGTCCTTGTTTTATCATTTGCAAATTTTTCCCGACAGGCATTTTGATTTATTTTTTTAAAAGTTTTACAAAATCAGTTTTGTTGTACATTAATCTACCTTCTCTATACATTAATCTACCTTCTCTACCTTCTTACCACATTTTGTTCCTTAAGTTCGATCTCTATTAGTATGTGGTCACTCTTTCCAATTGGTGTTTTATAGTTTATTTCTTCCACCATTTCAGGTTCAGAGGTGAATATCAAATCTAGTCTCGATGGTTCTTCATTTTGTCTAAATCTAGTATTTTCTTTAACCCATTGCGTCATTGTGTAATCAATGGTCATATCCAGTAGGACATTGCCTCAGAGTTCCTCTCCACCTCCCAATGTCAATTCTTCCCAATTTATTTCCTTTGCTTTAAAGTCACCCATAATTACTATATTTTCTCCATATTTCAATGTCTCGGTTAATTCATTCTTTGTGTCATCTAGTAATTTTGAGTGTTCGCTGTTGGTCCAAGTCTTAGTTTATGGTGGCACATATACAACTATAAACCTTCTACTTTTCATACTGCTGTTTTCAACTTTAACTATGATTAATTCCACATTATCTTTTCCTTATGTTGCCTTTATTACATTTAGGTCCTTTCTAGTCAATAGCATGACTCCTACTCCCTGTTTGTCCATCCTATTTCTTGACCAAAGGTTGTAAACCTTGTCCCACCATACTTGATTATATAGGACCTTTCAGGTTTGTCTCTGCAATTCCCATTATGTCGGGTTTCTCTATTGACAAATAGTCGTTCATTTCATTTAACCCCTTCCATACGGTGCCGCATACGTAGGCGGCATGAGGAGCAAGTGGATATGTGAGGCTGCCATATCGGCGTCTTGATTATATTTATTGTAGTTGCCCCTGCATAATGACATACTCTCTAAACTGTCTTCATCACATTTTCTATGGTTATCAAAATTCACGGGTGAAAGAGAGAACGATCGATATAAGCGGTGACTATATTTTATGATGCGAGTATTATTACGACACATCGTACGTCTGGCAGCTAATGCTGCCCACGAGATTTTGAACCATACTGAAGAGGTTAATCCTGAAATTATGCCGTCCATATTTGTATATGCCACTTTTAATTGTTTCTTCTCCTTTTTGGTTTGTTTCCATTTTTCTGATGTACCATTTTCTCAGTCTCAGATGCACTCTCCAAAAAAACTTGTATTTTTTTCCCATCTCCGTTTTTTTCTCATTTTTTTCCTTGGCTTCACTTCTCAGTTCCCTATCTTTCTCTAATTCCTCTGCATTCATTTGTGTGTGTGTGTATTTACCTAGTTGTATTTTGCGCGAAGGGGAGCTACGCTCTTGGTGTCCCGCCTTTGTATCTCGCAGTGTCTAGTTTGCTTTTAAACTCATGAATGGTTTTTGTGCACACTACTTCCTTGTCCAGTTTGTTCCAAGTGTCGGTAAATCTAATTTAGCCAAACTCTCCTCATATGACAAGTTTGCGAGTGCAGGTGCCATTTTTGTTGCTGCTCTCTGGATTCTTTCTATTTTCTTTATATTCTTTTTGGTACTGGGTGACCACAATGTCACCGCATATTTTAGTCTAGGCCTTATCAATGTGTATATATGGTTATAATGAAAATAATGCATCCATTTTATTAGTTCTCTTATGCTGGAGAATTGGAGCCCCAAGGAAGATGATCACAGCCAGTGGTTAGGTTCATATTTATTCAGTGAAGAGATTTTGTGTTGCTGTCTAGGAATGAGTGTGGGACAGTGTAGTGTAAGGTGCTCTGTACTCTTTGTGTGTTAATGTGTTTGGACCTGGGGGAAGTAGAGTCTGTTGCCAGACTGATTCCATTTGGTCCTGTTGTAATGCATTGCAGACAAAACAGAAATAGTCACAATACAAACACAAAAAAAATCATGCAGTATTATAAACATCTACATACCTCCCTCCACATGTATACAAACAAATTACACACACCAACTACAACTACTTAATATTCCAGACCACATACTGGTAACCTGAATGCACACCACCCAATATAGCTATACACACAGACTGCAGATCAAACAGGAAACAAAATCATAGAACAACTCTCCAATCTAAACATTCTAAATTACAGAGTACAGACCAGTAAATAACCTACCCAGCACAACCAAGAAGTAACTTCCCCCAGACATATCTATGTGCTCACCTTCACTCCAATCTCTGCATTGCTTCTAACCCAGGTAATGGGTGGAGGACAGAGAGCCCTTCATCCACAAGGAGCTAAAATAAAAGAAAAAACAAATGGGTGGGGATGAGTGGCTTGTAGGTGAATTCAATTGCAATTGGCACTTATTTTAGAGCTGTGGGTCTAGTATAAGTACAAGGGATCTGAGGCAACAGATTTATTCAGTGGCTGGGAGTATATACATGAATGGACAGTGTTTACCTAATTGTTGCATAATTAAATTATGTCCATAATCCTTTTGCTTCATTTTCTAATGAAAATAATTTTCCTTTTCTTGTGTAGCTTGCTGAGCAGCCCTGCCCTCCATATGTTCCTTCTGCACCACCTTCAGAACCCAACAGCAGCAATGACACACGGAAAGGCAAAGTTCGAGTACGGGTGAACTTAAATTTGGTTGAGGCTGCCAAAAGACTTTTACACTTTCTTGCCCAGGTGGACAAATGTCGATATCTCTATAAGGGAACAGCTGTGCAGAGAGCTATTGTAAGGTAGGTAACAATAAATTTTTACACACACACACACACACAGAAGATACATGTCCAAAAGAGGAGAAATTAGAAGGCTAGATTTTGTATTGCTACCTTAATTGATGTTGACTGCATGATCAAGATTGACATTGGATTATTTTAGTCAATTTTAGCACCTTGTATTAAGGTTCTTTTAAATTTATTTATGTGTTAAAGGGAAGGAAGCGATTTACACAATTGTGAATTAAAAACATTGATTCTGAAGTGGGACCATGGGATAGATGTGGGAGAGGACCATCTGTTGAGTCCTCATCTCCAAAGCCCGTTGGCACTCTCGCTTCCCTCTGGGGGTGCAGCCCCTGAGACTGGCATTCTGTCTTTAGGCAGGGCCCAAGATTTCTATCCACTTTTTCATATAAAGAGAGCTGTGAAATGACATGTGATCTGTCTCCTCCTCCTCTTCATTCCTCTTCCTCACTTCCCCTTCTCACACCTCCTCCTCCTCCATTCCTTCCTCTTTCCCTTCCTTCTCATCTGCTTCCCATTCCTCCTACTCCATCCTCCCTCCTGCTGCTGCAACTTTTAGCATAGAAAGAGCCCCCGACTCCCACAACACAGACAGCAGACCAATGTTCCTTCCCAGAGTGTGTGCCAGAGGGCCTGGAGACGCCTGGTGAGAGAAATGGGAGATGTTATTTCATTGTTTGATTCTCTTTGGCTCTGTTTTCCCTCTCCTCCCTCCCCTCCCCCTCCCCCTACCATTTCCTTTCTCCATCTCCCATTTTCATACCTCTCCCTCTCCTCCCTCCCCTCCCCTCCCCCTCCCACTACCTTTCCCTTTCTTCATCACCTTTCCCTTCCTTTCCCCCTCCCCTCCTTCTTCCCTACCCCTTTCCCCCTCCCTACCTCTTCCCTACCCCCTTCCCCCTTCCCCACATTCCATCCTCCACTTCTCCTTATCTTCTCACCCCCTTTCCCTTCCTTCACCTCTCCCTCCCTTCCCTTTCTTCATCCCTCCCCCTTCCCTACCTTCACCACTCCACCGTTCCTTCCTTCACCCCATCCTCTTCCCCTTCTCCTTTCCTTCTCCTTCCCTTCTTCCCTTGCTCCTCCCTGTTTCCTTCCTCCTCGCCCTCTTCCCGTTCCTCCTCCCCACCCCCTTCCCTTCCTTCTCCCCTCCTCTTCCCTTTCCTCCTCACCTCCCCTTTCATTCCCTCCTCACCTCCCCTTTCATTTCTTCCTCACCTCCCCTTCCTTTTCCTCCTCACCTCCCCTTCCTTTTCCTCCTCCCCTTCCCTTCCTTTTCCTTTCCTTTCCTTTCCTTCTCCCTTCCCTTTTTTTCTCCCCTCCCCCTTCCATCCCTTAAACCCACCCTCCCTCTCCCCTTTCCATTCTATTTTCCCTCTCTCCTTGAGCCTCCCCCACGTCCCCCTTCCCATTCCCTCATCCCCCTCCCCATCTCCTCTCTCCCTTCTCCTTTTCTTCCCTTTTCCCTTCTTCTCTTCCTTTTTCCTTCCTCTTCCTTTTTCCTTCCTCCTCTTCCTTTTTCCTTCCTCCTTTTCTCACTCTCTTTATTCTTCTTCCACTTTTTCATTCATGTTTCTCCATTCCCCTTATATTTTCTTCTTCCCCCCCACACTCCCCCACCCCCTTCAGCCGTTCTCCCACTTCCCTGATTTCCACTTGGTTATCAAGAAATGGGGAATAAATGTGAATATATTGCTGCCCATCCAGGAGTGTTACCCTTGCTCCTCCTCCTGCCTCACCACCTACCTCCTGACCCTCTTCCTCTTCCCCTCACTCTCCTCCTCCTGAGCCTCTCCCTCCATCTTCCGCTTCCCCTCCTCCTTCTCAAGCCCTTCCTCCTCTTCCTCTTGACCTCCTTCCTACTCTCCCCTCTCATCCTTCCTCCCCCTTTCCCTCCCCTCTCACCCTCCCTTCCCCTTCCCCTTCTCCTCCCCCTTCCCCTCCTCCTCCCCCTTCCCCTTCCCATCCTCCTCCTCCTCACCACCACCTTCCACCTCTCCTATCCCTCCTCCTAACCCCCACCTTTTCCCCTCCTTCGTCCTCCTCCTCCCCTTCTTCCCTTCTCCCATCTTCCTCGTCATCCTCTCTGCCTCCCTCGTCCTCCTCCCACCCCTCCTCCCCACTTCGTCCTCCTCCTTCTCCACCCTCTCCTCCCCGTCCTCCTCGCTCCCCAGCTTTCCCCTCTTCCTCCTCCCTCTCCTTTTCCCTCTTCCACCTCTCCTCCTCCCCTCCTTCCACCTCTCCTATCCCTCCTCCTAACCTCCACCTTCGTCCTCCTCCTCCCCCTCTTCCATCTTCCTCATCAACCTCTCTGCCTCCTCCCTTGTCTTCCTCTTACCCCTCCTCCCCACTTCGTCCTCCTCCTTTCCCCCCTCCACCCTCTCCCCCTTCCTCCTTTCCCCTCTTCCTCCTCCCTCTCCTTTTCCCTCTTCCTCCTCCCTCTCCTTTTCCCTCTTCCTCCTCCCTCTCCTTTCTCTTCCTTCCCCTTCCTCTTTCTGTTCCAGATATTGTTCTTTCCAATAACGATAACTAAGTAACGGATGTATATGGACAGAAACACGGCACCAGTGGTCATAGTACTCTCTCGTTTAACATCGCATGTAACATTGAGCTGCAAAAGAGTTTCTAGAAAATAGATCTAGAAAAAATAAGAAAAATACTTGGAAATACTATCCGGTAAAAAAAATACGGATTACATGATGTTGAACAAATTTGGGATATATTTACTCAAAAGCAGTCGATGAATGTGTTGCAATGCCAAACCCAAATGGTGGAATATCGAAATTAAAAATATTATGATATCTAAGAAACGTGCGTATATATGCAAATCAACGCAAAGCCAAATAGGCAGAATAGAGTACAAAAGATTTCATCGAGAATCTAAAAGACTCATTAAAAACAGTAGGAATTTACAAGAACTGCCTGTACATGTAAAGAAAAACCAAACGAATTTTTCAGATATATCAGAGGGAAAAAATCGAGCACAATTGGCCCCTTCCAATCAGCAAAGGTTAAATTGTAACGGACAATAGGGCAATGGTAGACTGACTAGCATGCGTCTGTGTTTATTGAGGGCAGCATAAGCGAACAGCAAGTCCTACCGCGACAGACCCGTACGTCCAAATAGCACGGACATGCAGAACATGATGTGATTCGTGTTATAGATAAATTTAAAGTGTGCAAATCGACCAAATAGAACTTACCCAAGAATACTTTAAGAAATGTAGGAAGAAATCTGCAGGCCCCTCAGTGTGATTTTTAGCTTATTTTTACAACCTGGAAGAGTGGCAAATAATGTGCCCCTGTTTAAAAAGGGTGACAAATCCAACCCAGTTAATTATCGGCCAATTAGCCTTACATCAGCTGTGTGCAAACTAATGGAGTTAACCTAGAGAGCCAAAATTGTGGAATTCTTGGAGAAAAACAATATAATTAGAGATACACAACATTGTTTCCGTAATAAGCGCTCTTGTCTGGCAAACCCTCTCGACTTCTTGCATTTTATTTATGGGATGTATGAAGAGGGGAGAGCAGTTGACTCTTGACTCTCAAAAGGCGTTTGACAAAGTCCCACACAAGAATTTGTTAAGCCTATGGCATAGTAGGCCATATTCACCAGTGGAGAATGGCTGTCTGATCGTAAGCAGCGTGTTGTTTTGCATGAAAATGCTCCGACTGGTGTTGTGTAAACAAGTGGAATGCCTGAGGGTGTTAGATACTATACTGTTTCTGATATGCATTAATGACTTGGATGAAAATGTAAAGTGTGGATTATCTAAATTTGCAGATGATACCAGAATTACAAATGAGATTATATCCATAACTCAACACGATGAATTACAAAGTGATTTGAACACTTTGTGCGAATGGGAAAAAAAAATCCAGATGTTTCTCTAGATCAGCATTTCTCAACTTTTTTTTACCCATGCGTAACTTTTAAAATAAATTGCATGTCTCGGGGAACTCCTGCGCAAAAAAACAAACAAACAAACAAAAAAACGTATACCATATCTTTCTCATTTCATTTTCATTATAATAATAGGTTAGATAGGATGATGTCTATATTACATTATTACAATAACCAAGAATATGTCGTGCGTGTTTAATTATATTACTTATATTAAATTAAATAAAAAATCAAAAGTGCATTAGCTTATCTCACTTGTTCTCGCGGAACCCTTAGGACCTTTTGCGGAACCTTAGGTTCCGGGGAACCCTGGTTGAGAAACGCTGCTCTAGATAAACGTAAAAGTACTTCATATTGGTAATAGTAACGTCCAGACAGTATGAATGGCGTACAACTGGCACGTGTAGAACAAGAGAAAAACCTTGATGTGATCTCCAACCAAGCTAACAGTCCTCGGAGGTCATTAAAACTTCCAATAAATTGATTGGAATTATAGGTAGATATTTTGAGTTTAGAACTGAAGAAATTGTTCCTAAGCATTATAACCCCCTAGTCAGACCTAACCTAGAATACTGTGCACATTGCTGGCCTCCGTTTCCCCCACCTGTTCCTAGTCTAACGTCTTCTCTCTTTACTCTTCCTCCTCCTCTTTCTGTACCTCCTTTCTTACACAAACAGGTAACGCGACGACCGGTTGGGAGGGATCGGGTGAGAGCAGCAGCAGCAGCAGTCACAGGAGTGGATAGTGACCCTATAGTCGTAGGAGGAGGGGAAAGAGGGATGGGAGGGTTAGGGGGGGGGGTCATTGTGAAGGTATTTCAAGGGATCAGTGGTGTGTGTAGGGGGAAGGGCAGGAACGAGAAAGTCGATGGGGTGACGAGTGGGGAGGATTTTCAAATAGAGAAGGATTGTTGACAAATCGGATGGTTCGAAAGTCTTTCTCCAGACCGGATTTTTTATTTATAGCTAGGGAGAGAGTGGGAGGTTGGGAAGTAGGGAGTTTATATGCATTCAGAAGGGCGATAGGGGGAAGGGAGAGCTTTGCAAGGATGGAATGAAGGGATTAGACGCCGACAAAGAACGAGCCAACTGCGGCATTGGTATTTCCTGTTAAGAGACTAAAAATGGAAATGATTTATTTTCTCGGTGGAGGGGGGTCATAAAAGCCCACATTTATTATGATAAAGCGTTCGGATGCAGAAAAATAAATGGAAAATGAGTAGTACCCGGTAAGTAAATGGACGAGGGAGTAGTGACGAAACTAAAAACTGAAACTGGTATACTATTGGAGTCTGAAATCTTTTGATATTTGATGTAAAAATTGTGGATTCATTGGAATGGATGGTGGAAGAAATTAGCATATTTGAATCGGCACATGTATACTACGTAGAGAAGGAATGTATGCTTTCTGTGTTGTTTATATGAATGGTAAGCGAGAGGAGGGGTAGAAATCCGTGGGGAAAGGGAAATACAAAAGGAGTTAATGTAAATAACAGTAGAGATGAAGGAAGGGAGCAACAAGTCAAATGGATCGTGGAATTGAACCCTACTTCGGTAATGTTGACTCACATAGAGTATGTGAACGAGTCAAATAGATGTACTGTAGATTAAAGAGTTGACAACTTGCAGCTGCCCCCCCCCCTTTCTCCTCCTCCTCACCACTAACATAAAAACGTCTAAAATGTGACAATACAGCAAACATTTCTTCGCAGATATCTATGGAAGAGTGTTGAGACTGCTGCCGAATACAATATTGTGAATCAGCATGTTTTCTGTTAGTTAAGTTTGAGGTACCAGTTACATACTCTTATAGCACATAACACATCCATGTAGCATTTGGGAATGCATTTTTGATTCATTATGGATGCTGAATATTGTGTGCAGATAATTAAGATTGGGAGATATTTATGTCTGAAAGTCGACAATTTGTGGCTTTTGTTTTACAGATATGAGAGGTACTGGCTACCTCTTGCAGCCAAGCATGGAGGACAGCACTCAATAGCTCCACCATTAGATGTACACTGGGTGTGGCTTGTACACCTCCTTGCTCCACAACATTATGTACATGATGTCACTGCCATTACAGGCACTTTGGTAAATCATAGGCTGCTTACTGCACAGGTAAGCTGTTCAGAAACTATATTTTCATTTCCAGATTAATCAGTCAGTCCCTCAATTTGGTTCTCTTAAAGGAAACCAGCGACAATCACCAGTTCAACCCCCAAGTCACTTAGTGAAACAGTTTTATGGAGATATGCTATTTATATAGTTCTTATCCTGTATACTACTTGTTAAATACAATTACACAGAAGATGAGTGACTTCCCTACTTATTTAAAAAAATTTAACCTAGAGAAAATAGTTCAACTATTATATTTATTCTAGCTGCTTGTAAACAGATGTTCATAGATGTCTCTTAACGTTCAGTTGTCATTACTCACTTTTTTCATTGAGGTATATTTCCAGCTTGTACTAAATCATCTAGGCTATTCTGGAAGTTTATGCATGAAAAATGAAACTTCTCATAGATCTAAGACTAAGTTATTTGTTCTCCAGTTATCATATTTGATTTTAAACTTGTGCATGGCTCTAGCTTGTGCTTATCAGCTGTTGGACTACTGCATCAGTTTTTGCATCTGTGTGAAAAAAACTTTCATCCTTCAGATATGTGGACATTCTCAAATTTTAACCAGGGTTCATAATCTCATTATGCCCTCCTATCTCAAATCATGAGATCTTCTGTGTCAGATTTGTCCACTTCATTTCAATGACCTGAACACTGCAGTGAAGCCCCCTCTCTCTCCAGTCCTTCAGCAATAGCGGGGCCAGTGCTTTCAGTTTCTCCTTATACAACTCATCTGCAAGGTTGGAAATCACTGATTGCCATTCATTGTATTCTCTTGAACTTGCTTATATGTTTCACTTTGTGTGGGGACCTTACCACAGTATATTCCAATCTTAGATGGACTAGGGTCTTTGATTTTCATCACAGTGAAAGACCACCTTTATATTCTTCAGTAATCTGTATATCACTCGCACACTCTTACTGATAGTTCTCCTAGATCTTACTCATCTTTTACCTTTGTAATTGACTTGTTTCCCATAGAATGATTTGGTGATGGTCTTTGTATTAGTGTCTTTTTCCAATACTTTGTATTTCCTGGCATTGAAATTCAATTTCCACTCTTGGCTTTTGGCATATATGGTATCCAAATCTTTCTGCAACAGCAGCCAAGTCCATCTCATCTTACTGTTCACATGATCTTTGTGTCATCTGCAAACATGTTTGCATGACTTGTGCTATCCTTCATGTCATTTACTTAGCTAAGGAGTTGCATTGAGATACAAGAAGACATTGACCCATGTGGGACTCTAGTAATCACTGTCCTCCATCTTAACATAATGTCTCTCACTACTGCCATTGTATATTTGTACTTTTGGAAACCTCTTATCCATTCAAGTTTACTTCTTAGTCCTCCAATATGTTTCAATTTCCATAGTAGATGAGTATGAGGGATTTTGTCAAAGGCTTTCTCTAGATCTAGGTACATGCAATCCATTCCACTAGTTATTTATTTATTTATTTTTTTCTATATAAACTACTTCTTGTACATAATGCCATTTCATCTCTTTATACTTTGACCTCCCAAATATAATCATAATTAATTTATATATGTCTTTGCATTCATAAGGCATTAGAAAAGGCTCGTGATAAAGGAAAGGAATTCTGGGAACAAGCTTATGAAGAACCCTGGAATGCACAATCCTGCAGTGAAGAGGAATGCTCACCACCATCTAGCTACTCCTCAAGAATTACCTATGATCTAGAAGCAGCTGTTGGAAGACAGAGTGCTTTCTATTATCAGGTATAATTTTGGAAGGAAATTATAAGCATTTCATATCTTGCCACACATCTACTCAAAGATTCTTTTACTTTGTGTTTGCCTTCATTTTGTTTTGTTTTGTACTACCTAATCACCTTCTATTAATCAAGCTTGGAATTTGTCATCATATTTTTATGATGATTGAATTCAAAATCTTCCTTGCTTGTCTTGCAGGTGTCCCTTCCCCATTACAGAAGTAAAGGCTTTCTCCGACACAGTGAAAAGCGCTACAAACAATTCCTGTGGCTCAAGAAAAATAAACCTGATACTTTTTTAGTTCCTTGCTATGACATGGACATTGTTTGGCATGCTCACCAGGTACTCTGCTTATGATAGTTATGTTGTTTAGGTTTGATGCAACACCTTCACATTTAGTTTCACATGCTTTACTCTGTTTACAAAATGCTTTTGCTCATATTATTGCCCATGAGTTCTTCCCATGCTTTCTACTCCATAGGCCTAGAATATAAATTTCTTTAGCAGTGATAGATTATTTGCATTTGCTCACATGGAAAGTGCATTTACTTGTTCTAGTGATTATATATATCAGTAGATTATTGTCTGGTTGTGTGTATAGATAGATATGTTGCTGCTCTTCTACAGTTGCAAAATATTTTTAGATTAATGTGTTGTCATTCTAGTGTTGAATGTTTAGTTAAAAGGAAATAAGTATTGTATGATACCAGTCTATACATCACCTAAAGATCTTGTTGGGACCAGTGACTGGTACCTTCTAGTAGTGGTCCTGCATTATGCTCAGCAGAGAGATCTCCCTGCTCCCCATTATCAAAACCCATCAATCCCCTTGTCTCCATCTGGAGTTGCAGTCCAGAGGGGCTGGCATTCAATCTGTAAACCAGACCTAAGATCTCTTTCTATCAGCTTCAACTGTATTTCCTTCACTTTCTCTCATAAGGAGAGCTGACAATCAGTGACTACTCCACACTTACTATTTTCATCTGGTGACATGGAACAGTCACTTATTAATATAAAGCAGACAACAGTCCAAAGAGTCTTCCCAGGGAGATCTGTGGGAGGACCAGAAGACTATTGCCAGTCACTATAGGTCTGTAGGTTTCCCGTCAGCAAAACTCTACAATAATTATTATCGTTATTCTTCTTTTATTTAGTTGTACAAGTCTGTACTTTGACTCATTCACACCCCTCCTCCCACCCCAAATAAGTGGGGAAAGACCTTTAGTTTATATATAGATATATAAGTTTTTTAATTTAGTATTTTCCTCTTCTGTTTGTCAATAGAATTGTTACTGTCTTTACAGGTCCATCCTGTGATATATAAAAATGACACAGAAGCAATTATTGGACATATGCTTCCACATGATGATTCTGTCAATGACAGGTCTCCAGGCTCCAGGTTAGCTTGTTATCTCTTTACATTATCATGTACTGATTAATGAATGAAAAATAAAGTAAAACTTAGTAGGATATAAGTGCATGGGAAAATGGTTGTTTTGAGTAATGTGGGACATTTCTTTTGTGGAAACATAGATTAAGAAAAGAGTGATCATGAGGAAAGGATTCTGGCAGGGAATGGAAGAGGTAGATAGGATTTAGAGAGGAAGAGGGGAAGAGTTCATGAAGAGGAGTTAAGGAATGAGACATGCATGAAGAAGTAGTACCGTATTTTTCGAACCATAAGGCGCGGGCAAAATCCTTAAAATGGGGTGGTGCGCCTTATCGTGAGATGCGCCTTATGTGTGGTTTCAATGCAAAAAAAAATGCCTCGGACAGTGACGTACTATTTTGACACATTTCGTAGCTAGCCTGCTGACGGCAACAGTGCATAGGCCTAGCAAAAGTTACAACCAAGTTATAACCAAGATGCATGTATCTTGACAAGAAAATTGCAAAAACTTCGACAGTTTTCGAGTCCATGCCACCGCATTCATTCACGCTATCATGGCTATGACATGATAGCGTCCACAACACAGACAGCCATTTTGCATTGGTCTAGTCTCGCTCCACTCCGACTGTAGTCATTTGGGTATTTTTTTAGTTTCGACCATGGGCGCAATATAGCATACATACATACATATACCAAGGCTTTTTCCCCCTTACTAGGGAGGTAGCCAAAAAGGAAAAGGCATAAAATCATTCCCACCCATTCCATCCCTGAAAACACTCCATACCCCTCCCCTCCCCTCCACCCTCCCTCCCATCTTAATTATTAATTTTGTAAATTAAAATGTATCAATGTAATATGCAATTTTGTGGGCGGAAATGAAAATAAAAAATACCTTGCTACAAGCAAATATGCTAATGAATGAAGTCGGTAGCATAGGATCGGGACGCCATCTTGTTGTCTGTCAATTGACGGCCTCGGTACTAACGACAGTACCTCGCCAGGTACATTTTCTTGAAGGAATGTTATGGAGCGGAGATGCATGCATTCCTTCAAGCTGCAAGAACTTTGTATACCCCGCACGCTGAGAGAGTGGTTAATAAGCCCGCCAATGTCTCTCACGACGATGACAACGAGGACGAGCCAGATGACATTTAATTTGCAGGTAATGATTTATTAAACACAGGTTAGGTTAGGTTAGACGAATTAATCATCCTTTCATTTCTTCGACGTCGGAATCTATCATAACAAGCATGGCGTACCATTCGTCTGACACGACTTTTTTACTTACGAAATCTGTTTTAGCACCTTTTGTTTTTTATTTCCGCTCACAAAATTGCATATTACGTTGATACATTATAATTTACAAAATTAATAATTAATTTTCTATTGCTATATTGTGCCCATGGTCAAAACTAAAAATTTACAGTCATTTGTAATAAATCTTGTGTTTTTAAGTGAATAGAGAATTCCGGGAATAAAACTGCTAATGTTGGTTTTATTCCCCAACATTCCCGTAACGTGTTTATGTTGTTTTTTAGGGGTATTGGCAGGGCAGACCATCCATGGAGGTGGTCTGATTTCACTGACCAATATAAAAAAATATATAATTTATTTTTATAATTTGCTAAATCCCAACCGATTTTTCTCATTCAACAACGAAAATGTTCAGTTCTGAATGCACTCACATATGCATGATTATCCGATGACGAGACCAGGTGCGCCTTATAGTCAGGCGCGCCTTATGTAAGGACGGGGAATAGCAAATTACGGGTGCGCTTTATGGTATGAAGCGCCTTATGGTCCGAAAAATATGGTACCATAGGATTGGGAAAGGGTATCAATTCATAGAAGAGGAAGTAAGGAGATACCACTGAATTAGACTGGTGTCCTTACCAAAATGATAGTGAAATGGTGTAAGAAAATTGTGAAAGATTGGCAAGTTAAACACCTTGAAAAGTTAAACATTTTGGTAGACCATCGGTTTGGCTTCAGATATATGAGACCATGAATGTGGAACGTATTATGTTTTTACTTGAAAGTGGTTGATGTGTTGCAAGAATGGATTGTGTCTTCCTTGATCTAAAGTGCCATTCTTTCCCTCTCTCAACCTCTCAGCACTCCTGACACCATACCCACCATTATCTCAGACTCTCCTTTCCCTTTCAGTTTCATTGAAAGGAGGTACAATTGAATTAAAATGTCTTGTTAAAGATAAGAGCATTAAGGGTGAGCGACTGGAGGAAGTGGATAATTTCAGATACTTGGGTGCAAATGTGGCAGGAAAAGGTGGGGTGAAGGTGGAGGTAGAATGTAGATTGAGAGAAGTGAGTAAATGCCTTGGTGGATTAAAGAGTGTAATGAGGAATAGACATTTGGGAATGGATGCTAAGAGGAGACTGTATGAAGGAGTGATTGTGCCAACAGCACTGTATGAGGCAGAAACATGGAACATAAGAGAGGAAGAGAGAAGGAGTTTGAGATGAGGTGTCTGAGAAGTATGATGGGGGTTACTAGGCTAGATAGAGTGAGAAATGAGGAGGTGAGGAGGAGAACAGGGGTGGAAAGGGAGCTGGGAGATAGGGTTGTTGAAAGAGTATTATGGTGGTTTGGACACATGGAAAGAATGAGTGGAGAAAGACTAGTAAAAGAGGTGTGGAAGGCAGATGTGAAGGGAGTGAACATGAGGGGACGTCCTAGGATGAGGTGGAAGGGGTGAAGGGGGCTTTGGGGAAGAGGGGAATGTCTGTTGAGGAAGGACGGGAGAGGACAGAAGACGGGTGAATGGAGAATGGTTGTATATGGATGATGATGTGGTGCATGAGGTGGAGTGGGTGGGGGGGATGGGGGGTGGGGTAGTATGTGTGATCAAAATTTGACGCAGCCCGATGGGATTTCTCCCCGTCTTCTCCTTTTATGCACAGAGGGACGGAGAGGGGGGGTTGCCAATATAATGAAGCAGCCTTGCCGTGGATGTGCTGTGTCTTGCGACACTGTTTCTGACCCAGGGCAGTGGACAAGGTGCAGGGATGACCCGTCATCCAGGAGGTGCTAAGATAAGAGGGAGGGTGGAGAGATGTGGAGTGTATGCAGGGATGGAATGGGTGGGAATGGTCTTATGCCTTTTTCTTTATGGCTACCTCCTTTGTAAGGGGGAAAAAGCCTTGGTATATGTATGTTAAAGATAACATCCAGGAACTTGATACTGAAATGGGAGTTACAGCTTAACCCCTTTGTTACTGAAGGGTGCACATGCATCTGAATAAAATTGCCAATTGATGGTCAGAATAAACAATAAATGACTTCAGTACAGAAATATGAAGGGTGGGAAAAATTGTTTACACCTACAATAAAAGAAATGAGAATGACTTGTTGAATAATAGAACAAACACTGGAGAAGCTAACTGAAAGAAGTGGAGTGGACTGGTCATCAGGACAAAAGTAAACTGGTGTCAAAGAAGCAGTTTGAATTCAGAGGGGATTAGAAGAAGACATACATATACCAACAGATTTTTTCCCCTTACAAAGGAGGTAGCCAAAGTCGAAGGGATAAATCCACACCCACCCATTTCATCCCCACATACTCCGTTCCCATTCACTGCTCCTCTCTCCCTCTTTTCTCGGCTCCCCCTGGATGACAGGTCATTCTTGCATCTTGCCCATTGCTCTGGGTTGGAAGCAATGTACAAGACATAGCACATCCAGAGCAAGGCCACCTCATTTAATTAGCGACCTCCCTCTCCATCCCCTCATGCACACACAAAAAAAAAGAAGAAGAAGAAGAAGACTGGGAGAAACCCCATCAAGCTGTATCAAAATATCATTCACACATACTCCCTCATCCCCCATCCCCCACCCACTCCCTTCCTTGCATCACATTATCATCCATACACAACCTTTCTTCACTCACCCCTGTCTTCTTCCTTCTTCAACAGACCTTCCCCTCTTTTCCAATGCCCCTTTTTCCCCATCCATCCAGACTGAGGTGGTTTGGTCATATCAAGAGATGTACAAATCAAAATGCTTGGGTAGAGTGAGTTGGAGAACATGTAGACTTAAGTGAGAACCTGTTTCATGAGAATGGTGCACTGGGGGTAAACTACCTGTAGTAGTATTGCTAGGAGAGAAATGATTTGCACTTTTTACAAAATTTGAACAGAAAGGAGTGAAAGGAACATGTGATGAGAGTGAGTGGTGAGTATGATCATCTATAACAGGGTTTCTCAACCTTTTTAGCTGTATCGCCCCCTTTTTCAATTAAAAAAAAAAAAAAAAGGATCACCCCCCCTTAATTGGAAAATAATGATAAAAATTATTGCAACAATGATAAACAACTAATTTAAAATGTTTTACTCACATTGTTTCTTCACAAAAAATTCTTCACAAGCAATATTGAATCTTACAATTAACTTGATATCTGTGACATTTTTTGCCCCCCTGAGCTCAAAAATCGCCCCCTGGGGGGCGATATCTCCCCTGTTGAGAATGACTGGTCTATAATATCTAAGCCCCTTACTGACTAGGTGATAACATACAGTAAAGTATGCTGAAAAAATAAAAGTTGTGCACACTGCACTTCTGGCTGAATCTTAGGATAGCCTAGTTGGTGGCAGAGTTTGAGGTATGTGAGGAGAAAAATTAGAACATATATGTGGGCAAAAGTAAAATGATGAAATGTGCAAGGAGTGATCAGTTTGGAGGTGAATCAAAAGGGTGAGGGTTTGGAGGAAGTGGAGAGTTCACATGTGGCATTGTATGGAGGAATGAAAGTGGAGTATATAGTAAAGTATATAGTAAAGGAGGTAAGGAAATGTCTGGGGGGAATGGAAAAATGTTATGAGAAAGAAGTATCAAGGAGCGAATGCAAAGAGCAAGTGGTTGTACCCACAGTATCGAATGGAGAGGAGATTTGGAATTGGAAGAAGGTGGAAAGGAAGAGCCTAAATGTGTTGGAGAATTATGGTAGGTATTATGAGAATGGATAGGAGAAATGTGGAGATGAGGTAGAGAAAGCTTAGGTGGAAAGATCACTCAATCTGTTGCCACATGTTTCTCTTGCAGGAGAACCAAGCTCCCAGGTAATCAACAATAGCCCCTGGGTGGGCACAACAGTCCTTTGAAGAAGAAATATTGAGCTGTTAGAGGGTAGATCAAAGAGTGCTGAGAAGGTTTGGGCATATGGAAAGAATGAGTGGAAAAAGACTATCAAAAGAAATGTGGAAAACAGAAGTGGATGGAGTGAATTTGAGTGGAAGACCAAGAATAAGGTGGATAGATGGGGTAAAGGGGGCAATGAACACAAGAAATCAAGAAATGTCTCTCAATCAAGGAAGAGAGTGCAAAGATAGAAATGAATGGAGAATGGCTTTGAATGGATGAAGTGATGCAAACCCAATGGGATTTTTATGTCTGTTCCATCATTTATTTATTAATTCAGCCTGAAAGTCTATTGGGATGGTTTGGACACATGGAAAGAATGAGTGAGAAAAGATTAGTAAAAGAAGTGTGGAAGGCAGAGGTGGATGGAGTGAACACGAAGGGTTGACTTAGGATGAGATCGATGGATGGGGTAAAAGGGGCATTGGCAAGGAGGGGGATGTCTGATGAGGAAGGAAATGAGAAGACAGAAGATGGGGTGAGTGGAGAATGGTTATGCATGGATGATACTGTGATCCATGGGAGGAAATGGGTGGGTGATAGGGTGGTGTTGGGAGTGTGTGTGAACAATTTTTTGACACAGCCCAAAGGGATTTCACCCCATCTGCTCTTTTTCTGCATGAAGGGACGGAGAGGGGAGGGGGTTGCTGATTAAATGGAGCAGCCTTGCTGTGGATGTGCTGTCTTGTTAAATTGCTTCTGACGCAGGACAGTGGGTGAGATGCAGAGATGACCTGTCATCCAGGAAGAGCCATGAAAAGAGGGAGGGAGGGGTGGTAAATAGGAATGGAGTATTTGGGGGTGAAATGGGTGGGAGTGGATTTCTGCCTTTGTTTTTTGGCTACCTCCCATGTAAGGGAAAAAAACCCTTGGTATATGTATGTATATACGTAATTCAACCTAGTTTTTATTTGTCTATTTATTTAATATTATTTAATAAGGGTGAGTGGAGAATGACTATGTATGGATGATACTGTGATACATGGAAGGGAGTGGGTGGGGGTTAGGGAAGGAGTTAGGGAATGGTTATGTGTGAATGATATTTTGATTCAGCCCAAAGGAATTTCTCCCCATCTTCAGTGTTACTGCATGAGGGGATGGAGAGGGGGGGTCACCAATTTAATGAAGTGGACTTACTGTGGATGTGCTGTGTCTCGCAACACTGCTTCTTACCCAGGGCAGTGAGCAAGATGCAGGGATGACCCATCATCCAGGAGATGCCAAGATAAGAGAGAGAGAAGAGGGTGTATGGAAATGGAGTATGTTTGCAATGGAATGGGTGGGAGTGGTTTTATGCCTTTGGTTTTTTGGATACCATCCTTATAAGGGGGAAAAAGCCTTTAGTATATGTATATATACACATACATATACCAAGCAAATGGCAAATGTACATTAAACTAAGAAACGAATATGTAAAAATACGCAGAGATGAAAAGAGATATTACAAAAAAAAGATAATAGACAAATGTAAGGAAGAACCCAAACTATTTTACAAGTATGTAAATGGAAAACTGAAAAACAAACAAGAAATAGAAAAACTGCACCAAGATAAAAAGGAATATACAGAAGAACTGGAAATGGCTGAAATTATAAACAACCACTTCAGATCAGTATTCACAATAGAAAACTTGCCTAACAGTGTAGAAAGAGAGAGAGAATTATCCCCAGCAATGAAAGAAATAAACGTAACACAAAAAGAAATCAGTGACCAAATTAAAACCCTTGATGTCAGAAAATCACATGGCCCAGACGGAATTGCAAACTGGATACTGAATGAATGTATGGAAGAATTAACTGACAAAATATATAATATAATTAAATTCTCACTTAAAGAAGGAAAAGTGCCATTGGACTGGAAGAAGGCAAACATTGTACCAATTTATAAGGGAGGTGATAAGGAAGATCCATCTAACTACAGACCGGTCTTACTAACAAGCACAATAGCAAAAATTTGTGAAAGAGTTGTCAAAAACAGATGGGTTAAAATACCTGGAAGAAAAATCTATACTGAACCCAAATCAATTTGGATTCAGACCAGGGAGATCATGTACAACAAATTTGATCTGCTTTTACTCAAGATTAATAGACATAATACAAGAAAGAGATGGGTGGGTGGACTGTGCTTTTCTGGACCTGCAAAAGGCGTGTGATAAGGTACCACATAGGAAACTAATAAATAAGATAGAGTCAAAAGGTGGCATCAGAGGAAAATTATTGAAAGACTTTCTGATTGGGAGGAAAATGAGAGTTGTAATTAGAGAAAAATTCTCCAACTGGGAAGAAGTAAAAAGTGGTGTCCTGCAAGGATCAGTACTGGCCCCGATCATGTTCGCCGTATACATTAATGACATGAATGAAGGCGTGGAGTGCTATATGAATTTCTTTGCAGATGATGCAAAATTACTAAAGAAGGTAAAAACAGAAGAGGACTGCAACTCATTGCAACAAGATCTGGACATGATCTGGAATTGGACTCAAAAGTGGGAAGTAAAATTTAATACAAAGAAATACAGTACACTCCTCCCTCGATTTAAGAATGCTTCATATACGAATTTTCGCAATAATGAATAAAAAAAAATTGTCCCAAAAATCGAAATACGAACTAAAAATTCGCCATAACGAATAAAATCCTGTTGAAAAAGATTATTGTATTTTTAAATCATAAATATTAAAAAAGAAAAATATTTTTACATCATAAATATTAAAGAAAAAAAAAACTGCCATATGTCCAAGTGAAAAAATTCATTAAAAGTGAAAATAAATACGTACGTACTGAGAACCAACCGCCCAGTTTGTTATTGTTTTCAAAACAACGCCGTGTACTGCTCGATCTACTCACTCGGTCCTGGTTAATCGTGGATTATTAGCATTATTTCAAGCGACATTGTGCCTCCTAAGCGTTATTATCTACTTTGCATATTAATATTTTATGTGTCTGTAATTAGCAGAGAACAGTATTCAAGATTATACATATTTAATGTTGTGATGACTTTATAGGGACATGAAATTTGTTTGTAAGAACCTATCTCGCATAATATGATGGGTTTATATGGGAAAAAAGTGCTCGATTTAAGTATATTCGATATACGAACAGTTTTTCAAGAACGTAACTAGTTCGTAAATTGAGGGAGGAGTGTATAATGGAATTTGGAAAGAGTAAAAACAGAATATCAAAAAATTACAGAATTGGGAAAGAAAAAAGAAAAAAAGCAAACTCAGAAAAAGATCTTGGAGTGATGATTGAAAAGGACATGAAACCAGATAAGCATGTAAATGAAATATTTGGAGAAACCTACAACTTATTGAGGTCAATCACAGTGGCATTTGCTTATATGGATGAAGAAATGATAAAGAAAATACTAACTGCATTAATAAGACCAAAACTTGAGTACACAGCATCACTTTGGACACCCAGTACCAAAAAGAATATTAAGAAACTAGAAAGATTACAAAGAGCGACAACCAAACTAGCACCGACTCTTGCTGAACTAACATATGAGCAAAGAGTGTCCAAATTGAATCTACCAACTCTGGAACAAAGAAGAGAAAGAGGAGATTTGCCGACTATCTACTGAATAATGAAAGGAATGGAAGTTTTCGACAGGAACGACTTGTTAGTGTGGGACAACGGTAAAACGAGAGGACATGGAAAAAAACTGAAAAAGGATAGTTATTGAAGAAATTTTAAAAGGAACCGTTTCCCACACAGAGAGATAAATATATGGAACAAATTAGACAACAAAACAGTATGTGCAAACACTATACAAGATTTTAAGATAAAACTTGATGCAGAGAGATACAAAGATGGGTCACCACGAGCATAGCTCCCCTCCCGTATATTACAACTAGGTAAATATACCAATGGCCATTTCCCTCTTATAAGGGAGGTAGCCAAAAAACAAAGGCATAAAATCCACTCCCACCCATTCCATCCCCCACATACTCCACTCCCACTTATCCCCCTCCTTCCCTCTTATCTTGGCTCCTACTGGATGACAGATCATCCGTGCATCTCATCCACTGCTCTGGGTCAGAAACAATTTAGCAAGACACAGCACATCCACAGCAAAGCTGCTTCATTTAATCAGCAACCCCCCTCTCCATCCCGACATGCAGAAAAAGAGAAGACTGAGAGAAATCTCTTTGGGCTGTGTCAAAATATCATTCACACATACTCCTTCATCCCCCTATCCCCACCCACTCCTATGCATCACAGTATCATCCATACACAAGTATTCTCCATTCACCCCTATCTTCTGTCTTCTCCCTTCCTTCCTTAACAGACATTTCCCTGTTTCCCAATGTCCCTTTCACCCCATCCATCCATCTCATCCTTGGTTACTTCCTCATGTTCACTCCTTCCATCTCTGCCTTCCACATTTCTTTTACTAATTCTTCACTCATTCTTTCCATGTGTCCAAACCATCCCAATACTCTTTCATTCACCTGATC
Source organism: Oratosquilla oratoria (assembly GCF_046742065.1). Classification (NCBI taxonomy): domain Eukaryota; kingdom Metazoa; phylum Arthropoda; class Malacostraca; order Stomatopoda; family Squillidae; genus Oratosquilla; species Oratosquilla oratoria. Next base: position 65,971,247 of record NC_134787.1, on the reverse strand, counting down.
TCCCAACTCCCTTTCCACTCCTGCTTTCCTCCTCACCCCCTCATTTCTCACTCAATCTAACCTAGTAATCCCTATCATACTTCTCAGGCACCTCATCTCAAACAGGTTCAAACTCTTCCTCTCTTATGCTCCATGTCTCAGCACAATACAATGCTGTCAGCACAATCACATTGTCATACAATCTCCTCTTAGTGTGCATTCCCAAATGTCTATTTCTCATTACACTTTTTAATCCCCCCAAGGAAGGGTATTGAGTGGTGGGATGAGGGAGCAAAGAAGGTTGTAGAAGAGAAGCAAGCTTTCACAGATTGGTTACAAAATAGGACGAGAGAATCATATGAAAGGTACAAAGAAAAGAGAAGAGAAGTAAAGCATAAGATAAAGGAGGCAAAGAGGAGAGCAGATGTGAAATGGGGTAAGAGTATGACAGAAAATTTTGAAAGTAATGAAAAGAATGTTTTGGAAAGAAATTAAGAGAGGTAAAGGAGGCAACTCAAGTAGAGAAGAAAAGGTAAAAGGTGCAGATGGAGAGATGATAATGGAAGAGAAGGCAGTAAGAGGAAGATGGGCAGAGTATTTTAGGGAGTTGCTAAATATGAAGTAGGATCAGGAGGGAAAGGTAGCTGCAGTGGGAAGTGCTAAGAAAGTGACTGTGAAGAGTGAGGAAAATGGAGGAGAAATAAAAATGAAGCGAAGGCAATTGTTAAGATGATGAGAGCAGGCAAGGCACCTGGGTTAGATGGCTGTCATGCAGAATGTCTAAAAAAAGGAGGTACAGTGATGTTGGACTGGGTGATGAGGTTATTTAATGTTTGTTTAAGAGAGGGTAGAGTGCCGGAGGACTGGAGGAGTGCCTGTATAGTTCCACTTTAACAAGGGAAAAAGGGACAAGTGTGAGTGTAGTAATTTCAGAGGGATCAGCTTGTTCAGTGTAGTTGGGAAGGTTTATTTGATTGAGAGGATTAGGAGAGGAACAGAGGGAGTAATTGGTGAGGAACAGTGTGGGTTTAGGAAAGGTAGGGGTTGCATAGATCAGATTTTTGTGGTAAGACAGATGTGTGAGAAAGTTATAGGAAAAGGTAAGGATGTTTTTTGGAATTTTATTGACCTGGAAAAGGCTTATGACAGGGTAGATGGGAAGGCACTATGGGAGGTATTGCAGATATATGGGATAGGAGGAAAGCTATTAAGAGCAGTCTAGATTTTTTACAATAGTAGTAGAGCTTGTGTTACAATTAGAAATGGAGAAAGTGAGTGGTTTGAGGTAAAAGTGGGACTTCATCAGGGATGTGTTATGTTGCCTTGGCTGTTCAATTTATACATGGATGGGGTGAGAGGTAAATGCAAGGGTGGTGTGTCAGGGATTGGAGATGGTTAAAGAAAATGGAGAAAAATGGGAGATAAACCAGCTGTTGTTTGCTGACAACACTGCACTTGTAGCAGGATCAGAGGAGGGATTGAGGAAGTTAGTGACAGCATTTGGGAAGGTGTGCAAATGAAGGAAGTTGAAGATAAGTATGGGTAAAAGTAAGGTGATGAAATGTACAAGGGGAGAAAGTGGCAGCAGATTGGACATGAGTATTAAGGGAGAGACTGGAGGAAGTGAATTGTTTTAGATACTTGAGTGCGAAGGCTGGTGGGAAAGGGAGGAGTGGAGATGGATTAAAAAGTGTAATGAGAAATAGACATTTGGGAATGGATGCTAAGAGGAGATTGTATGACAATGTGATTGTGCCAACAGCACTGTACGGGGCAGAAATATGGATCATAAGAGAGGAGTTTGAATGTGTTTGAGATGAGGTGCCTGAGAAGTATGATGGGGGTTACTAGGCTGGATAGAGTGAGAAATGAGGAGGTGAGGAGGAGAACAGGGGTAGAAAGGGAGTTGGAGATAGGGTTGATGAAAGAGTATTGGGATGGTTTGGACACAAGGAAAGAATGAGTGAAGAAAAACTGGTAAAGGGGATGTGAAAGGTAGAGGAGGAATGAGTGAACATGAGGGGTTGACCTAGGATGAGATGGATGGGTGGGTTAAAAGGGGCATTGGGAAAGGGGGGAATGTCTGTTGAGGAAGGAAAGGAGAAGACAGAAGATGGGGTGAATGAAGAATGCTTGTGTATGGATGATGCTGTGATGCATGAGGTTGAGTGGGTGGGGGATGGTGGGTGAGGGAGTGCGTGTGAGAAATAAATTGACACAGCCCGAAAGGATTTCTCCCTATTTTCTCCTTTTCTGCATGAAGGGATTGAGAGGGGGGGGTCACTGATTTAATGAAACAACCTTGCTGTGGATGTGCTGTGTCTTGCGACACTGCTTCTGATGCAAAGCAATGTGTGAGATGCAGGGATGACCTGTCATCCAGGAGGTGCCAAGATAAGAGGGTGGAGGGGAGTGGAGTATGTTGGGGATGGAATGGGTGGGAGTGTTTTTTATGCTTTTGTTTTTTGGCTACCTCCCTTATAAGGAGGAAAAAACCCTTTGGTATATGTATTTATTTACCTAGTTGTATTTTACGGGAAGGGGAGCTATGCTCGTGGTGTCCCGTCTTCATATCTCATTTTATCAAAACTTTTTGAATTCATGTATTGTTTTTGCACACACTAATTTCTCATCTAACTTGTTCCAAATGTCTATTACTCTGTGCAGAAAGCTGTTCTTTTTCAGATCTCTTCTATAGCTGTCTTTCTTGATTTTCTTTCTGTGTCCTCTTGTATTTCTATCATCCCATTTTATTAGATCCTCTCTATCAATAGTTTCTATTCCTTTCATGATTCTGTAAATAGTTATCAAATCTCCTGTCTCTCTTCTTTGCTCTAATGTCTGTATTTCAAGTTTTGCTAGTCTCTCTTCATATGAAAGTTTTGAGAGTGTTGGTGCCAATTTTGTAATAGCTCTTTGTATTCTTTCAAGTTATGTTATACATTTTTTTGTACTTGGTGACCACATCGTTGCTGCATATTCCAATCTTGGTCTTATCAAAGTGAGTAGTATTTTCTTCACCATTTCTTCATCCAGGTATGTAAATGCCACTTTGATTGTTCTTATTGAATTATAAGTTTCTCCAAAAATCTTGTTTATATGTTTCTCAGGTGACATATTATTCATAATAGTGACTCCTAGGTCCTTCTCATTTTCAACTTTTTTTATTCCTTCTTCTCCCAATTTATATGATCCTACTATTCTTTTTTTGTTGTTGTTGCTTTTTCCAAATTCCATTATACTACACTTCTTAGTATTGAACTCCATCTCCCACCTCTTACTCCATTCCCATACTTTATTGAGATCACTCTGTAGTGATTCACAATCTTCTTCAGTGTTCACTTTTTTTAACAGTTTTGCATCATCTGCAAAGAAGCTCATATAACTTTCAATTTCTTTATCCATATCATTAATATACAGTCGAACCTCGAAAGCCCAGACTAATTGGGGGGAAGGGTGGTCCGGTCATGCCAAAAGTCCGGTCATCGAAAATATCGCCCTAACACCCGTAGATTTTCGTAGCGGTATATGTATAGGTAATGTATGATATGGCATAGAAACACATAAGAATAATACTCAAACACTGTAATAATAACAATACTGTAATAATAATACTAATAATTCTGTAATAATAACTGTAATACAAGCATGTAAATGTACTGTATATACAGTGTACTGTACTGTATTTTTTATTACGTACACTGTAAATATCGGAAGGTATGCACGCGGGACAGTGGTGGCGGGGAGGATTGCCGGGTTTTCTACACTGCCGTGTAGAATAGGAGTGTTGCCATACCGGGGCAAAAATTTTTCTCGGGCGTGTGCTGACTTTCATAGCAAGATGTACTTGTCAAACTTTGACAAAATGTTGGTTCTAGTTTTTTTTATTCTTGAACGTATATAAGGCCCCCATGCCCTAATATATTCAGTAAGATATAATTTTTTTTTTTTGTATTATTATCGCTAAAAGCTGAAACTTTAGCGTATAATTTTTTTCTACACAGTAAAAACGTATCTTTTGGGGTATAATATTTTATAAGTAACACAATTACCAATAAAAGTCATATTTTGATGTACCATTTATTATTTGATAACTAGTTCTATGATTTTTAAACAAAATTTTGAGTTTTTTAATGTTTTTAACAGGCTGCTGATATGTAGAAAAAAATTCCTCATGTCCTTGTGCAGTTGCCACATGCTGCTATTTTACTACGTTTTGGTACAAAGTTCTACAAAACGGCAGCCCTGGTGGTGGCTTGACTGGTCCGGGTTTGAGTACACATGTATGACCGTCACTGTCACCTACCGGACAAATATGGAACTTTGCCTGAAAAGTCCGCCCTTTGTTCATTTCGACCGGTCATAGGAGGGTCCGGGCATTTGGGGTCCGGGCTTTCGAGGTTCGACTGTATATAGCAAACATTATTGGGGCTAGAACAGTTCCTTGTGGAACACCACTTATTAATTCATCCCAATTAGAGTTTTTGTCTCTTATCACTACTCTCATTTTTCTTTCTTGCAAAAAGTCTTCCATCCATTTAAACAGTTTGCCCTGTATTCCTCCTTCGGTTTCTAATTTTTTAAGCAACTTCTTATGTGGTACTTTGTCATCTTTTTTTAGGTCTAGAAATGCACAATCAGCCCATCCATCTCTTTCTTGTATTATGTCTATTAGTCTTGAATAGAAATATATTAAATTGGTGACGCATGATCGTCCTTGTCTGAATCCAAATTGCCTTGGATTTAGCACGTTGTTTTTTTCTAAATACTTTACCCATCTACTTTTGATAATTCTTTCACAAATTTTTGTTTTTGCTATTGTACTTGTTAGAGAGACTGGTCTATAGTTGGTAGGGTCTTCTTTATTTCCCCCTTTATATATAGGTACTATATTTGCTCTTTTCCAGTCTTTTGGAACTTTTCCTTCTTTCAAGGAACTGTTTATTACAAAGGATTACAAAGGCGGAGCATGCCGACAGGAGACCTTTTGATCCATATCTAGGTCGGATGCGGGAAAAAAAAATCATATTAATGATATAATAGTAAATAAAAACTATGATAATGTAAATAACAAATAAAATACATAAATAAATGCATAGGTATAGTTAAATAATAAACAAAGAGGTAAATAGTAAATAATAATAAATTGAAATATAACTAATAATAAATAAAAATCAGACAGACAAATGATAACAAAACAAAAACAAATAATATAAGATAAATTATAATCATTACAGCATCTTACTTAGGTATTTATCTAAATGATTCTTAAAGCTTCGAACTGAACTACATTTCACTACCTGTGCAGGAAGTTTATTCCATTCATTAACTACACGGTTGGCAAAGTTGTTTCTACCTACTTCCAAATTGAATCTATTTCCGGACAGTTTGAGACCATTGTTTCTTGTCTGATTCTCATTCAATGTAAAAATTTGGTCACTATTGATGTTGTCAATTCCCTTTAGAATTTTAAAGACCTGTATCAAGTCACCTCTGAGTCTACGCTTTTTTAGAGAAAACAGATTCATATGTTTTAGTCGATTTTCGTATGATTTATTTTTGATATTTGGAATCAGTTTTGTGGCTCGCCGTTGTACTCTTTCCAATCTGTCAATGTCTTTAATGAGATTCGGTGACCATACGGAAACAGCATATTCCAAATGTGGACGAACTAACGATTTATATAGCTTGTTAATGAGTGATGGACTTTTGAAATCAAAAGATCGCGCAATCAGTCCTAGAATCTTATTTGCTTTCTCAGAGGCTGAAATACACTGCTTGGATGATTTGAGGTCGTTATTGATAATTACGCAGAGATCTTTTTCACTATCCACTTTTGTTAACGAATTTCCAAATAACTTGTAATCGTACTTACTCTTATTTTTACCTATGTGCATTACCTTGCATTTACTTGTGTTAAATTTCATTAGCCACTTCTCAGACCATTGCTGTAATTTATCTAAATCTTCTTGAATATCTAATTGGTTTGAGTGATCATTTGCCACTCCGCACAGTTTTGTATCATCAGCAAATTTGGAAACAGTAGATTTTAGTCCATGGTCTATATCATTTATATATACTATGAATAGAAGTGGTCCAAGAACGGAACCCTGAGGAACTCCACTTGCAACACTTTTCCATCCAGAAGTTTTTCCATTTAAAACAACTCTCTGTTTTCGACCCTTCAACCAATTACTAGTCCAACCTAATAGGCTACCACTTATTCCATGCAAAGCTAATTTAGTAAGTAGTCTTTCGTGTGGGACGGTATCAAAAGCTTTTGCAAAGTCTAGATATACTAAATCTATATTGTTTCTTTTGTCATAATTCGAGATAACTGTGTTGTAGAATTCAAGTAAGTTAGTCACGCAAGAACGTTTCCGTCTGAAACCATGCTGGCTATCATTTATCAAACGGTTACTTTCTAAATGATGTTCCATAGCATCTCTGATGATAGTTTCCATTATTTTTCCTACGATTGAAGTCAAACTTATAGGCCTATAGTTATTTGGTTTCTTTTTGTCACCTTTTTTGAATATGGGAGTAACGTTAGCTAGCTTCCATTCTCTTGGGACATCTCCGGATATGATGGATTTCTTGAAAATAATTTCTAATGGAACAACAATCTCATTTTTCATTTCCTTTAAGATTCTTGGATGCCAACCGTCAGGCCCTGGTGTTTTATTAACTTTGAGTTTCTCTATACACCTTTTAATTTTTTCTTTTGTTATATTTACCGTACCGAGTAAGTTTACCCTAGACTTTTCACAGGTTTCAGTTTGGAATTCACCTTGAGGTGTTTCGTTTACGAATACCGAGCTATGTATTATGCTATGTATTTTGTCTGCCAGTTCATTCCTGCATTCTTTCAAAATCCAGTTTGCTATTTCATCTGGTCCATGCGATTTTCTGACATCAAGGTTGCTCAAGTGTTTCATTATTTCATTCTTTGTTACTTCTATTTCTTTCATAGGAGGGACTTTCTCTTCCCATTCGATTTCTCCAGGTAGTATGTTCTCCCTTGTAAACACCGATTTAAAATGCTTGTTCATAATTTCTGCCATTTCTATTTCCTCTGTGTATTCAACTTCTTGTCGTAATTTTTCTAATTCTTGATTGTTTTTCAGTTTGTTTACAAATCTGTAAAATAGTTTTGGTTGATCTTTACATTTTTCTATGACATCTTTTTCATATTTTCTCTTTTCCTCTCTGCGCACTTGTACATATTCATTTCTATAACTAGTATATATTTTCCATTTTTCAGGTCTTTTGTCTTTCTTCAATTTGGTCCAAGCTTTGTCTCTTTTGTCTTTTAACTCCCTACAACTTTTGTTGTACCAGCACTTTACATATTCTTTTTCTTGTTTTTGTCTTGGGACATACTTTTCCACTCCTTTTATAAATTTTTGTCAAAATATTCCATTTCTCTTCTACTGTTGTTTCCTCTTTGTATATTCTTTCCCAGTTTTTTTTTTTTTTTTTTTTTTTAAGAATGTTTTTATATAAAAAAAAATTCGTACATCAATCTTCCTTGTCTATATTGTTAATTTCTTTTCATGTATTTTTCCTCATTTAGTTCCAGTTCAATCAATATGTGGTCAGTTTTACTTATTGGTGTCTTATATTCAATCTTTTTCCACTATTCCAGGTTCTGATGTGATTATTAGGTCTAGTCTCGATGGTTCTTCATTTCTATACCTAGTGTTCTCTTGAATCCATTATGTCATTGTATGGTCAATAATCATCTCGAGTAGAACATTTCCCCATGAGTCTTCTCCACCCTTCACTGTCATCTCTTCCCAGCAGATTTCTTTGCAGTTAAAGTCGCCCATCATAACTATTCTTCCTCCATCTTCCATTATCTCATTTAATGTTGTCCTTGTGTCTTCTAACATACTTTTATGTTCACTCTCTTCCCACGAGGCTGTTTTTGGAGGCACATAATTGATCACAAACTTTCTGCTTTTCTTATCTCTGTCTTCCACTTCGATCATAATCATCTCTACTGTATTCTTTCCATATGTGACACTCTTCATGTTTATATCTTTCTTAGTCAGGAACATTACTCCACCCCCTTGTTTTATCTCTCTGTTTCTAATCCAATAATTATATGCATCATGTCCTACACTGTTGGGTGGTAGTGGACCTTTCAATTTTGTCTCTACAATTCCCATTATGCCCGGTTCTTTTTCCTTCAGATAATCATTCAGTTCATTCAATCCTGCTATTAATTCATCTATATTTGTGTAAGACACTCTTAATTTTCTGCTATTTCCATTGTATTTTCTGTTTCCCCTTTGTTTTTCTCTGGTATGGCCCATCTCCTCACTTTCATATTCACTACTCTCCAATAGAATTTCTCTTTTTCTGTCTCTGTTCTGTTCTCGTTTTTTTTCCTTCGCTTCTTGTTTTTTATTTTTTCTTCCTCTCTTCTCTATTCATTTCTCTTTTTATCCCTACCTTTTTGTATTGTTCACTGTTTGCTAGTTTCCCTGTTTTTGCTAAGATATTCTCTGCTGTCGTTTGTGACCTGAATTTATTCTTAATTGGTCTGGTCTTATCTGTACTATATTTTCCGAGTCTATACATCTCTTCAATTTGTTTCATGATAGGTTAATTTTCCTGAACTAATTCTAGTAAACTGCTTACTTTTTCTTTTTCCTCTTTGATTCTTGTGGTTCTATTTAGGTTATATTTCTCTTCCATTCCTAATATAATTATACATTTCTTTTTATCTGCTAGGTCTCTTACTATATTCTCTTTCTGTCTCATCACCTTAATAACTGAGTCTTCAGTTTGTTCTTTCATTTGCTGTTTTATTATGTCAGTAAATGCAACTTTACTGTTTTCTTGGATTTTTTTCCAACTCTGTGCTTCTTTTGCTATGGCCTCTTTATTGTCTTTATTATTCCTCTTTAATTCCTCATTCTCATCTTTTACTTCTTTTAACTGTCTTTTTAATTCTTCTATTTCTTTAGTTAAGTTTTTGTTCGCCTTCTCTAGTTCTTCCAATTTTTCAACTCTCTGCACAATCTTTGCTATGTTACCGAACCTACTCTCCCAATGTTCGGTAATTTTTTCAAGTTTTTCCTCTAGTCTTGCTAAACAGGGGAGGTTGGTATCCCCCCCCTCTCATTAAATCCCTGGAAATTGTTATCTTCACCTTCCATTGTGCTGCTCTTATTTATATTTCTAATCTTTACATTTTTGTTAATCCCTTCTCCAAAATCATCCTCAGTCCTCCGCTTGTTTACAAGACGCCTGGCCTCCTGGACCAAGTCCTTCCCTTCCTCATTTCCTTCCATTTCCCTCAGTAATCCCTCCCCTTCTCCTTTTTTCTCACCTTCCCACTACACCACGAGCTTTCCCCTTCCCTGTAAATATAATAAGGTGCTTCCTTGACGTTGAGATCCACGTAGATTTTGATTTTTCTTTGGAACTCCAATCTTTGCCGTCCATCTGATGAAAGTGTGTATTTACCTAGTTGTAATATACGGGAGGGGAGCTATGCTCGTGGTGACCCGTCTTTGTATCTCTCCGCATCAAGTTTTATCTTAAAATCTTGTATAGTGTTAGCACATACTGTTTTGTTGTCTAATTTGTTCCATGTATTTATCGCTCTGTGTGGGAAACTGTTCCTTTTCAAGTTTTTTCTATAACTATTCTTTTTCAATTTTTTTCCGTGTCCTCTTGTTTTACCGTTGTCCCACATTAATAGGTCGTTCCTGTCTAAAACTTCCATTCCTTTCATTATTCTGTAGATAGTTAGCAAATCTCTTTCTCTTTGTTCCAGAGTGTGTGTGTGTGTGTGTGTGTGTATGTATATATATATATATATGACATTAAATGAAGCAGTGGGGGTAGACTAGCTCTGGCTTTTGGGCCCTGCTGTGGAAGCACTGCCCTTTTGTATTGCTGTTAACCCAAGTGATGTGGTAGGGAACAGGTGTTAAGACGGGATGGGTGGCAAATGGGATTTGCATGGGTTTAGGGTGGGTGTATGCTTTGACCTGGCCACCATCCTTGTAATGGGGAAGAGGCCTTTTGGTATATATGAAATGCTAGCAAGAGTATGATTTGTAGTTTTTGTAAATTGTTAAATTGATTTTCCAGATTATGTACATCTGATGCTACAACAAGAGATCTTTGGGGGACAACATTTGGTACAACATTTAGAAAAGCTGGTGCAATGTTTCGGGGAGATCCCCCTGAAAAGTATCTAAAAAAACTGCCAGAACCTGTGAAAGTTGAAGTTCAAAGTTGTTTGTATCACTTACACATCACAAAGGTAGAGTATATGAACTTAAATTAAGGTGCAAAAATCATGCAATATATTTTGCTTCATATTGATAATTGTTGTGATATTTCAAATGGTTACCAAAGTCATTGATCATGTGGAGTGTATCTTTCTCTTTGTAACAAAATTGTTACATAATATGAAGTACTCTTAAGTGTACAGTGGAACTATTAACTTATTCAGCAATGCCCATTTATTCTTTCACTGTAGCTAGTGCCAGACTATTTTGTTCAGTTTTTGCAGCATCACAGTGATGTAAGGTTAATGGTATATTAGGTACTTTATGTGATGCTTTACATTTCAGAATCTTGCTGGTAGGTGGCCCTCTGGTCTGTATCAAGGCCAGAGGCAGTAGAAAACCAATCAATCAATCAGTTGATCTTTTGCCCTAGGTAAAAGATATTATGACATATTATTAGGTGTTTACATAACAGTTTCTGGGCTTGATCCAGAGACCAGGTACAGCACGGGCTTTGGACAACAGAAAGAAATTTCAATCAATTTATAAGAATTACTCTTGACAATACTTCCACAACATAGTTCCCAACAGTTAACATAACAAACACAGACACTTTACAAACAATACAAGATAAACATTGAGGTTAATAACAAGATTCACCAAAACCACCCTAATAGGACACCTACTTACAGAAACTAAAATCCCCCATAAAACGTCAGATAAGAATGATCAAATTATAGTACCACAAACTGAAAAAAGGAAAAAAAAAAAGCAACTTATTACACAAACATATACAACAACCTACCAACAGTACCACACAATACAGACACAAAAGCACAAACCCAGATCACCAAACTCAGTACACTAAGAACTCCCTGACGTCTGGCCCACAGAAAAATTCCTCTTAGAGAAGTAAAGACCACACTAGCATGCTTGTGTTCAGGATACCACCCAGGATTAACCACTTCTGTATGATGACACCTACATAGGCGTCATGAGACGCGAGTAGGTACATGAGGATGCTGATGTCGGTGTCATGATTATAAATATTTTTTGTAGTTGTACATGAGTTACCCCAGGATTTTGTGAACTGGTTTGATCACATTTTCTTTACTTAGTGTTACTCAAAGTAAAAGAGAATGAGTAATACAGTAGTGAGTTTATATTTTATAATGCAAGTAGTGTTATGCATTGTACATATGAGAGCTGATACTGCATGTGAGACTTTAACTCATACTGAAGTGTATTAACAGGGCTGGCCACAAAATCAAACTGCCCTAGATGCAACCGCCACATAGAGGACACTAAACGCCTCATCCTGCACTGCCCCACACTAACAGTCCCTAGACAATGCAATATCATATCCCAGAGTGAATTATGGGCTCGCACAGTGACCATAGCCAATTACCTGGGAGCTGTGGGTCTCCTTCAAGAGAGACCTGGGGGTGATAGATTGATTGTAATCATTGTCCTTAACCACTTCAGTACAAGTCAATTTCTCACACACTATATCAGCTGCCATGTATGCTGTATCACACTACTTGCATTATAGACTATAAAGTCACTGCTATATTACTCATTCTCTTTTATTCTGAGTGGTGGGGGAAAAGAATACTGCCACCAAGTATTCCCACTTGGATCGTAAGAGGCGAGAAGAAAGGGACGGGGATTGGGACTAGGCATCCTTCTCCTTGTAGCCCCACAGGGGACATTCCTAAAAGAAAAAGTAAAGGCATAAGAGGGTCTGGGAGTTTTCTGACCAGCACCCTAAGGTTTGGGTCTTTTAATGTGCGTGGATGTGGTACAGATGAGAGTAAAAGGGAAGAGATAGGTAGTATGTTTGTGAGAAGAAAGATGGATGTGTTGGTTTTGAGTGAAACTAAGTTGAAAGGGAAGGGTGAGTGTAAGTTTGGGAGTGTAAGTGGGAGGTTATCAGGAGTGAAGAGAGGGTGAGGGAGGGAAGGGGTGGCTATTTTAGTAAGTGAAGAGATAGGTAAACGTGTAGTGGAGTGGAAGGAGGTTTCCTCAAGGATAATGTGGATGAAGGTGAAACTGGGAAAGGAGATGTGGGTCTTTGTAAGTGCATATGGGCCTGGCAGTGAGAAGAGTGTAGAAGAAAGGGAGGCCTTTTGGATAGATTTAAATGAGTGCATAGAGGATTTAGGAAGAAATGTCAATGTAATAGTACTGGGAGACCTTAATGGTAGGGTAGGAAATGGTCCAATTGATGGAGTGGTTGGGAAATGTGGAGTTCCAGGAAAGAATCAGTGGAGAGTTGATGGTGGAAATGTGTCTAGGGAGTTGATGATAGCAAATACAGTGTTTCGGAAGAAAGTCAAGCATAAGTACACATGGGAGAGGGTGGTGGATGGAAAGGTGGTAGATAGAGCATTAATGGATTATGTAGTGGTAAATAGGATTATGATAGGAAGAGTTAAGGATGTACATGTGCTAAGGGGAGAGGGTGGGGGAATATCAGATAATTTTCTGGTGGAAGGTAAGTTGAGAGTGGAGGATGGATGGAGAAAGAGGAAAGGGACAAAAGGTAGGGAGGTTCTTAGAGTGAACTCTTTGAATGAAAAGGAAAAGGAGAAGGAGTACAAAAATAAGCTGAAGGAGGAGTGGGAAGGAGTGAAGGATAGAGTAGAGCTAGGTGTGGAGGAGGAATGGGGATGGTTCAAGGAGGGAGTCAAAGTGTGCAAGGATGGTGTATGGAACAAGGACAAGAGGAAATAGAAGGAAGGGGAGTGAATCGTGGGATGAGGAAATAAAGAATGTTGTAGAAGAGAAGAAGCAAGCTTTCACAGATTGGTTACAAAATAGGATGAGGGAGTCATATGAGAGGTACAAAGAAAAGAAAAGAGAAGTAAAGCAAAAGCAAAGAGGAGAGCAGATATGAAATGGGGTAAGAGTATGACAGAAAATTTTGAAAGTAATAAAAAGATGTTTTGGAAAGAAATTAAGAGAGGAAGAGGAGGCGAATCAAGTAGAGAAGAAAAGGTAAAAGGTGCAGATAGAGAGATGATAATGGAAGAGAAGGCAGTAAGGGGAAGATGGGCAGAATATTTTAGGGAGTCGCTAAATGTGAAGGAGGATAGGGAGGGAAAGATAGTTACAGTAATGCTAAGAAAATGAGAGTGATGAGTGAGGAAAATGTAGGAGAAATAAGGAAGGATGAAGTGAAGGCAGTTGTTAACCCGTTCCATACGGTGCCGCCTACGTAGGCGGCATGGGGAGCAAGTGGATTCGCGAGGCTGCCATATCGGCGTCTTGATTATATTTATTGTAGTTGTCCCTGCGTAACTGACATACTCTCTAAACTGGCTTCATCACATTTTCTATGGTTATAAAAATTCACGGGTGAAAGAGAGAACGATCGATATAAGCGGTGACTATTTTTTATGATGCGAGTATTATGACGCAACATTGTACGTCTGGCAGCTAATGCTGCCCGCGAGATTTTGGCCCGGAGTGAAGTGGTTAAGATGATGAAAGCAGGTAAGGCACCTGGTCTGGATGGATACCATGCAGAATGTCTGAAAAAAGGAGGTACAGTGATGGTGGACTGGCTGGTGAGGTTATTTAATGTTTGCTGGAGAGAGGGTAGAGTGCCGGAGGACTGGAGGAGTGCCTGTATAGTTCCTCTTTACAAGGGAAAAGGGGACAAGTGTGAATGTAGTAGTTTCAGAGGGATTAGCTTGTTAAGTGTAGTTGGGAAGGCTTATGGGAGGATCTTGATTGAGAGGATTAGGAGAGGAACAGAGGGAGTAATTTGTGAGGAACAGTGTGGATTTAGGACGGGTAGAGGTTGTGTAGATCAGATCTTTGTGTTAAGACAGATATGTGAGAAAGCTATAGGAACAGATATGTGAGAAAGCTATAGGAAAGGGGAAGGATGTTTTTTTGGGCTTTTATGGATCTGGAAAAGGCTTACGATAAGGTAGACAGAAAGGCACTGTGGGAGGTTATGCAGATATATGGGATATGAGGAAAGCTTCTAGGAGCTGTCAAGAGTTTTTATGAGAGTAGTAGAGCTTGTGTCAGGATTAGAAATAGAGAGAGTGAGTGGTTTGAGGTAAAGGTGGGACTTCGTCAAGGATGTGTTATGTCGCCCTGGCTGTTCAACTTATACATGGATGGGGTAGTGCGAGAGGTAAATGCAAGGGTAGTGGGTCAGGGATTGGAGATGGTTAAAGAAAATGGAGAAAAGTGGGAGGTGAGCCAGCTGTTGTTTGCGGACGACACTGCGCTTGTAGCAGGATTGGAGGAGGGACTGAGGAAGTTGGTGGCAGAGTTTGGGAGAGTATGTGATAGAAGAAAGCTAAAGATAAATGTGGGTAAAAGTAAGGTGATGAGATGTACAAGGGGTAAAAGTGGCAGTAGACTGGAAGTGAGCATTAAGGGAGAGCTACTGGAGGAAGTGGATAGTTTAAGATACTTGGGTGCAAATGTGGCAGGAAAAGGTGGAGTGAAGGTGGAGGTAGAATGTAGATTGAGAGAAGTGAGTAAATGCCTTGGTGGATTAAAGAGTGTAATTAGGAATATACATTTGGGAATGGATGCTAAGAGGAGACTGTATAAAGGAGTGATTGTGCCAACAGCATTGTATGGGGCAGAAACATGGAACATAAGAGAGGAAGAGAGAAGGAGTTTGAATGTGTTTGAGATGAGGTGTCTGAGAAGTATGATGGGAGTTACTAGGCTAGATAGAGTGAGAAATGAGGAGGTGAGGAGGAGAACGGGGGTGGAAAGGGAGTTGGGAGATAGGGTTGATGAAAGAGTATTAGGATGGTTTGGACACATGGAAAGAATGAGTGAAGAAAGACTAGTAAAAGAGGTATGGAAGGCAGATGTGGAGGGAGTGAACATGAGGGGACATCCTAGGATGAGATGGATGGATGGGGTGAAGGGGGCTTTGGGGAAGAGGGGAATGTCTGTTGAGGAAGGACGGGAGAGGACAGAAGAGGGGTGAATGGAGAATGGTTGTATATGGATGATGTTGTGGAATGAGCGGGGGGGATGGGGGGTGAGGTAGTATGTGTGAGCAAAATTTGACGCAGCCCGAAGGGATTTCTCCCCGTCTTCTCCTTTTATGCAATGGGAGGACGGAGAGAGGGGGTCACCGATTTAATGAAGCGGCCTTGCTGTGGATGTGCTGTGTCTTGCGGCACTGCTTCTGATCCAGGGCAGTGGACAAGGTGCAGGGATGACCCGTCATCCAGGAGGTGCTAAGATAAGAGGGAGGGTGGAGGAGGTGTGGAGTGTGTTCAGGGATGGAATGGGTGGGAATAATTTTATCCCTTTTCCTTTTTGGCTACCTCCCTTGTAAGGGGGAAAAAAGCCTTGGTATATGTATGTAATAATAAACACAGAAAACATGATCAAATCAGTGCACAGAATCCAGGGGTAATTCGTGTAGAACTAAAAAAAAAAAAAAAATACAATCAACACATTGATGCTGGCATCCTCATGTACCCACTCTCGCATCATGACGCCTATGTAGGCATCATCGTACTGAAGTAGTTAAGCCCTTCACTGTGGTACATGCTAAAGTGAATAGAATATCTGACATTTCTCAGGATTTGTTGTGCATGTCACTGTATTGAAGACATTGAGTCTTTATACTAGATTTTTTTTCCCATGGTAAGGAAGATTTTTAAGAAGCAAACAGGTGAATACCAGTCTCTTTTAGATATTAGATACCCTTTCAAAATATTTTTCTTGTTTTCAGTTGACAATCCAAGGCACTGCTCCAAACGGAAGTCTTAAGATAAAAATTAAGCATGAGGTAAATATGAAATGATTTTGTCCTAGTTTGTCATATTTTATTAAGAAATGTGAGTTGTATATATGCACACTATCTGTACATACATATATATATGTATACCAGTGGCTTTTTCCCCCTTACAAGGGAGGTAGCCAATGTCAAAGGCACAAATCCACTCCCACCCATTTCATCCTCACATACTCCACTCCCATTCATCACCCCTCTCTCCCACTCTTCTTGACTCCTCCTGGGTGACAGATCATCCCTGTGTCTTGCCCACTGCTCTGGGTCAGAAGCAGTGCAGCAAGACATAGCACATCCATAGCAAGGCCACTTCATTTAATTGGCGACCCTGCCCTCTCTGTCCCCTCATGCAGAAAAAGAGAAAACAGGGAGAAATTCCTTCAGGCTGCATCAAAATATCATTCATGCATACTCCCTCACCCCCCATCCCCCACCCACTTGTTTCCCTGCATCACAGCATCATCTATACACAAGCATTCTCCACTCACTCCTAACTTCTACCTTCCTTCCTCAACAGACATTCCCCTCTTTCCCAGTGCCCCTTTTACCTGATCTATTCATCTCATTCCCAGTTGTCCCCTCATGTTCACTCCTTCCACCTCTGCCTTTCACACCTCTTTTACCAATCTTTCTTCATTCTTTCCATGTGTCCAAACCATCCCAAAGCTCTTTCATCAACCCTATCTCCCAACTCCCTTCCCACCCCCACTCTCCTCCTCATTTTGTTTCTCACTCTATCCAGCTTACTATACTTCTCAGGGATTTCATCTTAAACACATTCAAACTCTTTCTCTCTTCCTCTCTTATATTCCATGTTTCTGCCCCATACAGTGCTGTTGGCACAATCACTCCTTCATACAGTCTCCTCTTAGCATCCATTCCCAAATGTCTATTTCTCATTACACTTTTTAATCCCCCAAGTCATTTACTTGCTTCTCTCAACCCACATTCTTCCTCCACCTCTACTCCTCCCTTTCCTACCACATTTGTACCCAAGTATCTAAAGCTATCAACTTCCTCCAGTCTCTCGTAATACTCACTTCCAGTGACTCTATCTGTATACCAAGGACTTTTTCTCCCTTACTAGGGAGATAGCCAAAGTCAAAATGCATATTCCCATTCCCACCCATTTCATTCCCACCCATTCCACTCCCCTCCACCACCCTATCCTCTCTCTCAACTTAGCTCCTCATGCATGATAGGTCATCCCTGTATCCCTGTATATATGTAAACACATACTATTTGGTTTATAAGAGTCAGTTTTCTCCTAAATGAAAAAAAGGGATGAAGATAATGGGGCTTGTTTCAGAATTTTTTTTTACCCTGTTTCTTATATGTGAAATTGAGGAATCTAGTGAGCTACACTGCTGGTACTTATATGTAACTTACCACAGTGATATTGTAATATTATTTACTTAAACATCATTGCCATTTTATTATTATCATTATTATTATTATTATTACTATTATTATTATTATTATTATTATTATTATTATGTTAGAGATGAGGGTGAGTGGAGAAAGGGTATGTATAGATGATACTGTGATGCAAGAATGGTGGGTAGGGGATGTGAGGGAGTAGGAAATGGTTATATGTGAATGATATTTTGATGTAGTCCGAAGAATTTCTCCCTGTCTTCTCTTTTTCTGGATGAGGTAACTAAATGAGATGGATTTAGGAAACTAAGGATCCTCCAGTCTGTATTTTTCTCCAAAGAAAAGTCAAGGTATGAGAGGGTCTAGGAGAACAACTCCAACATAAATTAGGTCATTAAATATGTGTGGATATGATACAAATGAGAGCAAAGGGGAGGAGATTGGTAGTATGGTTATAAGTGAAACAAAACTAGAAGGGAGGGGAAACGTAGAGCAGGGTTTCAGGAGTAATGAGAGGGTGAAGTAGGGAAACCATGGCACTGTGGGTAAGTGATAAGGTAGGTAAGTGTGTGATGAGTGGAGAGGTGTCTTGAAGGGTAATATGAGCAAAGGTGAGGTTGGGATGGAAATTATGGGTATTTTTGAATGCTTATAGCCCTGGTAGCAAGAAACGTGAGAACAAGGAAGCATTTTGGAGTGATTTAAGTGAGTGCATAGAGAGTTTTGAGGGAATTGTAAATGATTAGGAGATTTTTTTATTGTAATGTTAGAGTAAATAAGCAAATAGTTTAGTAGTAAGGAAATATAGGGTGGCAGGAAAGAACTGTAAAGGCGAGGTGTTGATGTATATTGTAAAGGAGATGATATCAGTGTATAGGAAGAAAGACAAGCTGAAGTATATGTGGACCAAGGTGGTGGATGGGAGGATGTTTAAGAGGGCATTAATGGACTATGTAGTGGTACCCATAAAGAAGATTAGAAGCAATCTGAATGTAAATGTGTTCAGGGGAGGGGACACTGCATTTTCAGATCGTAGTCTGACAGACCAGATAAAAAGAACATCCCTTTGGGTCATGTCATTCCTTCATCCAATAACCATTTAGTGATAGAACCATTTTTAAAATCCTTGCTTCCTTGTTTTGGATTCGTGTATTATTATATTAATTCTATTATAGTTTTCCTATGTTCTCTATATTTTTTCTTTTGTATGTGTGTCATTAGAATTGAAAGATTTATGGAAGTCAGCATTCAGCACATCCTGTAATGACTTGTTTTTTTATTTACCTGTTGTTGTTTATTTTCATGCTAGACTCGAAAGTTAGCAGAATTGAATTTGGTGCACAAGACTGAAATGGGTTCCTCAGAACATGATGTTTCTGATCTAGACCTTCACTTCTCCATTCCAGACCATGTAAGTATTGGATTTTGAGTTCTGACATGATGGTTATAGTAGCACAACTCAAAATTTGGTACCATCAATGCAAGTTGACTTTCATTTTGATTGCTGGGATTATGGAAATTTAGTAGTGGAATTAAGTTTCGGACTATTTCATATTTCATACCATAAGTACAAAACTTTCATTTTGATTGCTTGGATCATGGAACTTTATCAGACAATAATTTCACTCCCTTTTTTCAATTTGGAAGCATTGTAATATTTTTGTCTGATATGTAAAATAATAAGGCAATGTTGAACCATGTATATATAATTATGTAAACAGATTGGGTTTGGATTTCTATATCTGGTATGTAGGGCTTTGAGTTCATATCACATAAATTATATGCTTGAGCTATTTGTCTGAGGTTATAGAAATTGTAATTATTCATGTTTACATTTTCAGATGGTTACAAAGTGGATTGTTTTAAAAATGGCTCCATCTAAAAAATTAAGTTGGCTTCTTAGATTTGTGGGGCAGAAGAGTTTTTGGTGCATGGAAGACTTGTCTGACCTCATAAACATTAAGGAGAAAGGTACTCTCATAAAGGTAAGATTTGTTAGTTCTTTACAAAGTAAACTTGAAGAGCAATGACAAAGCACTTAATGAAATTTTGTTTTCTGTTATTTTTTAAGCCAACTTCAGATTTGCTATGGCCAAGTAGAAAGATGTAATTTGCTTTGGCCAAGTAGAAATTCATATTTTCAAATTCGTTCTAGCAAAATCCAGATTGTAATAGCAACTGCAAGAGTAAGAATATTAGAAAAGATTGGTTCACTTGCATTAGTTTTCTTTGCAAGATTCCGTAAAAAACATGAAATGTCCTGGTTGAGGAAATAACATGCAACTTTCTGTGCAGGTTTATTTGCAAGGCAGGGACCCAAGTTGGTTGCTGCTTTTTTTATTCTTTCAGTCTTGTTATCTTCTTTTGCGTAGAGACTATTCCACATACAATTATTGGATAAAAAACAGGGACAAGAAACAGGGAGGGGGAATCATGTTCTTGGCCAAGAAAGACCTAAATGTGACAAAAATTGCAGAGGGCAAAGGTAATGTTGAACTGATCATGATAAAAGTCAAAGGCAAGAATATGAAAAGTAGAAAGTTTGTGGTGACCTATGTGCCTCCAAAAACGAATGCTTGGAAAGAGAACGAACATACAAAAATGCTAGAAATACAAGAAAATCACTAAATGAGATACTAATGGGTAAGGGTAATCTGGTAATTATGGGGGACTTCAATTGCAAAGAAATTTGTTGGGACAACATGACAGTACGAGGAGATGATGACTTGTGGGGCAATGTACTGCTAGACATGACCATGGAGTACACAATGACCCAATGGGTCAGTGAAAACACAAGGTACAGAAACAATGAAAAGTCATCGAAACTAGATTTAATATTTACAACAGAACCTGAAATAGTAGACAGAGTCCATTACAAGACACCAATTGGAAAGAGTGACCATGTGCTCATCGAAACTGTACTAAAGGAAGAAATAGACATGGAGAGGTACAAAAAGCATAGGAAAGGAAGATTGATGTACAACAAAACAGATTTTGCAAAACTAAAGACATTCTTCCGGAATGCAAACTGGGAAAAATTCTATATGGAAGAGACAACAGTGGAAGAGAAATGGAATATATTGATGGATAATTACAACGAAGGGGTAAATAGGCATGTACCAAGACAAAAGCGAGAGAGTACATTAAATGTTGGTTCAACAAAAGATGCAGTGAGGCAAAAGACAGAAGGGACAAAGCTTGGAAAAGGTGAAGAAAAGACAAAAAACAAAGCAAATGGCAAATTTATGTAAACTATAGAAATGAGTATGATAATGTGAGAAGAGAGGAAAAAAGGAACCATGAGAAGGATATTATAGATAAATGCAAAGATCAACCCAAGCTATTCTATCGGTATGTGAATGGTAAACTTAAAACCAAACAGGAAATGGTGAAACTATGCCAAGGAAATATAGAATACACAGAAGAATTAGAGATGGCCGAAGTCATGAACAACCACATTTATCTGTCTTCACCAGAGAGAAAATACAAAATTGGGATGTAGATAAAAACAAGCAATCTCCCCACATGAGTGAGTTTACAACATCGCAAAAAGAAATATCAGAACATCTATCAAAACGGGACGTCAGAAAATCACATGGCCTGGATGGTATTGCAAAAATGGATTTTATAGGAATGCAAAGAACTAACAGATAAAATACACATCATAATAGATAGCTCACTCAAAGAAGGAAAGATACCTAATGACTGGAAAAATGCTAACATTGTACCAATATATAAAGGAGGAAACAAGGAAGAACCCACCAACTATAGGCCAGTATCACTAACAAGCACTATAGCCAAAAGTTGTGAGAAAATCATCAAGAATAGATGGGCAAAACATCTGGAAAACAACAACATATTAACCACTTCACTATGGACCAAAATCTTGCGGGCAGCATTAGCTGCCAGACGTACGATGCTTCAATATAATACTCGCATCATAAAAAATAGTCACCGCTTATATCGATCGTTCTCTCTTTCACCAGTGAATTTTGATAACCATAGAAAATGTGATGAAGACAGTTTAGAGAGTATGTCATTATGCAGGGGCAACTACAATAAATATAATCAAGACGCCGATATGGCAGCCTTGCATATCCACTTGCTCCTCATGCCGCCTACGTAGGCGGCACCGTATGGAAGGGGTTAAACCCAAGACAATTCGGGTTCAGACAAGGAAGATCATGCACCACAAACTTAATATGCTTCTACTCAAGGCTAATAGACATAGTGCAAGAAAGAAATGGATGGGCTGATTGTGCATTCCTAGACTTACAAAAAGCCTTTGACAAAGTACCACACAGAAAATTACTAAAAAAACTAGAACACATAGGAGGAATACAAGGGAACCTACTAAAATGGATGGAGGACTTCCTGACTGGTAGAAAGATGAGAGTAGTGCTCAGAGAAAAATATTCAGATTGGAAAGAGGTGATCAGTGGAGTACCGCAAGGATCTCTACTGGCAACAGTGGCGGACTTAGCCTTCATGGCGCCCTGGGCGAACCTCACCTTCGGCACCCCCCTTCTACAATGCACATAAAATGCTTGGCTTCTCCCCCTCCACGATGTAAATAAGAAGTTTAAGATGACCAAAACTTTCACAAAACAACTTTTTATTGAAATATTTATTGCTACTACAGAATAAAAGTAAATCATTTGCGAATTTTACAAACCTTGCAAAAAATAAATAAACAGAATTTATTGGACCACAATACAACTCCCATCTCTCTCTCTCTCTTTCTCTCCTTTTATGGGACTTTTATACATTCGGTATAGATAGACTCAGGTGCTCATGGTTTGATCTGCATTTGGAAGAACCGCCACTGACTGGCACCAATAATGTTTGCTATCTATATGAATGACATGGACGAGGACGTGAACTGTTACATGAGCTTCTTTGCTGACGATGCCAAACTGTTAAGGAAAGTAGAAACTTATAAGGACTGTGAAGCACTGCAAGAAGACCTGAATAGGGTATGGAACTGGAGTCAGAAATGGGAAGTGGACTTTAATACTAAGAAGTGTAGCATAATGGAGTTTGGAAGAAGCAAAAACAGAATATCAGGATAATACACAATTGGAACCAAGGAAGTAAAGAAAGTAGGATCCGAAAAAGATTTGGGAGTAATCATCATGAACAACTTGTCCTATGATAAACAGATTAACAAAATTGTCGGGGAGACTTACAACTTGCTAAGATCAATAAAAGTGGCATTTGCATACTTGGAGGAAGACATGATAAAAAAAAATATTGGTTACATTGATAAGGCCTAGACTAGAGTATGCGGTGACATTGTGGTCCCCCAGTACCAAAAAGAATATAAAGAAAATAGAAAGAATCCAAAGAGCAGCTACAAAAATGGCACCTGCACTTGCAAACCTATCATACGAGGAGAGATTGGCTAAACTGGAGTTACCGACACTGGAGCAAAGAAGAGAGAGGTGACCTACTGACCATCTACAGAATCATGAAAGGCACAGAGATACTTGATAGAGAGGACTTACTTAACTGGGACAAGAGAAACACAAGAGGACATGGAAAGAAAATAAAAAAACATAGCTATAGAAGAGATCTGAAGAAAAACAGTTTTCCACATAGAGTTTTGGACACTTGGAACAAACTGGATAATGAAATAGTATGCACAAAAACCATTCATGAGTTTAAAAGCAAACTAGACACTGCGAGATACAATGGCGGGACACCACGAGCATAGCTCCCCTTCCTGCAAAATACTAGGTAAATACATATACACAGCTTGACTGCCATGCTCAGCCATTAATTCAGTATTTATTCATTATTTATTCAAGGACCTTAACATTCACTATTAGTTTAGAGATTCCTCTGTTTGGTGTTGATAAACTTGTAAATTAGAACAGTTTAGATCCATCTTTGTATTATTCAATGATACCCTATTCAGAGTTTCTACCTCTCATCAGGTTCTTGTATCCATAGATGGCACTTCCACTTTGAATTGTTTGTCATGTGTGTAGAGAAAAAAGATAATAGTTTAGAAAGAAGGAATAGACATAACATGATCATGTGGTATAAATTTATCTAAAATGTTAGAAATTTTATATGCATGTTAAAAACATTCATAAACTACTAACTGGACTTAATTGCACAGAAGAAATTAAAAAAGATCTTGAGAACTGATATCACTGTACCCAGGTATAGATTAGTCAGTCAATCCATTGCTCCAGGTCTCTCTTACGAGTACATGAGACCTACTGCATCCAGTTAACCAGCAGCAGCCACCTGGTTGGTCCCCAAATCATTCAAGAAAGAAATATCATGTTCAGGGTCAGGCTAGAGTAGAGCAATGTAGGACAAGATGATTGATGTCTGTGTAGTACACTCCTCCCTCTATTTACGAACTAGTTACATTCTTGAAAATCCATTCGTATATCGAATATACTTAAATCGAGCACTTTTTTCCCATATAAACCCATTATATTATGCGAGATAGGTTCTTACAAATTTCATGTCACTATAAAGTCATCACAACATTAAATATGCATTATCTTGAATACTGCTCTCTGCTAATTACATACACACATAAAATATTAATATGCAAAGTAGATAATAACCAAACAAATTTGCAATGTCCTTCACTCTCATTCCTTCGTCATTTTTCTTTAGCACAGACAACTTAGTATCTAGAGATATTGCTTTCCTAGCCCTCTTAGGCTTGTCACCATCCTTAACCCCTTCCATACGGTGCCGCACACGTAGGCGTCATGAGGAGCAAGTGGATTCGTGACGCTGCCATATCGGCGTCTTGATTATATTTATTGTAGTCGCCCATGTGTTTTTACATTCTCCCAAATGTGCCCTGAATCCCATTCTCTGTGGTTTTCAAAATTTGCGGGTGAAAGAGAGAACGATCGATATAAGCGGTGACTATATTTTATGATGCGAGTATTATTACGACACGTCGTACGGCTGGCATTGGCTGCTGCCCGCGAGATTTAAGTCCCGTAGTGAAGTGGTTAATAGGGCTTCCTGGACGCTTAGGAGGCATAATGTCACTTGAAATAATTGTAATAATCCACGATTAACTGAGACCGAGTGAGTAGACCGAGCAGTACACGGAGTTGTTTTGAAAACAATAACAAACGTGCGTATCTATTTTCACTTTTATTATTATTATTTTTTTTTTTTACCTGGACATATGGCAAGTTTTTTTAAATTTATGATATAAAAATAATTTTCTTTTTAATATTTGTGATTTAAAAATACAGTAATTTTTTTCAACGGGATTTTATTCGTTATGGTGAATTTTTAGTTCGTATATCAATTTTTGGGACTTTTTTTTTTCACTATAGCGAAAATTCGTATATAGAGCGTTCTTAAATCAAGGGAGGAGTGTAATTGCATCTTGGACAATGTAATTATGTGGTCAAACCTATTCTGTGTTGATATTGTTTTAAAAAGGAATGATAGCATTGATGCAATTGTGCTTGTGTAGTTCTTGTTCATTGTGGGAGGGATTTCTCTGTAGGGCTGATATCTTTACAAGTTTTGTGGACTTAGTCTTTGATGGTCAGTCTTGGAGTGTTGTTTTGTGATCTGTGTTTGTACAGATTTTTGTATAGATTTGTTGTGTGTTGCTGGTGGTAGGTTGTAGATGTTTGAGTAGTATGTTGCCAATTTTTCATTCAGTAGTTTGTGCTTGTATTGAATAGTGGAATGGATGATTGAAATTGATGGCTCTTACATAGAGCTGTGTACTTAACATTTTCATGCACTGTACTGTGGTAAGAGTTTTGGTTTCTGTGCATGGATGTTGTCTGGTTGATTTTAAAGTATCCTATTATTAATCTTAGTGCTTTGTTTTGTGTAGTTTGTGTTTTCTTGATTCTGAGGAACCATGCCTGGGAAGTGTAGTCAAGTGTGGGTTATTAGAGTTTTTTAAAGCTGACCAAAACCTATGCTTGCTACTGGTCTTATGTATATTTATTTTCTTATTGATTTTCACAGTTATGTCTTACAAGTGTGGGCTAAAGGACCTGTATTGGAAATATGGCCCATAATTTTAGGGCTCTTGTTCAGTGGAAGGAGTTGGCCATTTAATTTTGCTATTGGATGTTTCTTTGATTGGTAATTTTCTTTGGTGACCAATGATTTCTGTGGGAAGGCCTCCATTCTATTTTATCATAGCCACTATTCTAGCTTGTCTAAGTATTATAGCAAATTAGTGAGAAACATTTATAAAGAAATTGCTAAAACCCATTATTAGAAAAAAAAAAACAAGTATTGTACAAATGTGCATATACCAGAAGGCCCTTCCCTCTCATGAGAGGGTTTGACAAGTCAAAGGATACTCTAGGTATTTCATGAGAAAGGATTAAACTATTTTCCTTTGAAAACTATATTGGGAGTTGAAGATCATGGCAGCATTTTAGTCTACATGGTGATTTAAATCATTGCTGTAATGGAACATCATGGAGCTATCTCAGACATATCTACATACATATACCAAAGGCTTTTTTCCCCCCCCTACATGGGAGGTAGCCTCAGACATATCTAATAGAATATTTGCATTTTTTCAACATAGTTTGTAAGTCTTGGTTTGTCACTAATATATGCAAACACTATCTGAAAGGATTTTCCTCATCTTACCTATTTTTGCATAAGGGAACAAGGAAGGAGAAATGGTGGGATTATGATGGGTGGGGATGGGTGTATCCTCTGGCTGGCTACCTCCCTTATCTTGAGTATTGGCTGGGGTATTTTCTACATTAGCTGGCCCTAATGTGGATGTGCTGTCTTGTTTTACTGCTTCTGACCAGGGCAGTGGGTAGGAGATGAGGATCCTTCATCCATGAGGAGCTAAGATTTAAAAGAAATGGTGGGATTATGATGGGTGGGGATGGGTGTATCCTCTGGCTGGCTACCTCCCTTATTTTGAGTATTGGCTGGGGTATTGGCTGCATGTTATTGTGGGGTTAAAAGCTGCCCAGTAGCTTGCAGCTGATACTTTAGGGTCTATGTGGGGGGCCCCTACAGACCAGAGCCACACATCATTTTGTCTGTAATAGAGGAAATATCTATTCATAGAGAAATAATGCTACTTTATAATATTGTGACTGTCCCTCCATGATGCTGTCCCCCCACTCTTAGTACTGTCCTGTACCACCTCTCTGAATATTCATTTCCTTTTTTGCCAAACCCTGTGGTAGGGGAGAAAGAATACTGCCACTGAGTGTTCCCACTTGGATTTTTAAAAGGTGACAAAAAAGGGATGGGGATAGGACTAGGCATTCTACTCTATGTAGCCCCAAAGGGGATATTCCTAAAAAAAGCAAAGGCATAAGAGGGTCTAGGAGTTTTCCAACCAGAATTCTAAGGTTTGGGTCTATTGATATGTGTGAATGTGGTACAAATGAGAGTAAAAGGGAAGAGATAGGCAGTGAGAAGAAAGATGGATGTGTTGGCACTGAGTGAAACTTGAGTTGAAAGGGAGGGGCGAGTTTGAGTTTGGGAGTGTAGTTGGGTGTCAAGACTGAAGATAGGACAAGGGAGAGAAGGGTTGGTTGTACTAGTAAGTGAAGAGATAGGTAAGCATGTGGTAGAGTGGAAGGAGGTTTCTTCAAGGTTAATGTGGATGAAGGTGAAATTGAGAAGGGAGATGTGGGTTTTGTAACTGCATATGGGCCTGGTAGTGAGAAGAGTGTAGATGAAAGGGAGGCTTTTGGATAGATTCAAATTAGTACATAGAGGGTTTAGGGAGAAATGTCAATCTAGTGATATTGGGAGATCTCTGTGTTAGAGTAGGAGATGAACCAATAGATGGAATGGTTGGGAAGTGGAGAAAATCATAATGGAGAATTGATGGTGGAGATGTGTCGAGAGAGTTGATGATAGTAAATACAGTGTTTAGGAAGAATGTCAAGCATAAATATACATGGGAGAGGGTGGTGGATGAAAGGGTGGTAGATAGGGTTTTAATGGACTATATAGTGGTAACCAGTAGAAGAGTAGGAAGAGTTTTGGATAAACATGTTCTAAGGGGAGAGAGTGGGGGAATATCAGATAATTTTTTGGTGAATAGTAAGTTGAGAGTGGAGGATAGATGGAGAAAGAGTAAAAGGACAGAAAGGAGGGAGATACTTACAGTGAACTGCTTAAATGAGAAAGTAAAAGAGTACAAGAAGCTGAGAGAAGAGTGGGAGTGAAGGATAGAGTAGAACTAGGAGTGGATAAGGAATGGGGATGTTTCAAGGAGGGAGTGACAAGGTGTGCAAAGATAGTGTATGGAACAGGGAGGACAGGAGGAAATAGAAGGAAGGGTAGTGTGTGGTGGGATGATGAAGCAAAGAAGGTTGTAGAAGAGAAGAAATGAGCATTTACAGATTGGTTACAAAATAGGACAAGAGAATCATATGAGAGGTACAAAGTAAAGAGAAAAGAAGTAGTAAAGCATAAGATAAAGGAGGTAAAGAGGAGAGCAGATGTGAAATGGGGTAAGAGTATAACAGAAGATTTTGAAAGTAATAAAGAGATGTTTTGGGAAGAAATTAAGAGAGGAAGAGGAGGCAAATTAAGTAGAGAAGAAAAGGTAAAAGGTGCAGTGGAGAGATGATAATGGAAAAGATAGCACTAAGAGGAAGATGGGCAGAGTATTTTAGGGAGTTGCTAAATGTGAAGTAGGATAGGGAGGGAAAGGTAGTTGCAGTGGGAAGCACTAAGAAAATGACAGTAATGAATGAGGAAAATGGAGGAGATATAAGGAAAGATGAGATGAAAATAGTTATTAAAATGATTAGAGCAAATAAGGCACCCAGGTTGGATAAGTGTCATGTGGAGTATCTTCAAAAGGAGGTACAGTGATGGTGGACTGACTGGTAAGGTTTAATGTTTGTTTAAGAGAGGGTAGAGAACCAGAGGACTGGAGGAGTATCTGTATAGTTCCGCTTTACAAGGGAAATGGGGACAAATGTGCGTGTAGTAGTTTTAGAGGTATCAATTTGTTGAGTGTAGTTGGGAAGGCTTATAGGAGGGTTTTGATTAAGTGGATTAGGAGAGGAACAGAGGGAGTAATTGGTGAGGAACAATGTGGGTTTAGGACAGGTAGGACATACATGGATCAGATTTTTGTGGTGGAGATATGTGAGAAAGCTTTAGGAAAAGGTAAGGATTTTTTGGGGCCATTATATATTTGGAAAAGGCTTATGACAGGGTAGACAGGAAAGCATTGTGGGAGGTATTGCAGATATATGTGATAGTAGGAAAGCTGTTAAGAGCAGTCATGAGTTTTTACAAGAGTAGTAGAGCATGCGTTAGAATTAGAAATGGAGAGAGTGACTGGTTTGAAGTAAAGGTAGGACTCTGCCAGGGATATATTATGTCATCTTGGCTGTTCAATTTATACATGAATGGGGTGGTGCAAGAGTAAACACAAGGGTAATGGGCTGGGGATTGGGGATGATTAAAGAAAATGGAAAAAAGTGGGAGACAAGCTAGTTGTTGTTTGCTGACAACACTGTGCCTGTAGCAGGATCAGCGGAGGGATAAAGGAAGTTAGTGACAGAGTTTGGGAAGGTGTGCAAAGGAGGAAGTTGAAGATAAATGTGGGTAAAAGTAAGATGATAACATGTACAAGGAGAGAATGTGGCAGCAAATTGCAAGTGAGTATTAAAGGAGAGAGACTGGAGGAAGTGGATAGTTGTAGATACTTGGGTGTGAATGTGGCAGGAAAGGGATGAGTGGAGGTGGGGGAAGTATGTAGATTAGGAGAAGCAAGTAAATGCCTTGGGGAATTAGAATGTGTAATGAGAAATAGACATTTGGAAATGGATGCTAAGAGGAGATTGTATGAAGGAGTGATTGTGCCTACAGCACTATATGGGGCAGAAACATGGAACATAAGGGAGGAAGAGTTTAAATGTGTCTGAGACAAAATGCCTGAGAAGTATGGTAGGGGTTACTAGGCTGGATTGAGTGAGAAATGAGGAGGTGAGGAGGAGAGCAGGTGTGGAAAGGGAGTTGGGAGATAGGGTTAATGAAAGAGTATTGAGATGGTTTGGGCACATGGAAAGAACGAGTGAAGAAAGATTAGTAAGAGAGGTGTGGAAGGAGTGAACATGAGAGGACAACCAAGGATGAGATGGATGGATGGCGGGGAGAAGACAGAAGATAGGGGTGAATGGAGAATGGTTGTATATGGATGATACTGTGATGCATGGAAGTGAGTGGGCAGGGGATGGGGGTTGAGGGAGTATGTGTGAATGATATTTTGATGCAGCCCGAAGGAATTTCTTCCTGTCTTCTCTTTTTCTGCAAGAGGGCACAGAGAGGGGAGTCACCAATTAAATGAAGTGGCCTTGCTGTGGATGTGTGGTGTCATGCTACATTGCTTCTGACCCAGGGGAGTGGGTGAAATGCAGGGATGACCCATCATCCAGGAGTAGCCAAGAAAAGAGGGAGGGAGTAATGGTGAATGGGAGAGGAGTATGTGGGGATGAAATGGGTGGGAGTGGAATTATACCTTTTGACTTTAGCTACCATCCTTGTAAGGGGGAAAGCCTTTGGTATATGTATGTGTTTATATATTTTATTTTTATTCATTTATTCTTTATTTTTTCAGAACTTTCATGATAATTCAACTATTGTACAAGTCAAATTTGAAGTAAGAAAAGAAAGAGTACACAATTGGTCACCTCTTAGTGTTCTTACGGGAGACTTTACATCCACCACACTTTCTCGCTCTTTGCTCACGTCGTTATATGGAATAGTAACACCAGACAGCCAAGCTGACAACGAAGAGATATTTTTAGCTCAGATGGCAACTCACAGGTAAATTATTTTTATGTTTGTCATGATCATCTTATTTGGAATTCTGGTATACTCATTTTATAATATTGAAACTTTTTTTTATTATTATTGGAAAAGGTTATTGAATATACGTTTTTATACATCATGAATATTATTTTGAACTAAATGAGAGGTTTTGGTCTTTTTCTTTTTTCTTTAATTAAGATGGTCATGGAGATACTAGTACGTACTGTAGTAGCACTCGTTCAAGCCAGACAGGTATGGGCAATGAGGTACTATGGCTGCTAAAAGCTATCAGCTGCTCAACCCCTTAATACTTCGCAGTTTGTTGCACTTAGGTTTGTGTTTTTGGTTAGGGATATCTTTCAGCACATTTCTCTTAAATTTCTTGTAAAGATTTATTATACTCCTCCTCTGCTACCATTTATTATGGCCAATTGTACACACTAGTATTTGCTTAAAATTTATTTACTCTCAGTACTCTTACTGCTAAGAAATCTAGTTTATATCTAGAATAGATATAACCATCTATGTGTACATACAGCGATTTACATTAGGACCCCTCCAATTTGCATATCTTTGGGGCTAAAACCATGATGATTAAATTTTTTACCAAAGAGTGCCCTTGTTACTGGTATATCTTGCATATCACCACTAATGTTTACATGGAATGTTGACATTATGTGCCATTTTATTTGTGACAAATGTAATGCAGTGATGTATGGTAGGTAGCTTTAATAAAAGAAAAGTTTTGTTAGGTTCACAGCTATAAGAGAAAAAATACATGAATTATGCATGATAATTTTTTTCTATTTATGAATAATTTGTATTTTTTATGCATAATTTTTATATACCTGTCAGCGTTACAATTTTTTATTCTTCATTTTTTCCTGTTTTGTATAGGGACATTAATGTATTTGTTGTCGTAATTAAGTGTCTTCAAATTCGAGAACGTTAGAGAACTTAACCTGGTTGAGTTCTCTAACTTTCGTCAGAACTGGAAGTGTATTCTTGAGGCTTCGATCGAACTGTAGAATTCCTTTGCCGAGGTTTATTAGTTGTGTCTGGTACCAGAGCTGAAGCTTGTCTGATGTTCAGTTAACCAAACGTAGTCTCGTTCGGCTGTAATTCTTACGAGCTCGTAAAACGGCTTCGAAACCACGGGACAACTAATACTTTAAGTAAGTTCTCAAAGTTCCCGATTTGTCAATCAAAATTACAACATAGACTTAATAAATAATAAAAGAGGGAGGGGAGTTTAATAATATATTAATTACAATTACGATAGTGTGGTACGAAGTTACAGGAAAGGTTCCCGATTCAAAATTAAACAAGCTTCCGGGAAATTGCCATAGCTCAAGGTAAACAATGCAATTCCCGTAACAACAATTACCACAGCCTCCCCGACAACAAAAAGAAAGTGTTTAAGAAATATAACACTTTCGAACAAAATTTATAACAAGTTTTTGTTTGCTAGAGACCTTACTAGGTCTCTAGAGGCTAGCGCAGTCTTACGAGTTGGCCTCACAGAGGTAGGTTCCAGTGAGACACAATCGTCTTGTAAAGAGTTAACCTCCTCTGAGTCTGAGACCTCTTCAAAGGGTTCAGACTCTCTAGCCTGAACATTAGGATCCCCAGGGGATTCATCCTCAAGACTGGAACTCAACTCAGCATGGAGCTCTAGAGGGATTAAAAGTTTAATGTTCACTTTAATAGAGTTTCCATCAGGCTTAACGACAGAGACTGTACGTATCACCTTGTCTTGGTCAGGAAAAGTTTCCACAATACGAACTAAGGGCCAGAAGGGTCTGGTCTTGAAGGGGAGTTTCAAAAAGGCAATATCACCCTTTTCCCAGCTTCTAGAACTGTGATATGCAGCTCTATCCCTTAAGCTGACCAAGTACTCTGTCAACCATCATTTCTTGAACTCTTCATAAAAATAATTCCTACAGTCCATGACCAAGTTGAGAAGAGAAGGGTAGTCTTCTCCTGATTCCCATTCAGGGACTTGTTCCAAGTCTCCAAACATCAAGGAAGGAATGGTCCTTCCAATAAGGAAGTGATTTGGGGTAATAACATCTACCTCATTTTCACAAGAACGATAAGTTAGTGGTCTATTGTTCAAAAATTTTTGAACATCGGACAAAAGAGTGGTAATCTCTGCCAGGGAAGGAACAGACCTACCCAATACCTTATACAAACATTGTTTCACTGTCTGTATTAACCTTTCCCAAGTGGCACCATACCAAGCAGCATAAACAGGAATGGTTCTATGCTGAACAGGGGAAGTTTTAAATTTCTCTTCAAATTCAGAAGAAGACAAAAGTTGTTCAATAACATTTCCCGCTTGTACAAAAGATTTAGCGTTGTCAGAATAAACAGCAGAAGGAATTCCATACCTGTTAGCAAACCTAACGAAAGCCAAAATGAACTCAGGAGTGGACATAGTATCCACAACTTCTAAATTAACCGCTCTAGTATTGAAACATGTGAAAATAAGAATGTATGCTTTAACCTTCTCTCCATTCCTGTCTGTAACCCATAAATGCCCTGTGTAGTCTACACCATTATGGGCAAAGGGCACACTTAGATTCACCCTAGAGGCAGGTAAAGAGGAAGGAGAAAGATAATTTACTACACAGGAATTGTATTTCCTACAAACTATATAATCCTTCAAAATGCTTAAAACAGCTTGTCTGGCCTTAAGTATCCAGAATCCGTGCATACGAAGGAAATTAAGTGTGGCTTGTAGTCCCATGTGCATAACTTGACAATGAGCAAAGAAAATTAGGATCTTAGTTAAATGATGAGATTTGGACAAGAGAAGGGGATTGACAACCTCATATTTGAGGTTAATGTTCTTGTCAATTCTGCCCTTGGACCTAATCAAACCATTCTTGTCCAAGAACAAGTTCATTTGACTTACCAAAGGAGGTACGTCATTAGTGTTGGAATTCTGCAAATAAGCCAATTCAGCAGGAAAGGAATCCCTTTGCATAATACTCATCAAATAATTAGATGCTGCCTTAACAGGGTCAGCATTAGACTTCTTGAACAGAAAGACAGCCTTAAAAAGTGTGATGAAGAAGTTTACTATAGGAAGAAAACTTAGAGACATCTGTTAGAGGAGGAGTGTCAACTTGTACAACAGCCGCATTGACAATGTCTTCCTTGAAACAGGAGGGAATACATCCCAAGTGACCCTTTGGCCAAGTATGAGGAGGCAACAACAACCATTCAGGTCCATAAATTCACCAATTAAATTTTTCCTTGAACACCTTAGCACTACAAGGTTTAGTTAGGAAATCAGCCATATTATGTTCAGAAGGAACATAAGTAAAGGAAATGGGTATGAACTTGGCCTTGAAAATTTCCAAAAGATTGGAAATTTCTTTCAATCTATTATTGACAAATATATTTTTCTTAGGAGCCTTGTTGGTCAGGATCCAAGAAAGGGCAACTTGACTATCAACAAAAAGAACCACAGATTCAACCAATGGGGCAGACACCAGTCCTTCCTCAAAAATAGTGTTGAGGCATTTCAAAGATAGAAAAGTTGCCATAAGCTCCAAAGATGGTAAAGTTCTCTGTTTAATAGGAGCCACCTTGACCTTGGCAAATAGAAGAGAGGTATTAGATGCCTTTAATTCTCTTCCTTCTTGCCCTACATATATGGCACATCCATAGGCTTCCTTGGAAGCATTGGCAAATACAGGTAAACGACTTACGATGGCGACTTACGATTGTTCGACTTTACGATGACGACGACGACGACGATATGATATATTAAATTATCATATCGTCGTCGTCGTCATCGTAAAGTCGAACAATCGTAAGTCGCGGCCATCGTAAGTCGACGTTTACCTGTAGTTTATTTAATTATTTTTATCCTTTTTACCATATTCAAACATTATAATATGTATTTTCAGTACGGGACTTAAATCGCGGGCAGCAGCCAATGCCAGCCGTACGACGTGACGTAATAATACTCGCATCATAAAATATAGTCACCGCTTATATCGATCGTTCTCTCTTCACCCGCAAATTTGAAAACCACAGAGAATGGGATTCAGGGCACATTTGAGAGAATGTAAAACCACAGGGCGACTACAATAAATATAATCAAAATATGGCAAGGTCGCGAATCCACTTGCTCCTCATGACGCCTACGTGCGGCACCGTATGGAAGGGTTAACCCCTTCCATACGGTGCCGCACACGTAGGCGTCATGAGGAGCAAGTGGATTCGCGACGCTGCCATATCGGCGTCTTGATTATATTTATTGTAGTCGCCCCTGTGTTTTTACATTCTCTCAAATGTGCCCTAAATCCCATTCTTGTGGTTTTCAAAATTCGCGGGTGAAAGAGAGAACGATCGATATAAGCGGTGACTATGTTTTATGATGCGAGTATTATTACGTCACGTCGTACGGCTGGCATTGGCTGCTGCCCGCGAGATTTAAGTCCCGTACTGAAAATACATATTATAGTGTTTGAAAATGTAAAAAGGATAAAAATAATTAAATAAACTACTGTACATGTTTAATAGGCTATATTCAGTATCTCTGGTGGTTAATATACAGGTAGGCTAGGTACAGTGACCACGGAACAGTGATACACAAATTGGGGATCGACTACGATGAAATCGTCTTACGATGGCTCTATCGAAACCTAATGCCATCGTAAGTCGACGTTACCTGTACAAACAATTTACTGGGAAATTCTGTATAAAAGGTTTTCCTATTAAAGGATAGGTTATTAACCTCCCTAAAATTTTCACATAACTTGTTCCATCTAACAAGTAACTATCTAATTTCCAATCCCAATCCACCATCTTTTGGCACATCTCTCTAATAAGGATTTTTCCATGCAAGAGCACAGGAGAGAAAAACCATAAAGGATCAAATACAGAAGACAAGGAAGACAAAACTTGTCTTTTGGTCGAGGCATTCTTGTCAAGGGAAACATCCTTGATTCTCAAAGTATCATGATCCTTATTATAAATATAACCCAAGACTTTAACTTCCTTTTTATTGCAAACTACTTCTTGATCAAGAACAAAGAACAGAAGTCGAATTGCATGTCCACTCCCTGAGAGGTAAATCTCCATTGAGCATGATCTCATTAATCTTCTTGACCATTGCAGGGAGAGAACAAAGCTCATTGGTTGTGTAGACCAAATTGTCTACATAAAATTTATCTTTGATTAAGGAGGCAGTTAGAGAGTCAGGCTGCAAAGAAAGATGGTGTTGGATAATGAAATTTAGAATGAAAGGAGAGCAAATGAAGCCAAAAATGATAGTATACCTGAAGGGTATATACTGGTCGTTAATTCTCCTGAAGAAACAGAACCTGTTACGATCAGCCTCGTCCTTCAAAGGGATCTGCAAGAAGGCTTTCATAACATCAGCCAAAATGACATGATTATTGGTCCTGAAATACAACAAGAGAGAGGAGGTTGTTCATCAAGTCAACTCATGGGAATGCAGCTTCATTTAAGGAAGGAGCTTTTCCTACTTTGAGAGAGCAATTGAAAACTGGCCTTATTCTAGAAGTGGCAAGATCATCATCCTTCAACACATGTCTATGGGGTATAAAGATTTGTCCAGGGACTCTTTTAGTTACTGGCTCAATAATACCCAAGGCCTCTTGCTGGTCAAACACAGCTTCATATTCCTCTCTAAGCCCCTTTTGCTCAAGTTTGTCATAAACCCTTTGAGCCACAGCCAGAGATATCTTAAGGTTAGAGGGAACAAGATCCACCAAATCCTTTTTCCACGGGATCTTCACATAGTAATGTCCATTCTTGAAGGAAATGGACTGTTTAAATTCATCAATGTGTAAATTATTAATATCCGGGGTCTGTTCCTCTTTAGTACCAATGGGCTCTAACGAATAGAAATTGTCAAGACCATACTCAACATTAGAATTAATAAAGACTTCCTGCAAAGGATCAAATTGAGAACTTACAGGTTCTAAACAGAAGTTGACAAGAAACTTTTCTTTGCCTAACCTTTTGGGAGGAAAATATTAAGTCTTATTAGACTGAGTAAGGGAAGTGCCTTTCTCAGTTTTCTTTAGAGAAACTCCATTGGTCTTGAAAGAAGAATTATAGAAAACAAGTGAATCTCCATGATATTCCTCTATACAATTAAATGAATCCACTCCAAGGTTAGGGTCTGGTTTTATCCTCAAAGGCCTCTCCTTGCATTTGAAACTATCAACGTCTTGGATTTCTTTAGAGGACATTTCAGGAATCCCCCTTATCATTCTCTTTAAGTAGAAAGGCTTCTCACTAGGAGGGATATATTGAGCCCCAGTCCCGTATGGAATGTAACCAT
This sequence comes from Oratosquilla oratoria, assembly GCF_046742065.1. NCBI lineage: Eukaryota > Metazoa > Arthropoda > Malacostraca > Stomatopoda > Squillidae > Oratosquilla > Oratosquilla oratoria. The sequence goes on along the minus strand of NC_134787.1, from coordinate 65,934,724 downwards.
CAGCAAGTTTGATAACCTTGCATGACGGGCTACCATACAAGGGGGCACTTTCAATTGAAAAGTTTGAGAAGTTTTGAAGAATATCATTTCCCATGATCCCTTAAATGTTCAGTTGGTCTCCCTTCACTTTTGGAAAACTTGGTGAGACAAAAAATTGGTGATTATTCATACTAAGTAGTACAGAAGATAAGGAAGGAATTTGTAAGGACAAGTTGAATCCTTCAATGGCAAAGAACAAACTAAACAAATTCACCCCTGAAGGGAGTTTTAAGTTAGCAGTGTAGTTAAAACCCCTTTTATTCATTAGAGGTAAACCAAAGGAAGAAACTAACTTGTCCATAGGAGGACTTAAACAAGGTCCAACTTTGTCCTCTACAAATTCCTTATTAATGATAGAAAACTGGGCTCCAGTGTCCAACAAAAAGAGACATTGGGCAGTTCTCTTTCCTCTGCTAATAGGAAGGGAGACCAAAGGAACAATGGAATCTGTTGAATTATGAAAATTAAACACTTTCCCTTCAGAAAGTGGTGTCTTATAAGCCATAGGACACATGGCTCCATGGTGCTCGGGTTTGTTGCAAACAAAACATTTGTAAGGCAGAGCAGCCTTTAACCCAGGGCATTCCAAAGAACCATGTCCATGATTTAGGCATCTATTGCACAGTCCTAACTGAGCTGCTCTAGCTTTCCTGTGCTCAAGGGGTTTATATGAAGTACACTTCGAACTAGCATGGTCGGAAGTGGGGCAAAATTTACATCTACTAAAAGACTTCTTAATGGGATTAGAATTGACCTTAAAGGAGGCATCAACTCCCTTACTGGAATCAACAGGTTTTTTCAAGGAAATTTCCTTGAAAGCAAGGGAGCTGGTAGTAAGGCTTCATTTAGGTCATCATCATCATCATATCTTGTCGCACCAGAACCGTGTCCATATAAGGGCAGTTTCACTTGCTTCCCTAAGGTCTTGGTCGGAGCAATGGGGACTCAATGGACATTCCCGGAGGACATTCCCGGTAGACTGTAGACTGGAAACCAACCAATAAGGACGATTTGACTCACTTCCTGTCCCACCATGACCTCAGTATTAAAAAAGGTGTAGTTATAGGTTTCTGCCTCAGTGCTCTCAGAATTTGTAGCCCTGAATTCTTAGAGGACGAGTTTAGGCACACAAAGGAGGTTTTTCAGAAATTAAAATATCCAGAGTGCATCATCCACCAGTGTAAGAAAAAGGCACTCAAAATAATGGAAGGGCGGGAACCAATGGAAGAACCAACTAGGAGGCTTATCCTTCCAGCCAGCAGCATCACCACCACCCTCACCCGGACACTTGGGCGTTGCAACATACAGGTAGTGGGCCAGTCCAGCAGAACTATCAAAGAGCTCTCTAGAAGAAGTGACAGCCAGGACAAGATGTGGGGAAAAAATGCTGGTGTCTACCACATACCCTGTGCTGGATGTGATAAAGTATACATTGGCGAGACCTCCCGTGACCTGAAGACCCGGATCCGGGAGCATCGCTACAATTCCCGGAACAACATCACCAACGCCTGTGTTATCCACCGGAACACCAACGACCACCTGATGGATTGGGATAACGCAGAGCTTCTTTTTAGTGAACCAGACAGGATGAGGAGGAAATGCCTTGAAGCGGCCGCCATTCAAAGCTTCAAAACCATTGAGCAGAACAGAGGCCATGTTTAACATCGCCCTTCCTATCATCCATCTGTTACCAGCATTATACAAATGTATGAAATGTCCCCCTTAGTCCACTTCAACAAACTGTCCGAAATGTCCTCCTTTATCTCCACCAAGTCCCACCCGTCCCCCTTCTCACACACACCCCCCTTCGCCCCTCCACCTACCACCCACCCCTCCCTGATAATCTCTCCCAGTTCCTTCCCCGTCGGCCTATATATACTCAGAATGTTTGCCATGTCTGTACTTGAAAAAGCTGTAACAAGCGAAACGTCGTACCAATAAAGGTTTCGATCTCACACGGTGTTTATTCTCACAGTCTTGTCGGCGTTTGCCATTGTGTTTCAAAGACAAGGTACCAAAGCCGGCAAAAAATTTCCCGAAAGTTAACAAGGTCCTCAAACGAGGAAATTAATAAAACTGAACAAATTCGGTATAAAGAACAGGAAACCAGACTTCATAACCACACACTATCATAACTTCAATAAAGTGCTTACATAGCGGCTTACGACACAAAGGGGTAATAATTTAATGTCGACATCGACTACTAAAGTTAAATTTAAATATTTAGGTTTAATTCTCAAATTCAGAGTTAATAAGCTAAATCCAAGAATTCTGAAAGTTAGAGAAGACTTCTAATGTTGTAAT
>NC_134787.1:65839881-65927381 GCF_046742065.1 Oratosquilla oratoria | reverse complement strand
GAGGCGTCTTCTTAAGGTAGTAGAGGTTCTACCAATGTAGGTGTTGGAGCCGTCACAGCGACTCTCCTGACACGTGAATTCATAGATTACGTTGGTAGAGGCCTCGAAAGGGGTCTTAGGGGCAGTGTTGTTTTAGGTGTCGTTGTCAACAGTTTTTTACATGCTGTTACACATCAAATAGAAACCATCGGCATTCACCAGCACCTTTCTTTTCACATTCACCATGGATGATTTCGTTCATAAGCTGAATGAAGTTGATAGGAAGTCCTTCCTTAAACTTAAGAAGATACAACTGAAAATAGTTAAATCTATTAGCGCAGTTGATTTTAATCAAAATTGTCTCTGTGAGAACCTGTGCCCTAGAAATATATATATATATATATATAAATAATTGATCAATATTTTCATGTGCATATAGTCATTTTTCTGCATGAGGGGATGGAGAGGGAGATTGCAAGTTAATTAAGTGGCCTTGCTGTGGATGTGCCATGTCTTGCTACATTTATTCTGATCCAGGGCAGTGGGCAGGAGACAGGGCTGACTCGTAATCTATGAGGAGCTAAGATGAGAGGGGAGAAAGGGTGGTGGATGGGAGTGGAATGGGTGGGAATAGGTATGTGCCTTTGACTGTTACTAACTCCTTTATAAGGTGGAAAAAGCTCTTGGGATATAAATGAAAATTTAAAACCTGTTGGTCCTACAGTACCTAGAACACGTGATTTACAAATGAAAAAGCTCTTGGGATATAAATGAAAATTTAAAACCTGTTGGTCCTACAGTACCTAGAACACGTGATTTACAAATTTGGTTAGTATTCAGACTAGTGCATTGACTTCACACAGAGAACTTGGCTGACTGAGTGTGACACAGGTGATATGACATATATTTATTTTATTTGGTTATTTATGTGGATGTGCTGTGTCTTGCAAAACTGCTTCTGACCCAGGTCATTGGACAAGATGTAGGGATGACCTGTCATCCAGGAGGAGCTGAGATGGGAGGGAGGGTGGGGGGGTGAATGGGAGTGGAGTATGTGGGGATAGAATGGGTGGGAGTGGATTTTATGCCTTCATTTTTTGGCTACCTCCTTTACAAAGGGGAAAGCCTTTGGTATATGTATGTATGTATGTACTGTATTATTATTTATCATTATTATTATTATTTATTTTATCTATTTATTTATTTATCTATTATTTTTTTCGTGTTTGAGGGATCCTGGGGGGGGCACTGGCCTTGAATGGAGGGGGCACATGCCTTGCTTTTCCTAAGTCTATGTCAGCTTTTGAATTGTCAGACGTTCCAAATATGAGTGTATCTTGCTTGTTTGAGAGTCAGTTTCTTTGCCTTGACCTTGATTTTTTTTACTTCACTGTTTGATAATCTGAGTATTTAGGCTGCCATATGTTAAAAAAAGTAATAATAAAATAAAATAGATTAATATATATATGAGTGTGTATATATATATATATATATATATATATATATATATATATATATATATATATATATATATATATATATATATATATATATATATATATATATATATGGGTTTTAGGTTCAGATATGTAGTGTCCACATAATCTTAAATGTCAAAAGATAGAGTAATATATGAATTTACTGCAGTGGGTCTTCTGTTACATTGATAATGATTGTTGCTTTGAGTTTGGCTACTCCTCCAGATAGAGATAAGAGGGCTGACAAGTTCTTAAGATAGGTGACAGAGAGATGATATTCTCTGATGTCTGTCTTTAGGAACATCACTTCCACCTGTTGTTGTTGTCGTTGTTCCCTAGACTGTCTGTCCGAGCAGTCCCGTCTCCCCAAGGAATGCCACAGCTGAAACTGGGTTTTCCCACAAATCCTTTATAGAGTGTATGTTGTGTTGTTTGCGTGCATGATTGTGTATAATGCAGTCTTCCATTATGTGTTGTATGGTCTACGACTGCCTTGGGGAGTACCACAATACTTCCACCTGTTGTTGGTCCTTCCTATTATATCAATTTTTTCACTTTTAGGCATATTTTATTATAAGCAAAGATAGACAACTCAGTTAGCAAGAATACTAACCAAATGTATCCCTGTATATCTATATACCAAGGGTTTTTTCCCCCTTACCAGGGAGGTAGCCAAGTCAAAAGGCATATACTCACTCCCACCCATTCCATTCCCATTCACCACCCTTTCCCCCTTCTCATCTTTGCTCCTCATGTATGACTGGTCATCCATACATTCCACCCATTGCCCTGGGCCAGGAGCAATGTAGCAGAACACAACACATTCACAGCAAGGCTGCTTCACTTAATAAATAACCCTGCCTATCTGTCCCCTTGCACATAAAAAGAGACGACAGGCAGAAATCCCTTCAGGCTGCATCAAAATATCATTCACACTTAACCACTCCATAATCTCCCCCCAATCCCCCACCCCATCCCTTCCATGCGTCACTGTCATCTACACACAGCCATTCTCCACTCACCCCAATCTCCTGCCTTCTCCCTGCGTAGCAGACATTCCCCTCTTGCTCAACTCCCTTTTCACCCCATCTATCCCTCTCATCCTCGGTCGTCCCCTCAAATTCACTCCCTCCACCTCTGCCTTTCACATTTCTTTTACTAATCTTTCTTCACTCATTCTTTCCTTATGTCCAAACCATCCTAGTACTCTTTCATCAGCCTTATATGCCATCTCCTTTTCCACCCCAGCTCTCCTCCTCCTCACCTTGCTTCTCACTTTGTAACCCCAACCATACTTCTCAGACAGTTCATCTCAAGCACATTTAAACTTTTCCTGTCTGCTTCTCATAAATTCCATGTTTCTGCTCCATACAGTGCCATAGGGACAATCACCCTTTTCATATAGTCTCCTCTTTGCATCCATTCCTAAATGCCTATATTTCATAACACTTTTTAATCCTCCAAGGCATTTACTTGCTTCTCTCAGTCTACATGCTACCCCAAATACCTAAAGCCATTCACTTCCTCCAGCTGCTTTCCTTCCATACTTCCAACTTGCTGCTATTCTCCCCCTTGTACATCTCATCACCTTACTTTTACCCACATTTACCTTCAAATTTCTCCTGTTGCATACTTTCCCTCTCTCCCTCCTCTCTCTCTCTCTCTCTCTCTCTCTCTCTCTCTCTCTCTCCTCTCCTCTCTCACCCCCTCTTTCCCCTCTCTATCTCCCATATCACTCCCCTCTCTCTCCCATATCACTCCCCTCTCTCACATATCACTCCCCTCTCTTTCCCATATCACTCCCCCCTCTCTCCCATATCACTCCCCCTCTCTCCCATATCACTCCCCCTCTCTCCCATATCACTCCCCTCTCTCTCTCATATCACTCCCCTCTCTCTCTCATATCACTCCCCCTCTCCCTCTCCCATTTCACTCCCCTCTCTCTCCCATTTCACTCCCCTCTCTCTCCCATTTCACTCCCCTCTCTCTCCCATATCACTCTCCTCTCTCCCATATCACTCCCCTCTCTCTCCTCTCACTCTCCCCTCTTCCCTCTCTCTCTCTCTCTCTATCTCTCTCCACTCTCTCTTTCTCTCTCTCTCTCTCTCTCTCTCTCTCTCTTTCTCTCTCTTAATTCACTCTCTTCCCTCTCTCTCTCTCTCTCTCTCTCTCTCTCTCTCAATTCTCTCTCTCTCTCTCCCCTCTCGCTCTCTCTCTCTTTCTCTCCTCTCTTCATTCTCTCTCTCCCCTCTCCCCCTCACTCTCCTCTCTCTCTGTTCTCTTCTCTCTCTCTCTCTCTCCTTCCTTCCTTTCTTCCCTCTCTCTCTCTCTCTCTCTCTCTCTCTCTCTCTCTCTCTCTCTCTCTCTCTCTCTCTCTCTCTTCCATTTCTTTCTTTCTCTCTCTTCCTCTCTTCCCCTCTCTCTCTCTCTCTCTCTCTCTCTCTCTCTCTTACTGACATAATTAAGACTCATGGGGAAATGTTCTACTTGAGATGATTATTGACCACACAATGACACAATGGATTCAAGAGAACACTAGGTATAGAAATGAAGAAGAACCATCGAGACTAGACCTAATAATCACATCAGAACCTGAAATAGTGGAAAAGATAGAATACCAGGCACCAATAAGTAAAAGTGACCACATATTGATAGAACTAGAACTAAATGAGAAAAAATACATGAAAAGAAATGAACAATATAGAAAAGGAAGATTGATGTATGAAAAAACAAATTTTGATAAAATAAGAGAATTCTTTCAAAATGAAAACTGGGAAAGAATACACAAAGAAAATACAACAGTAGAAGAGAAATGGAATGTATTGACAAAAATTTATAAAAAAGGAGTGGAAAAGTATGTCCCAAGACAAAAACAAGAAAAAGAATATGTAAAGTGCTGGTACAACAAAAGTTGTAAGGAGTTAAAAGACAAAAGAGACAAAGCTTGGATCAAATGGAAGAAAGACAAAATACCTGAAAAATGGAAAATCTATACTTGTTATAGAAATGAATATGTACAAGCATGCAGAGAGGAAAAGAGAAAATATGAAAAAGATGTCATAGAAAAATGTAAAGATCAACCAAAACTATTTTACAGATTTGTAAACAACACTGAAAAACAAACAAGATTTGGAGAAATTAAGACAAGGAGGAGTTGAATACACAGAGGAAATAGAAATGGCGGAAATTATGAACAAGCATTTTAAATCAGTGTTTACAAGGGAGAACATATAACCGGAAGAGATCGAATGGAAAGAGAAAGTCCCCCCTATGAAAGAAATAGAAGTAACAAAGAATGACAGACAAAATACATAGCATAATAAACAATTCCTTGAAAGAAGGAAAAATTCCAGAAGATTGGAAAAAAGCAAATATAGTACCTATATATAAAGGGGGAAATAAAGAAGAACCTACAAACTATAGACCAGTCTCTCTAACAAGTACAATAGCAAAACTTTGTGAAAGAATTATCAAAAGTAGATGGGTAAAATATTTAGAAAAAAAAAACAGCATGCTAAATCCAAGGTAATTTGGATTCAGACAAGGACGATCATGCGTCAACAATTTAATATGTTTCTATTCAAGGCTAATAGATATAATACAAGAAAGAGATGGATGGGCTGATTGTGCATTTCTAGACCTAAAAAAAGCTTTTGACAAAGTACCACATAAGAAGTTACTTAAGAAATTAGAAACTGAGGGAGGAATACAGGGCAAACTGCTTAAATGGATGGAAGACTTTTTGCAAGAAAGAAAAATGAGAGTAGTGATAAGAGACAAACACTCAAAATGGGATGAAGTAATAAGCGGTGTTCCACAAGGAACAGTTCTGGCCCCCATAATGTTTGCTATATATATTAATGATATAATTGAAGAAATTGAAAGTTATATGAGCTTCTTTGCAGATGATGCAAAACTAAAAAAAAGTGAACATGAAAGAAGATTGTGAGTCACTACAGAGTGATCTAAATAAAGTATGGGAATGGAGTAGGAAGTGGGAGATGGAGTTCAACACTAAAAAATGTAGTATAATGGAATTTGGAAAAAGCAAAAACAGAATAACAGGATCATATAAATTGGGAGAAGAAGGAATAAAAAAAAGTAGAAAATGAGAAGGACCTGGGAGTCATTGTTATGAATAATATGTCACCAGAGAAACATATAAATAAGATTTTTGGAGAAACTTATAATTTAATAAGAACAAAGTGGCATTTACATACCTGGATGAAGAAATGGTGAAGAAAATTCTAACCACTCTGATAAGACCAAGATTGGAATATGCAGCAACGTTGTGGTCACCAAGTACAAAAAAATGTATAAAAAAAAATTAAAAGAATACAAAGAGCAATTACAAAATTGGCACCAACACTCTCAAAACTATCATATGAAGAGAGACTAGCAAAACTTGAACTACAGACACTAGAGCAAAGAAGAGAGAGAGGAGATTTGATAGTTATTTACAGAATCATGAAAAGCATAGAAATTATTGATAGAGAGAATCTGATAAAATGGGATGATAGAAATACAAGAGGACACTGAAAGAAAATCAAGAAAAACAGCTATAGAAGAGATCTGAAAAAGAACAGCTTTCCTCACAGAGTAATAGACAGTTGGAACAAGTTAGATGAGAAAGTGATGTGTGCAAAAACAATACATGAATTTAAAAATAGTTTAGATAAAATGAGATATGAAGACGGGACACCACGAGCATAGCTCCCCTTCCCGTAAAATACAACTAGGTAAATACACACACACACACATATCACTCCCCTATCACTCCCCTCTCTCTCCACTTGTTCTCCCATCTTCCCCCTCTATTTCTCCCCTCTCCCATCTCTCTCTCCTCTCCCATCTCTCTCTCCTCTCTCTCTCTCTCTCTCTCTCTCTCTTGCTCTCTGTGTCTGTCTGTCTGTCTCTTGCATCTTTCAAACATTGTTTAAATTCTTCATCAGTTAACAATGAAGATAACATATTTCTTAGGTTATCAGTCATACAGCAGTTGTGGATCTCTGTTGCAGGATTCTTGCTATCCAATGGTACCTGGCCATGGCCACCAATTTGCCCCATATGTCACTTAGAGAAGAAATGTTTGTGTTGCAATCTCCACTAGTGGAGTGTTGGGCATTGTGAGATAATGATTTGTTTCTTTGGCATGGTAACTTGTATATGGAGCTAAAGGGTGTCTGTTCCTAGGTCAACTTTATGGTGGAATTGTTTTAATGCTAGGTGTGACCTGTGCAAAGTTGAGTAGGTTTGTTTTTTGTATTATGAAGGGTCTTCAGGGGTTACAAAAGTAGAAGTTTTTCAAGAAATTTTACTTATGAGTTCAGATTCATGTATTAAGATTTTTTACTCATGAATTCAGATTCATGTATTATGATGGACTTTTTTTTTTACCATAGAAAAAATCTCTGCTTTCTTTCTTATGATATAAATGTGTATGAGTGTTTTTTATCATAATCAAATGGGGTTTTCAGAACATCAAAAGCTGTTTTCCATGGAATAATATTTTTACTTGCCTTCCAACGTTTAAGTAGAAAATCGCTTAATGCTTAGGAGCATTCTACCTAATTCTTAAATAGTTTGATATTCATAGGCACATAAATTTTTGACTTGAGTATAAATAACAGAGATTTCCACTCCAGACTGGTGAATGAAATATGGCCCCAAAAGCCACAGGTCCTGGAGGTAGAAGTCTTCCACTCCAGCCACTTCATGTTCTCTGCTGTACACATCTATGCAGATTCCTCTTCTGGTCGTAGTCTGGTAGCCCTAGCCCATACTGTAGATGCCAACACACTACCCTCACCACAAGACATCAAGTGCAGTGAAAAGAGCAATTTGGTAAGTATATTGCAAAATATGTTTATAACTTTGTTATTGATTTTTAGAAATGGCCTCCACTCTGAGGTTGATAACCTGTCCAGTGAATTGATTTTTCTCATTTTATATATGATGAACAGGGTAAGAAGGATTTTTGGGTGTTTTCATACTTTATTTACTTTATGACATGGAGTCAGTAATTTAGAGACTATTTCCGGGTTGCCCTTAAATACCAGAACCACATGTCATTGATTACCAGGTCAGTATGTGGCTCTGGTATTTATTTACTCAGAAGGAAGTAGTGAGATGCTTATCATATACTGCTGTTCCCTTGAACTTTATATATATATATATATATATATATATATATATATATATATATATATATATATATATATATATATATATATATATATATATATATATATTACAAAGGGGGAGCATGCCGACAGGAGACTTTTGGTCCATATTTAGGTCAGATGTGAAAAAAATCATAATAATGATAAATAAAAACTATAGTAGTGTAAATGATAAATAAAATACATAAATAAATGCATATAGTTGAATAATAAACAAACAGGTAACAAGTAAATGATAATAAATTGATGTATAACTAATAATAAATGAAAATCAAACAAATAATAATAAACAAATGGACAAATGATAACAAAACAAGTAAACAAATAATATAAAATGAATTATAGTCATTATAGCATATTGCTTAAGTGTTTATCTAAATGATTCTTAAAGCTTCGAACTGAACTACATTGCACTGCCTCAGCAGAAAGTTTATTCCATTCATTAACTACATGGTTGGTGAAGTCGTTTCTACCCACTTCCAAATATATATATATATATATATATATATATATATATATATATACCATTTCAATGGAGCAGCTGGTCTTGGATCTTCTTAGTTGTGAGTTCGAATGTTGCACTTCTCTGTGATTACCAGCAGGGACAGTTACCTGCCACAAGAGTCTAAACACACATGGGCAAAGCCATCACAGCTCTGGGTCAAATGTGCCTCCTGACATATGCTTCTCACTTTATAATTGATTTAACTATCCCCTTCCCAGATCACACTGTAGTGGATGACAGGTTGGGGGAGAAGAATGCTTTCAATGTGTTTCCATGTATGTCATAGAAGGTGACTTAATGGGATGGAGTAAGGGGACAAGGGATTCCCCAATTTGTACTTTTGTCCTATGAAAAACTCAAGGCATAAAAAGGTCTGGGAGGACAACAATCAGAATCCAAGTAATTGGGTCATTCAGTATGCATGGATGTAGTATGGATAAGAGTAAATGGAAAGAGATTCGTAGTATGACTGTGAGAAGAAAGATGGATGTGTTAGCATTGAGTGACACATAATTGAAAGGAAAGTGTGAGTTGGAGTTTGGGAGTGTGTTGGGTTAGTTACTAGGAATAGTGAAGGGGCAAGGGAGGGAAGGAGTGACACTTTTGGTAAATGATGAAGTAGGTGAAAGTGATAAGATATCTGCAAGAATGATGTGGGCAAAGGTGAAATTTGGATGAGAAATATTGGGTTTCATGAGTGTGTATGGTCTCGGTAGTGACAGAAAGAGAAGTAGAGAGGGAAGCATTTTGGATTGATTTAAATGAGTGTGTAGGGATATTTGGGAGGAATGTAAATGTGGTGTTGAAGTATGCTTAGCCAGCAAACAACCTCAGGGAAGTAGAAAGGTACAGTGTATTTGAAACGAGGTTTTTAGCAAGTATGGTGGAATTTACGAGGATGGGTAGAGTGAGAAATTTGGATGTAAGGGAGCAAATGAGGATGGAGATAGAGTTTGCAGATAGAGTTGATCAAAGAATGTTGGGATGGTTTAGGCATATAGAAAGAATAAGTGAAGAAAGACTAGCAGTAAGAGTGAAGCAGGAATGGATGGATGCAATTTGTGGGGTAGACCAAGAATCAGTTGAATGGACTTTGAAGGAGTTATTGGGTGCAAGAGGAATATCTGTCAAGGAAGGGAAAAGTGAAAAGATAGGTGTGAATGGAATGGAGTTGTAAATGGATAAAGAAAAGACTCGGCCAAAAGGAATATTTTTTGTCTCCTTTGTATATTTCTTAAGTGGATTAGGTGGAAAGGGTCACTATGTCATAAAGTGGTAGAGATAAACTAGTTTTGGTGATCAGGCCTTGCTGTGGAATTCCCATGTAGCCAGCAACATTTGCCAGATCAGCCCATAAGTCATGCAAGGAAAAAATATTGTGTTGTCTGGGTAAGGCTATAGTGCGGCAGTGCAAGATGAGGTGTTCATTGTCAACTTTGTTATGGTTACATCAGGTGCAGCTTACCTCTGCGGTCAGGCATAGTCTATTGGTATTTTGCTAAGACCTGCATAATGGCTTGAATGCAGTCATTCTAATGTGGTTCTTACTTATCTTGGGAGGGGCTAATGTGGAGTTTGATGGAGAAAGATGTTTGGTGTGGTCTTTGGAGTGCTTGTTTTGTGATGTGGGTGTGAATGTGTTTTTGAATGAGCGTGTTATGTAGTACAGGTGGATTTTTTTTATCAATGTTAGAGTGATACACTGATGCCCCCCCCCCCCCCAAGTTGGTTGTGCTTGTGATATAATGAGATGGGTGAGTAGGGTTGAGGGTTCTTGCATAGAATTGTGACATTCTGTGGAGAGAATTTTGGTTTATGTGAGCAACTGTTCTATTAGGGTAGTTTTGATGCATCCTATTATTATTCTCAATGTTTAATTTTGCATAGCTAGTAAGATGTTTATATTTTCCTAATTGTTGGGAACCATGCAGTGAAAGTAATGCTCAGGTTCTCAAGAAATATTTGTAGATTAAGATTAGAGTTTCCTGCTGCTGCCGAAAGCTTCTGCTAGTGACTGATTTTATTGTTCATTTATTTATTATAGTTTTCACTATCAAATCTTTGATGTTTGTGCAGAAGGTCATGTAAGTATCAAAAGTGAGGTGCAAAAATTTTAATGTTTGGGTTCTTTTCAGCCTGTGCAGTTCTTATTCATTATATCTCATCACAATTACCGTCTTAAAAAAATCTTAGGGAAATTGCCTTTTTTTCTGTAAGTTAAAGGATTTTGTATATATTTTTCCTTCATTACTCTATCTTATATCTTGTCAGTATTAGGCAATTTTCATTTTATTCATATTTACCATCATCTTGAGTCTGAATGTTTGTAGATGTAGAATATCCCCAGGATGCTTGCTAGCTGAGCAGGTTAGTGCGTCATGACTTGCAGCGAAAGTCGAGATGATGACAATTTGAATCTTCCTTGGGGCAAGTTGAACTAAGGGTATTGTTTATTAAATTCCACGCTACAAAGCCTACTGTAAGGGGCACCGTCCTAGCCTCCCGATAGGGGGAGTTTGTGACAAACCAAATCATCAAGAATCCCCAGACAACAACACAATATTTCTTCCATGAGTGACACATGGGCCCATCCAATGCTCATTGTCAATTACTTGGGAATTATATGTCTTCTGCAAGAGAGACCTGGGTTAACAGATGGATCGATTGATGTATATGTGTGTGTGTGTGTGTATTACTAATAGGGTGTGTGTGTGTATTATTAATAGGGTGTGTGTGTGTGTATTACAAATAGGGTGGTCAACGAATGGAATAGACTTAGTAACCATGTAGCGAGTGCTGAAACTATCAATTGTTTTAAGAAATGATTAGACAACTTTATGGATGGGGATGACAGGTGGTGATGGATATGGAGCTGCCTTGTGTAGGCCGTATGGTCTCTTGCAGTCTCCTTCATTCTTATGTTATGTTCTTATATATATACATATACTATACATATACCAAAGGCTTTTTTCCCCCATACAAGGGAGGTAGTATATATTGTTATTATTATTATTGTTTTATTTTATTCATTTATTGATTTTTCTTATAACTTTCACAGAAAGAAACCCTTGCACTGTGTGACACAAGCAAGGGTGAAAGGGCAATGGTGATTAAATCCAGAGGATGTGATTGGGCACTGGTTGTTGGTCGATGGGATGGCTTCCGTCAAGGAATCAGAGGATCAGTTGGTAAGAGAACGTTAGACATTCTTTAATGTTTGATTTATATTATTGTCATCTGAAAGTGGTAGAGGAGGTCATATTTTATATTCTAACTTTATGTAACTTGGTTGCTTGCCTTTGAAGTCTTTTGACTTGTTTTAATTTGGTATTCAGGAGAGGTTGCATTGAAGATATATTATTTTCAGCGGTTCGTGGCAAACCAGGCAGTCCAGGAAGTTTAGTGCTTAGAGTTCACCGTCCACCTGATAAAGCTGCTGAAACAGTAGTACTGCCTTATACAAATAATCTCTTTGCATTCCATGTGCAGGATTTGTATATGGATATAGAAAATGGAGTCCTTCAGGTTTGTCACATCTGGATCTGTTTGTACATATTTTTGTGTATATATTGATGATACTGTGTGGATGAGTGTTAGAGAAGAATATAAAGACAAACACAGTGACCAGTTCCATGAGAGGGTTGCACTGGGGATGAAGTGGTATTAGTACTGCAAAAGTGATGAGGTGCAATCTTTGTATAGTTTTAAACAAAAAAGGGGTGAGAATAAAAGGGATGAGAATGTATCTTTCTCTATGCCTAGCCACCTCCCTTTGAAAGTAACATGTACGCATTTTATTTTATTTTTCTTATTCTGTGTTGGAACTGTCTCACAGCTGAATGGTGTCCTAAATGCAAGCATACTAGTGTGGTTCTTGCTTTTCCAGAGTAATTTTTCTTTGAGGCTTATGTCATGATGGGGAGAGGGTTGGTGGAGTATTGAATTTGGTGATCTTTCTTGAAAAACTTGTAAATTATATAAGTGTGAATGTGTTTTTATGGATGTAAATCAGCTGGTTATGGTTGTGTGATATAATGAGATGAGTGAGTGGGGTAGAGGGTTCTATGTACCTATAATTTTTATATGATATCCCATGATGAGGGTTTTGCTTTCTAAGTGCAGGAGTTCTACTGGGGTGGTTCTGCAAGAGGACCTGAGGCAACAGTTTGATTGATGATTGATTGTCTTCCTTCACCCTGTATTTATGTAGTGGAACTATACATGCAGTCCTCCAATCCATTAGGGTATTTACTTCCCTTGGAGAGACATTAAACAATTTCACTATGTTTATATATATATATATATATATATATATATATATATATTATATATATATATATATATATATATATATATATATATATATATATATATATATATATATATATATACTGTATATATATATATATATATATATATATATATATATATATATATATTATATGTATGTACAGGAGTCCCTCAAATAACGCAGGGGTTAGGTTCCTGAAATTACCGCGTATGATCAAATCCGCGTATGCTGACTCCATATTAAATACCGAGAACCGTATGTATGTGTACGTGTGTGCGTGTGTGCGCGCGTGTATGTGGTGTATGTATGCGGCGTTTGTGGCGTATGTTGTTTGTGTGTATATACATGTGTGTGTATGTGGCATATATGCCTATGTGTATGTGGCATATATACATATGTGTGTGTATGTGGCATATACACGTGTGTGTGTGTGTATGTGGCATATGTATATGTGTGTGTATGTGGCGTATGTATGTGTGTGTGTATGTGGCATATGTATGTGTGTGTGGCGTATGTGTGTGCGTGCATACGTGTATATGTCTGTGTTCGTATGTACAAGTAAGCATGTACGTGCGTGTGTCTGTGTTCGTATTTGTGTGTACACGCACTCGCATTCACAACATACACTGGTTGTCTAACACGTGTCTACATGTGCGTGTCTACACGTGTGTAAGCGTGTATATGTCTGTTTTTGATCTCCCAAACCACCACTGCCAGTAACAACAAGAACTTCATAAGAGAAATCAAGACACGACAAGCGCAGTCATTATCAGACTTATTAGTTGTGTTCCAAACGAAAGAAACATTACACTTCAACAGGTTAGGGCATAAAATTTCACGATAGCACGGGGCATGTGGTGGAAGCGACAAGCTAAAGCTTGTTGGCTACCCCCCCTACCACCCCCTACTCCCCCTACCACCCCCTACTCCCCCCTACTCCCCCTCTCCTCCCCTCCCTCCCTCTTGCATCAGTACCGGGAAGTTGACACGTAACCGCAGGCAGCCACTCACGGCTATCCCCTCGCCCCACACCCTTGTTTGAGCAGTTCCCAGTGTATATAATGACCGTGTTATATGAGGATCGACTGTATATGGTAAAATAGAAAGCATTCACCACAAATGTTTGCGATGTTGCCGCGTGTGTGCATATGCGTGCCCGACTCGGCGCGAATTTTAAAATGGTTCTCTACATTTGAGATGGTTTTGAAATAAAATCCGTGTATGATTGAATCCGTGTTATTCGAATCCGCGTTATTTGAGGGACTCGTGTGTGTGTGTGTGTGTATATATATATATATATATATATATATGTAAAGGACTAATTAGGTCCTTTAGTTCTGAAACTAGGTGCGGACCACCACTGCCTGCTTCAGAACTCTTGTTTCGTGTATAGACTCGTAGGACAAGTAAGAAAACACAGGATTGCACTGGAAGTTTATAGTTCTGGTCCTTCCACAATGCACTATCAAATCAATTTCAGGAAAAGGAAAAACAACACCAACTGTTTCACCTTAGGTCAGTTCGGTCGTAGCTCACTTGAATTGACTCCACAGTAAACACTTAAATTACTCGTAGAAAGCTTCGGTAGAAGATCAGGGTTTTGGAGCTGAGCAATGACGACTCTGGCAGAGCGGAAGGCGAAGTTGGAGACAAACGACGTCCAGTCAATGTATCACGCCAGTTTTAGAGTGGAGAGAGGGGAGGGGGAGTAGTGGACTAGGTGCAGTCACCAAGTTCTCTCTGATAAAACCATGTCTGTCCGGGACGCACGTAACCTCGGTCATCATATGTGGCAGCTCGTTTCGAGTAAGACTTCGAAGCGCACTCGAATTGTGCGTAATTTAAGAGGGCTGGTTGTTTAGAAGATTAAGTGGTGATTTTCCCTTACACAACTCCCCCCTTAAAGAGTCTTCCTTTGGAAGACTAAATGGGGAAACGCCACCTGAAATTTAGAAGAAAAGTTTATGCTCGACTAAGCAGGTCAGCCCCAATATTGTCAACTCCAGCCACATGTACGATCCTGAACTTGTAAGCTTGCAGACTCAGAGCCCATCGTAACAGTCTGTCATTCTTACCCTTGAACGTGTGAAGGTAGGTGAGGGGTTTGTGATCGACTTCGAGAACAAATTCTCGCCCTCTGAGATAATAATCAAACCTTTGGATCCCAAACACAACCGCCAAACATTCTCGTTCAATAGTGGAATACCTGCTCTCTCGGTTGAGAAGTTTCCGGCTGGCGAAGGCAACTGGGTGGGGGTAGTCAAGATGGTATTGTAATAGGATGGCGCCGAGACCATGATTAGAAGCGTCCGTACGGAGGACGAACGTTAGACTAGTGTCAGGGAGTCTGAGGACAGGGTTAGAAGATAATACAAGCTTAAGGTGATTAAACAGGGACTGGAGCTCTTCCATCCATGGTAGAGGTTCTCTGACGGTCTTCCTAAGCAGATTAGATAGAGGCCCAGTGTAGTCAGCGGCCTGGGGGATAAACATCTTGTAGAAACCTACCATACCCAAGAATGAGCATAGAAGCTTTTTGGTGGAAGGGGGTGGTACGCGACACAGAGCTTCCACCTTGTCTGGTTGAAGCTGTAGACAATCCCCACCCAATATGAAGCCAAGATACTGGATGACTGGGAATCCAAAACAACACTTTGAAATCTTCAGAGTGAGGTGATGGCTCCTGATCCTATCCAAAACAGCCCTAAGTGCCTTACATTGTTGAGACCAATCTGAAGAATAAACAAATATGATATCAAAATAGAAAGAGACATTAGGTAAGCTGGCAAGGACAATACGCATTAGGCGGATGTACGTTGCGCATGCAGTGGCAAGACCAAATGGTAAGCGACAGAATTCCATGAGGCCGAGATGAGTTGGGAAAGCGGTCAGGGGTTTGGCTCTTTCAGAAAGAGGCACTTGGTAATAGGCCTTGCACAAGTCCAGTTCAGAGAAGTATTTCGAGCCGGAAAACTTGTACAAATCCTCTTCAATGTTACATACAGGTTCGGCATGGAAGACAGTTACAGCATTCAGCTGGCTGTAGTCTATCGCCATGCGATACGAGCCGTCAGACTTTCGAACCATTACGACTGGTGAACAATGTGGTGACGACGATCTCTGGATGATACCTTGTTGGAACAGGCACTCTACCTCTGATTCAAAGTGCGGTTTAAGGTGGACAGGCACAGGGTAGACCTTCATATGAATCCTATCGGTAGTGGTAAGGATTATATCATGTTCGACAGTCGAGGTACAACGTGGATTATCCGAGAAAACTTCTTTGTATTCACTTACCAATTCTTTCAAGGAAGTCTGTTGATACCCCTCCAATTTAGGGTTAACGTTTGGCCTCGAATCTGTTTTGTCGGTTTGACCATCAGGGGTCACGGGTAGTCGGGAATCTTCTGGTTCACTAAGGCAGATCTCTGTGTAAAGGGCTATCATCTATAGTGGAGGGTTCATCCAAAAGCTCGGCAAATGCAACTGAAGGACGTCGATAATATTTTTTTCGCAAGTTGGCGTGGTACAACTTGGGGCCTGTGGGGCTATCAATGACATAGTCCACCTTACCTCTCTTTTCCAGTACTTCGTAGGGGCCCTTCCAGGCGACCAGAAGTTTACTTTTATCACTGGGTAACAAAATTAGTACTTCATCACCGGGTTGAAATTTGCGATCTTGGGACCTGACGTCGAAATAAGCTTTGTATCGGGCAGTACTAACGTCGGTGTTTTGGGCAGTAATCTTAGCCGATTCTGCCAGTTTGTCTTGGAGTTCGATGACGTAGCTGAAGGTGGAGCGGTCGTCATCCTTAATGCTGCGGTCCTCCCACAAGTCCCGAAGTACCAAGAGGGGCCCTCTTACAGTTCTTCCATACAGAAGTTCAAAAGCAGAAAATCCGGTCTGATCGCTGGGGATCTCTCTGAGGGCAAACAAAGTAGGGACAAGATACCGATGCCAATCTCAGGGTTTTTCAGTACACATTTTGCGTAGTGCAGCTTTTAAGGGATCGTGGAGTCTCTCGACGTGGCCGTTCCCACTCGGATGGAAAGGCATGGTAAATGATGGCTTGACACCCAGGAGCTTATGCAATTCTGCCATTAGCTGTGAAGTAAACTGTGTTCCCTGGTCAGACAATATTGCTCGGGGAATGCCAACTGCTTCGGCTACAGAGATGGAATCGACCTCCTTCAATGGAACTGCCTCTAGGAAGCCCGTGGCGAAGTCAATGAGGGTGAGAATGTAATGATGTCCCTCTGCAGAAGGTGGGGATAGTGGACCGACCAAGTCGATGGCTACCCTGGAGAAAGGTTCAGTAATAATAGGTAGAAGGTGTAGAGGTACAGGTCTGACTCTGCCCTTTACTCGACATTCGTTGGCAGATGTCACACGAGCGGCAGAAATCACGAATATCTATTGCCATCCCAGGCCAGAAAAACTTGTCTGCTATCTTCATAGCAGTTTTTATTTGAGAAAAGTGTCCTGCTAATGGATTTTCATGGCCAACAGACAAAATGATAGGTCAGCACTCTTTCGGGACAACAAGGGCGAGTTTACCCACTTTTTCAACATGCGTAGATAATACACATTTTCGGTACAGCAAACCATCTATCTTGAGATACTGGAAGGAGGAACCATTCTTCATCTGATCCATCTCCTCAGATTTTGTTTTATCCCACAATCCAGCCAGAGTGGGACAGGATTCCTGTAGACTACAGAACTCTTCAGGGGTAACGGACAGGGGTTGAAGGGCAGGCATCTGAAGAGGATGAACTCTCTTCATCTTGGACCTGCAAGTCTCGACAGCGTTGATCTGGAAAGTGGACTCTTGAGTTAATGTAGGAGGTGGGACCGTCTTCGTGATAGGGGCAGCGGCGGCAATGGATGTTTGCATGCCTGTAGGAAGAGTTGAATGTGTAGTAGTGTCTAAAGAGCTAGCATGGGGTTTGAAAGGAAAGGGGTCAGGTTTACTAGGATCCCGTGCCCTAGGAACGTTGCTGATCAAGACACTTGGACACTTCATAGGGGCTCTGACTGCGTCAACCCATCCCTCATAGTATGGACAGCGTATATAGTAGTGGACAACAGGAAACTCGTTAACTCGTCCCAAAAATTCTGCTACAGATACCTTTGGGCACAGGGACACATCTGTGTCTAGGACAGCTTCTTCGGAGACCAGGACACAGTTGCACCCAGTGTCCCTGACTATGGTAGAAGTCCAAGAGCCATTGATAGTTCCTGCAACAGTGAAACATGGGGTGGTCCTGTTACTCATGCAAAATCCTACCTTGAATTGAGATTGGGCTTCTTTGTCTTTGAATGCACAGGGATTCTTTGGACAATGAGATCGATGATGTCCTTCTTCACCGCAGTTGAAACACCTCATGGGCGTATGGAAGGTACTGCCTTTTGTATCTTGATGGGTTGAGCCATGGCTAGGGGGAGGTAAAGATTTGATCACATTAGTTTTCCTACGAGGAAAAGAAGTCTTACCGGAAGCATAGTTAGTATTCGGCTTTGGATAGGCCTTATGGGCGGAGGCCCAATCATCCGCCTTTACCACCGCCGATTCTAGGGAAGTTACACTGTTCCTTGATGAAGAGGCGTATATCTGGAATTAGAGAAGCAAGGAACTGATCTAAGACAACAAATTGTCTTAGAGCTTCGAATGTCTGGGGGACCTTGCACGCCTCCAGCCAGTTGTCGAATAGCTGTCATAGACGGATAGCAAATTATCAGTAATTTTCCCCAACGCGAATCTTGTTGTTCCTGAAGTCCAATCTATAGCGTTCGGGAGTCTTGTCAAATCCTGTGAACAATGCCTGCTTAAGGAGGGAAAAATTGCTTATCGTTGCCAAATCAAACGTAGAATACAATTCAGCAGCCTTACCTGTTAACATGCTGCCCAACCTGGCGGCAAGCGAATCTTCCTCAACTTGGAGCAGGTTTGCCACCCTTTCGAACCTGGAAGGGTATGAGGCTATGTCTTCTCCTTCTTGGTACGTGGGGAGGTTGGGCTGCTTGACGAAGATGTCCTGGCTAGAAGGCTGGTTACGGGAGTCGGGTGCAAGTTTGGCAAGCTCAATTTCCTTTTCATGTCGTAATTTAGCCATCTTTTCTTCGTGTTCTCGCTGTTCCCTCTTTTCTTTCTCTTCATATTCTCGCTGTTCCCTCTTTTCTTTCTCTTCGTGTTCTCGCTGTTCCCTCTTTTCTTTCTCTTCGTGTTCTCGCTGTTCCCTCTTTTCTTTCTCTTCGTGTTCTCGCTGTTCCCTCTTTTCTTTCTCTTCGTGTTCTCGCTGTTCCCTCTTTTCTTTCTCTTCGTGTTCTCGCTGTTCCCTCTTTTCTTTCTCTTCGTGTTCTCGCTGTTCCCTCTTTTCTTTCTCTTCGTGTTCTCGCTGTTCCCTCTTTTCTTTCTCTTCTTGTTCTCGCTGTTCCCTCTTTTCTTTCTCTTCTTTTTCTCGCTGTTCCCTCTTTTCTTTCTCTTCGTGTTCTCACTGTTCCCTCTTTTCTTTCTCTTCATGTTCTTGCTGTTCCCTCTTTTCTTTCTCTTCGTGTTTTCACTGTTCCCTCTTTTCTTTCTCTTCGTGTTCTCGCTGTTCCCCTTTTTCTTTCTCTTCGTGTTCTCGCTGTTCCCTCTTTTCTTTCTCTTCGTGTTCTCGCTGTTCCCTCTTTTCTTTCTCTTCGTGTTCTCGCTGTTCCCTTTCGTGTTCTCGCTGTTCTTTATCCCGTTCTCGCTCGCGTTCTTTGATTCTTTCATCCCTTTCAAATGCCTGTTGATTTAAAACAAAGTGGCCAACATCGTCACCCTTTAAACCGATGGATTCGGCCTGGGCCTTGAGTTCTTCGATAGAAGTAAACTTAGACATTCTTGGGAGTATGGCTACGATTAACAAAATACTTAGACAATAAATAAATAAACAGCACAAATTAAGGTCAAGTACAGAGGAAAAGTTGTGTAACTAAAGTTAACGAAAAATATAAATACACCGAAATTTCAATACGGAACAAACTATGGTCGTCCAGCTGACGAAAGGACTAGTTGTCCTAAACAACACCCTACTGACTAAACAAAAAATGACGTAGTAACCGGAGCTTTTTGCTTCCGTTGCTACAGTACTACATAGTCTGACCAAGTAGGGGGGGGGGTGTACCACACCTAACCCACGGTTACATGACCACAGTCGAGCGAAGTGCCGAGGTGGCTAGAATCACTCTGAAAGACAAACAACTTAAATGGACAGTTTGCACGCTCAAAGTGCCACAACCATAGTCGAGCAAAATGCCAAGATGGCAGAAACCACTCGAAATGACAATTTAAATGAATTTGCACGCTCAAGGTGCCTCGACCACAGCCGAGCAAATGTCAAGACGACAGAAATCACTCTAAACAAATTCAAATGAACGGTTTGCACGCTCAAGGTGCCAACAGACAAATCACCAACCTTACGAGTCGTTAGGAGTCTACAATCCTGGCAAGGTCGCCACATGTAAAGGACCAATTAGGTCCTTTAGTTCTGAAACTAGGTGCGGACCACCACTGCCTGCTTTAAAACTCTCGGTTTTTGTATAGGCTCGTAGGACAAGTAAGAAAACACAGGATTACACTGGAAGTTTATAATTCTGGTCCTTCCACAATGCTCTATCAAATCAATTTCAGGAAAAGGGAAAAACAACAACTGTTTCACCTTAGGTCAGTTTGGTCGTAGCTCACTCGAATTGACTCCACAGTAAACACTTAAATTACTCGTAGAAAGCTTCGGTAGAAGATCAGGGTTTTGGAGCTGAGCGATGACGACTCTGACAGAGCGGAAGGCGAAGTTGGAGACAAACGACGTCCAGTCGATGTATCACGCCAGTTTTAGAGTGGAGAGAGGGGAGGGGGAGTATTGGACTAGGTGCAGTCACCAAGTTCTCTCTGATAAAACCATGTCTGTCCAGGACGCACGTAACCTCGGTCATCATACGTGGCAGCTTGTTTTGAGTAAGACTTCGAAGCGCACTCGAATTGTGCGTAATTTAAGAGGGCTGGTTGTTTAGAAGATTAAGTGGCCATTTTCCCTTACAATATTAGCCTACCTGTATATTAACCACCAGAGATACTGAATATAGCCTATTAAACATGTACAGTAGTTTATTTAATTATTTTTATCCTTTTTACCATATTCAAACACTATAATATGTATTTTCAGATCGTAAGTCGACGTTTACCTGTATATATGTATATATATATATATATATATGTATATACAGACGCTCCTCAACTTACGTTTTAGTTATGTTCCAAATGGCCGAACGTAAGTTGAAAATGAACGTAAGTTGTTACTGTACTATACATCCGTAAATTCTATTACCGTATCTTACAAAACACCCCTAAATCATTAATTATACACATAACATTGTAAAATAATAACATTAATTTCAAATAAATTAAATTCGAGCAACATAAATTGAGATGGTGGAGGAGGATGGGAGGAGGAGGATGAGGCAAGGCACTTTCAGTCTGTCGTTTGTGCAATGTAAACAATGGACGCAGCATCATGCGTAAGTATCATTTGAACTACGGAGAGCGCACTAAACTAAAAAATTCACTCAAATTTTTTTTTTACAATTTTTTTTTTTACAGTCAGTTCAAATGTAAAATCGAAAAAACGTAAAACGAATGAACGTAAGTAGAGGAGCGTCTGTATATATATTTATATATATATATATATTATATATATATATATATATATATATATATATATATATATATATATATATATATATATATATACAGGTAAACATCGACTTACGATGGCATTAGGTTTCGATAGAGCCATCGTAAGACGATCTCATCGTAAGTCGATCCCCACTCTGTTCCGTGGTCACTGTACCTAGCCTACCTGTATATTAACCACCAGAGATACTGAATATAGCCTATTAAACATGTACAGTAGTTTATTTAATTATTTTTATCCTTTTTACCATATTCAAACACTATAATATGTATTTTCAGTACGGAACTTAAATCTCGCGGGCAGCAGCCAATGCCAGCCGTACGACGTGACGTAATAATACTCGCATCATAAAATATAGTCACCGCTTATATCGATCGTTCTCTCTTTCACCCGCGAATTTTGAAAACCACAGAGAATGAATCATTTGAGAGAATGTAAAAACACAGGGGCGACTACAATAAATATAATCAAGACGCCTACGTGTGCGGCACCGTATGGAAGGGGTTAAATTATCATATCGTCGTCGTCATCGTAAAGTCGAACAATCGTAAGTCGCGGCCATCGTAAGTCGACGTTTACCTGTATATATATAATATATGGAAGGTATGGAAGGCAGATGTGGAG
Source organism: Oratosquilla oratoria (assembly GCF_046742065.1). Taxonomy (NCBI): domain Eukaryota; kingdom Metazoa; phylum Arthropoda; class Malacostraca; order Stomatopoda; family Squillidae; genus Oratosquilla; species Oratosquilla oratoria. Next base: position 65,905,604 of record NC_134787.1, on the reverse strand, counting down.
GGAGTGAACATGAGGGGACGTCCTAGGATGAGATGGATGGATGGGGTGAAGGGGGCTTTAAGGAAGAGAGGAATGTCTGTTGAGGAAGGACGGGAGAGGACAGAAGACAGGGGTGAATGGAGAATGGTTGTATATGGAAGATGTTGTGATGCATGAGGTGGAATGGATGGGGTGAGGTAGTGTGTGTGAGCAAAATTTTGATGCAGCCTTTATATGGGGGGACGGAGAGGGGGGGGTCGCCGATTTAATGAAGCGGCCTTGCTGTGGATGTGCTGTGTCTTGCGACACTGCTGCTGACCCAGGGCAGTGGACAGGGTGCAGGGATGACCTGTCATCTGGGAGGTGCTGAGATGGGAGGGAGGGTGGAGGGGTGTGGAGTGTTTTCAGGGATGGAATGGGTGGGAATGATTTTATGCCTTTTCCTTTTTGGCTACCTCCCTTGTAAGGGGAAAAAAGCCTTGGTATATGGTATGGTATGGTATATAATATATATATATATAATATATATATATATATATCTATATATATATATATATATATACATATATATTCTGGATCTACTAAGAAGTCTCTGTTTCACTGTTGTCTTTATGTTTCAGGTGCAGCATGGTGCAGAAGATTTAGTTGAGAATTTGGCACTGGGTCTTTGCATAACTGTACTTCATGTGCTCTGCCAGCCTCGCATTCTTGCTTCAGATTTCCAAGAAGATGAGGTTGATGGTGATGCAGGGAAAACTGTAACAGAGGGGAGTGATCAAAGTGATATTTATCTTCCAAGTCCCAATGTCCCTAACAGGATCCCAGTTGAACAGCTAAAGCTCCTAGGTGCCTTGGGGTTCTTTTGTGCCGCTGCCCCCACCAATGCTCTCCGGAGACACAATGTACAGAAGAGCAGTAGGTCGGGGCAGAATAATCAGGGCTACTTTGTTGATCCAGTGATCATTGCTGGAGCAACTTGTGGTGGTTGTGGAGGATGTGGAGGTTGTGGAGGTGGGGCCTTCTCAGGTGGTTGTGACTGGGGTAAGACCTATGGTGGGCATAATTATGAAAATTCTGGCGGAGGTGATGCTACAGATATTGGGGTTGATGGAGGTGATGGTGGGGGTGATTGGGGTGGTGGCTGGAGTGGAGGTGTAGGTCCAGCAGGTTGTGCAGATGCAGGAGATGCAAGTGCAGCCTTCAACAACATGTTTGGCTTCATTGCAGAGTCAGGTGGTGGTGATGGTGGGGACTGTGGTGGAGGTGGAGATGGGGGTGGGTGTGGTGGATGTGGAGGGTGTGGTGGTTAACTTGGTTCTTAATAATGTTATGGGGGGACACTTGCTTTTGATGACTTGAGAGTATTTTAACCTTATTTTCTTATTGGATGGTTATTATTTTCTCATGGAATTTATATTTTCTTGTGACTGTAGGTAATGCTTAACAAAACTGTTGCTATGGAAATCAATTCTGACGACAGGAAGTTTCTGGGAGTAAATTTTGTTTTTGTCTGATGTTATTTAGGTTTTACAACTATGTAGCCACCTGTTTAAAAAGATGGTGATTAATTTAGGCCCCTGTCATCAAGCATGGCATCAAACTAAACCTGTAACCTTTTCACCCTGATGATACTCGGACCAGATGATTTCATTCAGTTGAGGATAGTCTTCTCAGAAGATGGGGGCTTGATAAACTTGAGACACATTTACTTCAGTCAGCCTTAGCTGAATAAAGTCTTCTGAAAATTATATTGCTGAAAGGTTTAACCTGTTTGGCTGGCAGCCCTCGCTCTGTAGAAGTGTCTGATAGCAACAGTGAAAAATATAATAGGTCTAGGAATGTTTAGCTGTGGCTGAAGCCTTTACCCTATGTGTTTGGGCAGCCATGGCATGGGGAACAGTTAATGGGTAAAGCCTAGCTTATGTTTATCAAAATTTTTGATAATAAGAGAAACAGAAATGATGGAGGAATAGTGTAAGATTCATGAAGGAAGTAATTCCTTACATCAGATATCCTGAAAACAGCTTAGTGTAAACACGTGCGAGAAAAGGAATCAAGTGTACCTGTAGTAACCAAATTGTAATTTACAGGTAAAGAGCTACACTTACAGTGTCCTACCTCAGTCTCCCTCTGTCAAACTAAGCTTTTTGACTCTTTTATGTCTTTTGATTCAACTATTTCTTCTTTCAAGTTATTCCAAGTTTCAAGTGTGTATTTGGGATTACATGTGTAGAGTAAAGTAAGAAAGTAAGTGTCTGGATGGATTGAAAAGTTTTATGAGAAACAGATATTTAGGGATAAATGCAAAGATAAAGAATGATTGCCCCCACAGCACTGTTTGAAACTGTGACTTAGAATGAAAGGAGGCAGAAAAGAAGAATGAGTGTTTTTGAGATGAAGGTGTTCTGGAAGAGACCAAGGGCAACAGATTGAGATAAAATATGGAAGAAATATGATAGTTGTTACAAGAATGAATAATGGGAAATGTGAAAGTGAGGCAGGGAGAAGGGATGAGAACCTGTTGGATAAGGTAGATCAGAAAGTGCTTAGATGGTTTGGGCATATGAAAAGAACAAGATAAAACAGAAAATAGGAGGTTTGTGTAGCAATCAGAAATGGGTTGAGTTAATTTGAGAGGAAGACCAAAAACGAGGTGAATAGCTGGATTGAAGGAGGATTTGGATATACATGGAATGTCTATTGAGCAGGGAAGAGAGAAAGCAAAAGATGGAGCAGGGAGTGAATGAATAAAAATGTGGCCAAAAGGGTATCTTCTCCATCAATTTTGAGTACATAAAAAGAGGTTTTGCCATATAGTGAAGTGGTGGGGTTGAATCAGTTCCAACTGTTTGGCTCTACTGTGGATACTGTGCCTCGCTGTATGACCTTAGACCCAAGTGGTGTGGTAAGGTACAGGGATGGCTTTTTATTCACAAGGTACTTAGATAGATATTAATGCATATGGAGTGTGTGTGTGTGTGTGTAAGAGAGAAATTATGAACCCTGCTTGGAATAGAATTGTGGCCCATGTGTTTACAAGGCTACAGTGATACCATTTAGCTGCCAGGGACTTAAAAAGGAGAAATGTAGTCTGTTACATCAGTTCAGGTGGCCAAGCATGTGCATATTTTGAATAATTGAATCCAAAGATGTCACATGACAAATATTTAAACTTGTTTTGACAGTTTGGATGAACAAGCCTGCCAATTGAATAAGGAACCACTGATGAGTCCCAAATGGGGTTTCAATATGTGAAATCTACCAGAGATACTGTTGTATTGGAAGAGACAAGATGAGAATCACCACAGATTCAATATAAAATTCTCTACCTCCACACAGTTACCCAAAAGGGCTGGTACCTAGTCTCCAGAACAGGCTTGGAAACTTGTTCTGTATCACTTCCACTTCCAATCTATTTTTTTATTATCCCCCTCCCCCCACATCAGGTCAGATTATGCAGACATTGCTCCAGTGCTATACATGCAACCCCTGGGTTAATGTAGCATGCACTAATGATCATTAACCACTTCACTCCGGGACTTAAATCTCGCGGGCAGCAGCCAATGCCAGCCGTACGACGTGTCGTAATAATACTCGCATCATAAAATATAGTCACCGCTTATATCGATCGTTCTCTCTTTCACCCGTGAATTTTGAAAACCATAGAGAATGTGATTAAGGGCAGATTAGGGAGAATGTCAAAACGCAGGGGCAACTACAATAAATATAATCAAGACGCCGATATGGCAGCGTCGCGAATCCACTTGCTCCTCATGAAGCCTACGTGTGCGGCACCGTATGGTAGGGGTTAAGGGTGGGGCCACCCCGGTGAATTTTTCACGAATATTTTTTAAATTTCACTTTTCAGTTTTATTCGCTCACCCTGTCATTGCTACCTGAAACTATCACTTGGTGATTTTTCTAAAAATTAGAATCTTCTCCCCCCAGACACCATTTTTAAATGACCTGGGCATCATAGCGTTATGTGTGTGCTAGAAAATGAGTTATCATTCAATGCTTATAACTATGTAGAACTATCATTAAAATAATTTTTTCTATATATAAATTAAAAAAAACTGCATTCCTTCCCCCACAGTATGGTCTTCCTAGCTAGGCCTCTTTAGTACCCATGTAGACATCAGAGAGGTTCTTACACTGCATTCCTGCAATATTTCTCTTATATTTGTCTTGCAAGATGACCTGCAAACGTAAGCTTGCAATAGTGAAGATATCCAACCTCAAGAAGGGTAGGGAGAAAGAAAAGGCATCAAGACTCTTCAAACCAAGGAGAAACTAGCAGAGATGAAGGGGAGAGTGGGTTATCGCTACCTAGCTTATCACATTTGAGTGATAAATACTTTCTTTAGAAAGGGGGACCAAATGCCTCATCATTCTTCACCAAGTCAACAATGTATACACAATCATATGTGAAAATTTCATGCCAATCAGATTAATACACATGGCAGGACAAGGAAAAAATTGAAAAAAAAAAAAAAAAAACTTTAAAGGCCAATATCTCAAAATGTTGTTTTTTGGACTTCAAATAATCTCTCAAAATCAGTAAAAACTCTGATCAACATATGTTAAGTATCATTGTATACTTCAACAAAAATAGAATTCATTGTAGGAATTTGATTTTTTTAATTTGTAAAAAAAAAAAAAAAAACAGGATTCAGGAGCCAATTTTTTTTTCTTCAAAGACAAAAAAAAATTGAAAAACTATTTCATACAAAATGTAGATACATAAACAAAGTTTCTATGATAAAATTTTCAAAGCAATTAAGTGAAAAATTAATTTTGTGAAGTCAACATTTTATTTATTTTTATTTTTTTAGCCGCTACCATTCACCCAAATTTGTTTAGATTTATAGAATAACATCCCTTTACACCAGCAAACAACATATTAAAATTTCAAAGCAATTAGATGAACCAGAAGCGAGATATGAACCCAAGGATTTTTTGGGGCTGGCCCACCCATTAACCAGTACATTGTACCTGTAGCCAACACCCACCCACACCTACACCCAATAACACTCTATCACATAACTATATACAGGGAGCTTTTTCCCCCTTATAAGGGAGGTAGCCAAGTCAAAGTTACGTACCAACTCCCACCGATTTCATTCCCCTCCACCACCCTTTTCTCCCTTTCATCTTAGCTCCCCATGGATGATGGACCATCCCTGTATCTCACCCATTGCCCTGGGTCAAGCAATGTAGCAAAACAAGACATCCAAAGCAAGGCTACATCACTTAGTCGGCAACCCCCTTCTCCGTCCCCTCATGCAGAAAAAGAGGACAGGGAAAAATCCCTTCGAGCTGTGTCAAAATATCATTCAGCTGAATGAAGAAACAGTGAGTGCAAAAAATATACAAGAATTTAAGATCAAACTGGATGCTGAAAGATACAAAAGTGGGTCACTTTGAGCATAGCTCTCTTTCCGTAAAATGCAACTAGGAAATGAAAAATGAGATTGTTGTTCCATCATATCCGAAGATGTCCCAAGAGAATGAAAGCTGTCTAATGATACTCTCATATTCAAAAAAGGTGACAAAAAAGAAGCCAAATAACTACAGGTCTATAAGTTGACTTCAGTCATAGGAAAAATGATGGAAACTATCATCAGAGATGCTATTGAACATCATTTAGAAAGTAACTGTTTGATAAATGATAGCCAGCATGGTTTCAGATGGAAACGTTCTTGCGTGGCTAACTTACTGGAATTCTACAACACAGTTATCTCGAATTATGACAAAAGAGACAATATAGATTTGGTATATCTAGACTTTGCAAAAGCTTTTGATACTGCCCCCCACTAAAGACTACTTACTAAATTAGCTTCATACAGAATGAGTGGTAGCCTATTAACTTGGACTTGTAATTGGTTGAATGATCGAAAACAGTTGTTTTAAATGGAAAAACTTCTGGATGGAAAAATGTTATAAGTGGAGTTCCTCAGGATTCCATTCTTGGGCCACTTCTATTCATAGTATATATAAATGATATAGACCACAGACTAAAATCTACTGTTTCCAAATTTGCTGATGATACAAAACTGTGCGGACACCAGCGCAGCAAGTACACTCCTCCGAACAAGCTTGTCATTTATCTGAAAAGTAGTCCGGATGATCCGGGACACAAATGTGGAGAGGGTGGCCGTACAGGATCTTGGTAGGGGAGTGGGTGGCAGGGAATGGGGTGTTGTGTAATTCAAGGAAACCTCGGTCGAACTCATCGCAGTTGATGTTGCCAGTGGGTGCTGTCTTGAGGATGAGGTGCTTAGCTGCCTTGACCACGGCTATGAAGTGTGCATTGGACTGGGAATAGTTTGGTAGGGTGACCATATGGTGGATGCCCCAGTATTCCATGAAGCTGTTGAATTCAGAGCTGATAAGAAGGGGGCTATCATCAGTGTGAAGGCGGAGGGGGATACCTACCTCCTGGAAATAGCAGCAAAACTTCCAGATGACTGGTAGACATTGTGTCCAAGCTGTAGTGCATGATGATGGGCCAGCCTGAGAGCCTGTCTGTTATAACCAGGAATGACTTTCCTGCAACATGAAAGAAGTTGGCAGACATGGACTCAAAGGGCCGAGTGGGGCGGTCATTGCCTAGGAGGGGCTCCTGCTGCTGGCTAGGGCAGAGCACTTGGCAGGGCTCACAGGCCTCCATCATGCTTTTGATGTCAGTTGATGTTGGGCAAGAAAATGGTTTGCCCAGCCTGTTGCTTGGTGGCCTGCATGTTGCAGTTGCTGTCATGGAGGTGGGCCAGTGTGTGGTGAGGACAACAATGTGCTGGCCATAAGCACCAATAGCAACCACACTTGACTGCACCTCCACAGCATGGTTTCCTTAAACCAAGAAAACACACCCTACAAAATACACAAAACAAAGCATTGATGATAATAACTGGATACACTTACACCACCCCAATAGAACATCTACACTTAGAAACCAAAATCCTTCCCAGAGAACATTACATGAAAATGATAGGCACACAGTTCTTTGTTAGAGCCCAAAACCCCACCTATCCATCCTATCACATAACACAAGCACAACCAACTAAATGGGGGGGAGGGGAATGCCAGTAGCATACTACTCTAACACCTACACTCTACCATCTATAACCTCTTGTTTTGCATCCATACTAAAATGCATGCACACTCAGATCACAAAACCAATCCCCAAACTCCACATTCTGCCAAATTCCCTCAGACATCAGTTCATTTGAGAAATCTCTCCCATGACAATTAAGAACCACAATGGCATGACTGCATTAAGGCCATCACCCAATTTTGAAACTGTTATCATCATCACTTGGGAGCACGTGGCAGGGTATGTGTTGTTTCACTCACATGTCATCTCCAGTCCCCACAGTTTCTCTGAGTGAGGTCCCATGCAGCCTCCCTTCCAATTTCAAACAGCTCTTAACAGGTTCATTCAACTTGCCCCAGCCATGAGCTCTGTGGGTGGCCTTTTCGTCTCCTTCATTGAGGGTTGTCTTTCGTGGAGACAACCCTGTGAGCAGGAACATCATCAGGGAAATATGTCACATGCCCACTTAGGCGAAGTTGACATTCATGAATTATGATGGTAACAGACCTAGACTGAGTCTCACAGTACAATCTTTGGTTCAGTTCAGTTATTCTAGCATTACCCCATGATTCTCTGAAGCCACTTGGTATCAAAGACATCGAAACCCCTCTTCAAGTCAGCATTCAATGTCCATGTCTCACAGCTATACAAGACAGGAAACACAAATGACTTAGATTTGAATCATTGCCAGCACAGAATCAAATAACCCCAGATGCAGTCACCACACAGAGGATATAGAGTATCTCATCGTACACTACCCTACTGTAGCTGTACCCAGACAATAACACAATATCTCTTCTTTGAGTGACTGGTGGCCATTGCCGGTTACCTATGAGCTGTGAGTCTCTTGCAAGAGAGACTTGGGGTCAGTGGATTGATTGACTTGTAAATGACCTTGCTCTCAACTTCAAAAATGTCAGCACCCTTACCTCCATTTGGAGGTTTATCCCCAAGGAGCTGAGACCTTGTCTCCAGGCTGGGCCTAAGCCATTTACTTAAATTATATTTCCTCCACTTTTTCAACATCAAAGCTGAAATCATTGACATTCTTCCACCCAACCCCCCTACTTCTGCTACTATAAATCAATTATATAGCTGTCCAACACTAATACAACACATATTGATTCAGTTTCTCCCCAGAAAGATCTAGGGGAGGGCCTAAGACCATTACCAGCTATTGCAGAACTCTGGTGTTCCAGCCAGTAAAACTTGAGGGAACAGTTATTATCACTTGTGGATGACACTATGCTGGCAGTCAGAATAGGGTTTGTTGATGTTGGTGAGTTTGGTAAGGTATGGTGAAGAAAACTAAATGTATCCAAGAGTAAAATTGTAATGTCAGAGTAGAGGGCACAAACTTCATGTATGATTAAATGGGCAGGAAATGGAGTAATTGGAAAGTTGTATCTGTCAAAACATATACATGAAAGTGGAAGAATGGAGAAAGATATTGGCAATAGAGTTAGGAGTTAAGGGGGGTAGTAGTTGCCTTGAAAACTGTATGGAGAAAGAAAAGAATGCAAGGATAAACTTTTATGAGAGCCTACTATGGGGTAGGGTGAATATCTGAGATGTTCTTCACACGCACACAGCATCCTTATGTACAATGCTGCCAGCATATTTGGAAATGTTATTGTATAGTTATTTGTAATGAAACAAAACAGTGCAAATAAGAAAAAAAGTGCAATATTTTTTACAAATACTATAGCCCTAATATAATGCACACTGTGATATACCCATAAAGTAGGATCACCAGTTTCCTGATGTATCTCTCCGATTCATGAGATTCATGACGAAATTAAAATTTTCAATATCCCTTATGTCTTCTGCCCTTAAACATGTCCTTTACCATTCCTAGGACACCACTCTTTTTCTCTAGCCCCTGTGGTGGTGATGATGGAAGGTGGAACAAGGAGACTGGGGATTTTTTCTTTTCATTTCTTTCTCACACGAGATGGAAGGCATGCTTTCACTTGGCCACCCACCACTACAAGGGGGAAAAGCCCAATGGTATATACAGGAACAGTAGTCTTACAGGTCTGAGTTTTCGGAGATTCAGCAGTAAGGTAAACATGATACATCTCTTTAATAGCTTTTCAATGACCCCACCATTATGTTATTACCTTGGAGCCAGCCAGTCAGCAACTACTGATTTAATTTGAAACATGTTTCCTAGTTCTTAGTGTGTGTCTCTGTCTGAGTGTGGGTACATTAGGATGTTGGTTCTATTACAGCTTGTGTGAAGGATGCACTAGTTGTGAGATCACTGCAAACCGGAGGGAAGTGTTTGTATGTGACACATTGACTGTAATATGCTTTGGAAGATGAGTGAGTCTGGAGAATCACTACTAAGTGATTGTGTGTGGTTAATACTGTCACTGCAAGTAATGAGATGCAGGACCTGGTTGGCAAGGTCTAAGCATTACAAATGATTTATACAGTAACTAAATGCTCTTGTGGTACTTGTGGAAATCAGTCTAACAAGTGAAGTCTTTACCGGTAATATATATGTATGTACATACCTGTTAGTAGTTTTTTATAGTATTAGGTGACAACCAGCTGAGTGATGGGGGCTAAGGTGGCAAACCTCAGAACTGAAATACCTTTACTGTGTGTTGTGTGTGTGTTTTGTGAGTTTGGGTTTTTGGTAGTTTTCCAGCTGCAAGTTGGTTGTGAAACTGGTGATCTTACTGTAAATGCCATCTGGGACTTGAGATTTGCAAGGGATGTTAGGATTCTTTGTTTTGTCCAAGTGTGGTAGGTATTACAGTGCTGAACCATAATTATTTTTTAATAGGAATTCTTTTTATTTATAGTGAATATTTTTTTACACACCAGAAACTCCCTGAATTAAAAGTATATATGTATATATATAAATAGATTGAAATCCTATACAATCTACTTTTAGCAGGAAACTGATTACAGTTTGCTGTCCACATTTATATAATCCAGCACTTCAATTGAAATTTTCTTACCACTGTGTTCATCCTTGCTTCTGGTCACATGCAGTTGTGTATGAAAACAAATAAGTTGAATTCTGAAAGGCTGCTTTGTTTAAACATCTTCAGAAGCAAGGTTTCAATGCTGAAGAAATACAAATGAGGTATCAGAATATAATGCACAAATTTTACTTGTCTGCCAACAGCAAACACACTGTACTCAAAATGGGGATGCAGGTATAATATTATTTTTCTTATGTGATAATTTCAACACAGTGCCATGTAAGTTTAGATTTCATTTGAAGCATATTTATGTACATGGGACTGATCGTCTTGCAAATAGGTAAGATATATTATGGTCAATATTTTTCTTCAGACTTGTATATTACTATTATATAGTTTATAAATATTGCTTACATACATATTAATGATTTTGAATTCATGTGATTACTGCCTCCCCCTCCACCTATTTAGAAAAAGAAAGAAAAAATTGATTAATAAAAAAAAAATACAGTATAGAGTAGCCCTGAATTGTAGGAATGGTTGAGTAGGATGAGGGCCAGCTTCCTGTCAAGAGTTGTGTATAACTTGGTTAGGAAAAATTAGGTTCAGGTTAATTTTGCTGTATAAGTTGGCATTTTGTGGAGTTGGAAAAGTTGTTTTGGCTATTGTCACAGAGCCACTCGTCGATCCAGAATTATGAAGTGCATCTCTAGATAGCCATGTCCCTTACTAGTTGTTCATTTTGTGTTTTTAGTACATCAACTCAAAATGGAAAGATTTATATCTAAGGACAAACCGTGATTTGTATAAATGCTCATTTGCTTTAATTTGACATTGTTGCATTGGATTAATAGAAGATACTAGAGCCACCAATGTCTTCATGCACCATGGGTGATAGATATTTTTTCACAGTTGGCTTGGATATACTTATATTTGGATACCATAGTGTACTGTTTTCTGATGCTTATTTTAGATAGATTATTTGTATATGATTTTTAGCTTTACTGAAGTTTTTAATAAAAATTATGTTAAAAAGGTGTTTCTCTACCTTACTGGATGGAATGGGTGGGAGTGGATTTTATGCCTTTGTTTTTTGGCAACCTCCCTTGTGATATGATGATATGGTGTAATGTCACAAACTCCTCCCATCGGAAGGCTAGGTAAGGGGTAAAAAAGCCTTTGGTATATGTGTGTATATACTGGTGGTTTCTTTGCTTTTAATATGAGTATTGATGTGTTATTTTCAGGTTGTTGGAATTTTGTTGTACAACCACCACCAGAACAGAGCCTATTTGACTGATGATTTGATCAAATTGGGCCCAGTGCCTCAAGGGAGCTCCACAAGGAAGTGTTTGAGCTCAGGCCTATAAAAATGGGCTACCAAAGTTTGCCACACCCTCACACCTTACTGGTTTGATGGATCTAAAGAAAATGGAGGTAACTTTACTCATGCGGCTAAATATCTAGAAAGATATTTTGGAGTGCTCCCTTCAAATAACCTCAAAATGTAAGGTAATGGTGTGTTAACCTGAGTTAAGGACAGGCCATGATGTTCTTCCATCTACCTTGCCCTTCAAATGGAATTTTTATATTCATCAAACCACACCAAATATTTAATTACTGAAAAGGGCATATCTACAGCCAAGACCTGTATGAATTCTCAGAAGATGACATCCTTCAGTTATGCCCTGATAATGTTCAATGAGTGACAAAAATTAGAGGAAATAGTAACCTTTAGTTGAGTAAATATTGGTCCTTTATTGACTGTCCTTTAGTGTTACAGGTGTTACAAGTTCAGGAATGGAAAGAAAAGTACAAATAGGCCTCAATGTGGCCACTGCTCTGTCCTTGACTTGCACCCTACTCCAGAATGTTAACCACTTCGGTACGATGACTCCTATGTAGGTGTCGTGAGGTTTGAGCAGGTACAAGAGGATGCCAGTGTCAGCACCTTGATTAACGTGTTTTTTTTTTTGTTTTTTTTTGTTGCCCCTGGATTATGTGAACTGGTTTGATCACGTTTTCTGTGCTTATTATTACTCAGAGTAAAAGAGAATGATTAATACAGCAATGACTTTATATTGTATAATACAAATAGTGTAAGCAAATTATGTATGGCAGCTGATGCTGCCCGTGAGAATTTGGGTAATCAGAACCTTGTTGCTTTCACTGCAGGGAAGTTCACACATTACATTGTTAACATTGCAAGAGGTACCATTTTGAACAGGACATTCTTCAACTGGCTAATTCACAGTTTATTCATCTTGGTAGTGGTAGGAAGGAACTTCATTTTAGACAGAAGGATGGTGGAGCAAAGACATGTAGCTTCTCCGTCCACTCCAGTCCTTCCACTCTTATCACACTTGTGGCACCTTCCTGCCTTTCTCAACCACCAATTGTTCCTTCCCTTGTCTATGAGAATGCAGTTCCTGCTGTTACTGTCCACAACAAGTTCTTGGTATTGGAAAATTACAGAAATAAACATTCCACTGTATCTTCAGTAAAACCTTCCACTGCATCTTCAGCAAGACCCACTACAGCATCATTAGCAAGGTACTCCACTATATCTTCAGCAACAACATCACAGACTTTCTCTGCAGAAGTCTATATCACTGCAGTCCATGTTCCCCTAGATCTCAACCAAGAATATATACCAAGGAACTAAACCAAAACAGACATTTTTCAAAAACAAAATCTTCCTTCTTGGTCCCACAAGAAATGTTCTTGAGGATCTGCTTAGTCCCTTGACTCAACAGACATTCCCCCAAGAGAGATTCTTTTAGGAGTATCAAATGGCCCTGATCCAGATATTAAAACATGTGTGCTGGTTCCTATAACTGCATCAGGTTCCCAATATTGGGTTACCAGCTGTAAGAGCAACTCAAGACAAGATAAACCTCACTGATCAAACAAAATACCTAATCAGGTTGGTAAAGGGAAACTCCTCTCTAGAGCTCCCTAAAAATTGCCGCAAAATAATTCTGTTCAGGTTTCTCCAATGGAATTGTCACAATGTGTGTGCCTCCCGGGAAGAGCCAAGTATCCTATCACATTTTTCTCAAGTGCATGCATGTCTCCAAGAGACATTGGTGGGAGATTCATTTCCTCCTCCTCCTTCCAGATACAATGAATTTTATTCTAATTTTGATTTAGGACACCATGGTGGCACTGCAATTCTGATTCATAATGATGTCCCTTGTACTGCTCTTGAACTGCAAACCCCAGTATAGGTTGTAGCAGTCATATTCTTTTTAAACCATTCTTATACAGTTTGTAGTATTTATCTGCCACCCAGTGTACCTGTCAAGAGGGGGGATGATCTTAGCTGCCTTGTGGGGAGACAGCGCAATCAACCCCAGAGGAGGTGTTTCACTTACTTTTTTTTGTGTGGCAGGATTGGAGGAGGGATTGAGAAATTTGGTGACAGAGTTTGGGAGAGCGTGTGATAGAAGAAAGCTGAAGATAAATGTGGATAAAAGTAAGGTGATGAGATGTACAAGGGGTGAAAGTGGCAGTAGTCTGGAAGTGAGCATTAAGGGAGAGCGACTGGAGGAAGCAGATAGTTTTAGATACTTGGGTGCAAATGTGGCAGTAAAAGGTGGAATGAAGGTGGAGGTAGAATGTAGATTGAGAGAAGCGAGTAAATGCCTTGGTGGATTAAAAAGTGTAATGAGGAATAGACATTTGGGAATGGATGCTAAGAGGAGACTGTATGAAGGAGTGATTGTGCCAACAGCACTGTATGGAGCAGAAACATGGAACATAAGAGAGGAAGAGAGAAGGAGTTTGAATGTGTTTGAGATGAGGTGTCTGAGAAGTATGATTGTGGTTACTAGGGTGGATAGAGTGAGGAATGAGCAGGTGAGGAGAACAGGGGTGGAAAGGGAGTTGGGAGATAGGGTTGATGAAAGAGTATTAGGATGGTTTGGACACATGGAAAGAATGAGTGAAGAAAGACTAGTAAAAGAGGTATGGAAGGGAGTGAACATGAGGGGACGTCCTAGGACGAGGTGGATGAATGGGGCTTTGGGGAAGAGGGGAATATCTGTTGAGGAAGGATGGGAGAGGACAGAAGACAGAGGTGAATGGAGAATGGTTGTATATGGATGATGTATGATGCATAAGGTGGAATGGGCAGGGGGATGGGGGGTGAGGTAGTATGTGTGAGCAAAATTTGACGCAGCCTGAAGGGATTTCTCCCTGTCTTCTCCTTTATGCATAGGGGGACGGAGAGGGGGGTCCCCAATTTAATGAAGCGGCCTTGCTGTGGATGTGCTGTGTCTTGCGACACTGCTTCTGACCCAGGGCAGTGGACAAGGTGCAGGGATGACCCATCATCCAGGAGGTGCTAAGATAAGAGGGAGGGTGGAGGGGTGTGGAGTGTATTCAGGGATGGAATGGGTGGGAATGATTTTATGCCTTTTCCTTTTTGGCTACCTCCCTTGTAAGGGGGAAAAAAGCCTTGGTATATGTATGTATGTAGTTAGAGATTTTACATTCAGGGGATACAATGCATTTTCACAGTCAAGCTGGTATTTTTATGGATATTGATATTTCTCTCAGCTCTTCTAATGATCTTTTAGATTTTAATTGCCAGGTTTTACCAGATTTGTATGGCAGCAATCTCTTTCCCATACTATTATAATCAGCAGGGTCTGAACCAAGGCCTCATACTCCCCAGTGGTGTCTAGATAGGATTAATTGGCAGCTATTTATGGAAGTCACTTCACTTGATTGTTGGCCAGCTTTGATAGCTCTAAAGAGGCTGTGACATATTTCTATATACCTTTAAAGATTAACTTCCTGATGATGTCATTGCTCCACCCAGTGCTTCCCAGAACCTGAAAAAAAAAAAAACTGACATAAGTGTGATGACATCATCGTCTCACCCAGTATTTCCAGAACGTAATTAAATGTTGACACAGGTAACAGATTGCATAAAAGTTTTTTTATACAGTTGGGTGGGTACCTCATGGCAGGATGTGCTCTCAAAATCAACATGCTTAAAAAAAGAGAGGAATAATTTTTGGGACTGGGTTACAAAAGCTTTTCAAAGAAATTTCCAAGAAAAAGAAGAAATAGAACAGGAATTGAAAGAATGGTAAAAAAAAAGGGGGGGGGAGTCTTTAAAAAAAAAAGGTGGTGGAAAAAGACATCAACTCCTCTTCAAAGAAAAAATGTATGAGATGAATAGAATAAACCATTTCAACATTTCATATTTAGTCCTCACAGGGGTGCTTTGTGTCCCCTCCTTCCAGGAGTCACCAGGCCATGATTTTCCAGCCTGGAGGGAGGGGACACATAGTGTCCCTGCAAACAAAGTGAGTGTGCAAGCCAAGCACTCCTGGTGTAGCCAGGGCAGCAAAGCCAGTGCTTCTTACTGATAACTTGTATTCTGCAGCACTCCAATCGTCCCAAGGATGTCTGGCAGTTTTCCCTTGGTGGGACTTTGGTGGGATACTGATGGCTCTGTTGTGTGCTGGCAAAACATGCTGCTTTCTCTCTTCATTGCCAACATTGTAGGTACCCCCAGTGCATGGACACCTGATGGGCACTGCTACAAGCTCAGCGAATCCTAAATGATGCACAACGAATGTCTTGGAAAGACTATGTCTCCTCAATTACTGCTCAGACCCCACCTATGCAAGTGTGGAACCAAGTTCACAAAATCTTGGGGAAATTCTTGCCTCCTACCCCTCCTGTATTGTCTCGTGTTGGTAAGATGGGGGCTGATCCCAAAGTGGTTGCTGACATATTTGCAGATCACCTTGGTAATGTTTCCAGGAAAGATCCGATCTTACCTATAGCACACCATCGTTGCCATTTGGAATCTTGTGGAGTTAACTTTGCTTCCACCAGAAGTGAATCTTATAATATCCTCTTTAATAATAAGTTTATTTGGCATTGAATCAATATACATGAAGTGCAGATAATGAAAAGAACACAGTTCGAAATAACAATTACAATTGTTGAGGATAAAGATAGCTCTATAACAGTGCAGTGATTTGTTGCCAGGCATGGATGACATACCATATACCTTTTTGCACCATATGTCTTATAAGGCTTATTCCTTTTTATTAGATCTCTTCAACTTTATTTGGAATATCAGTGATTTTTCCTTTTCTTGGGGTATTATAATTATCCCCATCCCAAAACCTGGAAAAGACCATCAGTTGGCAACCAATTATTGCCCCATTTGTAAATTACCAGAAAAGATGGTAAGTGTCAGGCTTATGAGAGAGACAATTACTTGTTGCTTGTTTAGTATGGTTTTTGAAAAATTTTGCATACATCTGATGCTCTTTTGTATTTAGAAGCTTCTATTTGAGAAGCATTCACAAATAAACAACAACATATTACTATATTTTTTCAATTTTGAGAAAGCATATGACATGGTTTGGTGCCATGTTATTGTACCAAGTCTATTTGAGTTCAGTCCCTGTGACTGATTCCCAATTTTTATATACCAGGTTTTATATCATCATTTTGTATGGTTGGGACTTGGGAGCATTCTATCTGAAACTCATCCACTTAAAGACTGCATGCCGCAAGGAAGTATACTTAGTGTCACACTTTTTGCTGTGGCTATAAATAGTACCATCCGTATGCTTCCAGAAGGAGTTCATCGTAGTGTATGCCAAAGACTTGTCAATTTCCTCTGTGGCACAGGTGCCATTAATTAATAAGTTGCAATTAGTAGTTAATAGGATTTCTCAGTGGGCTGCAACTAGGGGATTTCATTTCTCGGCTGCAAAGACTGGCCATGCACTTTTGACACCTCCATAGCATTCACCCTGACCCAGACTTGTATCTCTATGAAAGAAAAATCTCTGGTGTGGAGGAAACTTGCTTTCTGGGAATAATATTTGACAGCTACCTGACTTGCATACCTCGCCTTCATTATATCAAGTCTATTTGTACAATGGCACTGTCACTCCTTAAAATTTTGGTCCATCTCTTGGGGAGGATGGTTAATTTTATTCATCTACAACTGAGACTTGGCTTTGTGTGTTTGCCTGGCAAATGGTGCATTCTGCTCATCCCCAATACCTAGCTTATAGGTGGATGTAGGTCTTTCCATTGGACTTGCATTGCCAGTCTTTACCGTTGAGATGCTGCTATCAAGTTCAGGATCTTTCTGAGTTAATCTCTTGTATGTCAGTTTCCCAAGTTTCACGCTCATAAAAAAAGCACTTGGAAAAATATCTTGGAGTGATGATTGGAGAGGACATGAAACCAGATAAGCATATAAATAAAATATTTGGAGAAACCTACAACTTATTGAGGTCAATCAAAATGGTATTTACTTTAATGGATGAAGAAATGATAAAGAAAATACTAACTACACTAATAAGACCAAAACTTGAGAACGCAGCATCACTTTGGACACCCAGTACCAAAAAGAATATTAAAAAACTATAAAGATTACAAAGAGTGACAACCAAACTAGCACCAACTCTCGCCAAACTAACGTATGAGCAGACTGTCCAAATTGAATCTACCAACGCTGGAACAAAGAAGAGAAAGAGGAGATTTGCTGACTATCTACAGAATAATGAAAGGAATGGAAGTTTTAGACAGGAACGACTTGTTAGTGTGGGACAATGGTAAAACGAGAGGACACGGAAAAAAACTGAAAAAGGATAGTTATAGAAAAAACTTGAAAAGGAACAGTTTCCCACACAGAGCGATAAATACATGGAACAAATTAGACAACAAAACAGTATGTGCAAACACTATACAAGATTTTAAGATAAAACTTGATGCGGAGAGATACAAAGACGGGTCACCACGAGCATAGCTCCCCTCCCGTATATTACAACTAGGTAATTAGCTATATGTGTCACCCAAGTTTCCCCAAACCTTTTGGTTTCAGGGTTGCATATGAGAAATAGGCAACTGGGAATGGATGCAAAGAGATTATATTTACCTAGTTGTATTATCCAGGAAGGGAGCTATGCACATAGTGACCTGTCTTTGTATATTTTAGCATCAAGTTTTTTCTTAAATTCTTGAATAGTATTTGCATGCACTGTTGCCTTATTTAACTTATTCCAGGTATCCATCACAGTGTGGGAAGCTATTGTTTTTCAGATCTCTTCTGTTTATCCTCTTTGAGTTTCTTTTCATGTCCTCTTGTTTTTCTATTCTCCCACTTTAATAAATCATCTCTACCTAGGATTTCCATTCCTTTCATGATTCTATAAATAGTCGGGAGATCTCCTCTTTCTTTTCTTTGTTCCAGACTTGGTAGTTCCAATTTGGACAATCTTTGTTCGTATGTCAATTTGGAGAGTGTTGGCGCCATCATTGTCATTGCTCTTTGTATTCTTTCTAATTTCTTTACATTCTTTTTAGTACTAGGTGTCCATAGTGTTGCTGCATATTCCAATTTTGGTCTTATCAGTGTAACTAATATTCTCTTGACCATTTCCTCATCCAAATAGTCAAATGCCACTTACGGTTTATCTGCCAGGCTAGGGTCCAGTTTGGTTGCTGCCCTTCATATTCTCTCATTCTTCTTATATGTGTGTGTGTTTGTGTCTGTGGTACGTGCTTGTGGTGTGTGTGTATTTACCTAGTTGTATTTTACGGGAAGAGAGCTATGCTCGTAGTGACCTGCTTTTGTATCTTTCAGCATTGTTTGTTCTTAAATTCTTGCATAGTTTTTGCACTTACTGTTTACTCATTCAGTTTGTTCCAAATATCCACCACTCTGTGTGGGGAGCTATTCTTTTTCTGATCTCTTCTCTTTTCATGTCCTCTTGTTTTTCTTTTATCCCACTTTAATAAATCATCTCTATCAAGGACTTCATCCCTTTCATAATTCTATAGATGGTTAGTAGATCTCCTCTTTCTCTTCTTTGTTCCAGGGTTTATAGTTCAAGTTTGGCCAATCTTTGTTCTTGTGTCAATTTGGAGAGTGTTGGTGCCATCTTTCTTGTTGCTCTTTGAATTCTTTTTAGTTTCTTTATATTCTTTTTAGTACTGGGTGTCCACAATGTCGCAGCATATTCCAATCTTGGTCTTATCAATGTAACTCATATTTTCTTTACCATTTCTTCATCCAAGTAGTCAAAGGCCACTTTCATTGATCTTAGTAAATTGAATGTTTCTCTGACTGTTTTGTTGATATGTTTGTCTGGTGCCATGTTTTTGCTGATGATTACTCCAAGGTCCCTTTCCAAGTTAACTTTTTTAACTTCCTTTGTACCAATTCTATATTGTCCTGATATTCTATTTTTACCTTTTCCAAATTTCATTATACTACATTTCTTGATGTTGAAGTTCACTTCACACTTTTGACTCCATTTCCAGACTTTGTCCAGGTCATTTTGTAGTGATTCACAATCTTCCTGTGTACTTACTTTCTTTAGTAGTAGTGTGTGTGTGTATTGAACTAGTTGTATGTTACGGGAAAGGGAGCTATGCTTGTGATGTTCCATCTCTGTATCTCACAGTATCTAAATTGTTCTTAATTTCGTGTATGGTTTTTGCACACACTATCATTTTGTCCAGTTTGTTCCATACATCCACCACTCTGTGGGGACAGGTGTTCTTTTTCAGGTCTCTTCTTTAACTGCCCTTTTTGAGTTTCTTTCCATGTCCTCTTGTATTTTTTGTATCCCAATTTATTAAGTCTTCTCTATCAAGGACTTTTGTACCTCTCATGATTCTATAGATGGTCAACAAGTCTCCTCTTTTTCTACTTTGTTCCAGGGTCGGTAACTCTAGTTTTGACAGTCTTCGTATGACAGTTCTGAAAGTGTGGGGATCATCTTTGTAGTTGCTCTTTGGATTCTTTCAATTTTCCTTGTACTCTTTTTGGTACCAGGTGACCATAGTATCACTGCATATTCCAATCATGGTCTTATCAGTGCGACTAGCATTTTTTTCACCATTTCTTCATCCAAGTAAATGCCACTTTTATTGACCTTAGCAGGTTGTAGGTTTCTCCAACATTTTTGTTTATCTGTTTGTCAGGGGATATGTCCTTTGTGATGATTACTCCCAGGTTCTTTTTCAAATCCCACTTTCTTTACATGCTTTTCACTGATTTTATATTGTCTTTATATACTGTTTTTACTTTTTCCAGATTCCTTTATACTACATTTTTTTATGTTGAAGACCACTTCCCACTTCTACATTTCATTCCCAAATTTTGTTCAGATCTCTCTGCAGTGACTCATTTTATTTCAGTGATCATTTTTCTCAACAACTTTGTGTCATCAGCAAAATTCATGTAACTCTCCACACCCTCATCCATGTCATTCACATAAATAGAAAACATTATTGGAGCCAGTACCAATGCCTGTGGAACTCCACTAATCACCTGTTCCCAAGTAGAACCTTGATCTCTGAGCACTACTCTCATTTTTCTCCCATACAAGAAATCCTCCATCCATTCCTGTAGTTTACCTTATACCCCTCCTATGGTTTTCAGTTTTCCTAATAGTTTTCTTTGTGGATATCAAAACCTTTTAGTAGATCTAGGAAAGCACAATCAGCCCATTCATCCCTTTCCTGTATTATATCTGATAGTCTTGAATAAAATGAGATCAGATTTGTGGCATATGATCTTCCCTGTCTGAATCCAAACTGTCTCAGGTTATGTTTTCATCCAGATGTTTTGTCCATCTATTTTTGATAACTTTTTCACAGATTTTGGCTACAGTACTTGTAAGGGAAACCGGTCTGTAATTTGTTGAGTCTTCCTTGTTACCTCCTTTAAATATTGGTATGATGTTGGCCTTTTTCCAGTCGTCTGGTATTTTTCCTTCCTTAAGTGAACAACATATATATTTTGCCTGCCAATTCTTCTTTACACTCCTTTAGTGTCCAATTTGCAATTCTATCCAGCTCATACAATTTCATGATATCAAGGCTTGTTATTTGATCCATTATTTCAGCTTGTGTTGCTATTGTTTCCCTCATAGGGCCATAGGGATTGATTTCACCTCTTGCCATTCATCCCAGTGCCATACTTTTCCTCTAGTGAAAACCAATTTAAAATGTTTACTCTTGACCTCAGCCATTTCTATATCTTCTGTGCATTCCATGTTCCCCTGGTGTAGTTTCTTTATTTCATGTTTGTCTTTCAATTACCCATTCACATATCTATAGTTTTGGTTGATCCTTACATTTTTCTGTTGTCTTTTTCATAATTTCTTTTTTCTTCCCTGTGTATTTTTACATACAGTATTTATTCCTTTCACTCATATATATTTGCCTTTTTCTAGGATTTTTCTCTTTTTTCCATCTTTTCCAAGCTTTATTTATTTTTTTTCCCTCATTGCCCTGTTAAACCAGCACTTATAATATTCCTTTTCCTGTTTTTCTCTTGAAACATATCTATCCACCCTTCATTATAGATTCCTTTAGAATCTTCCATTTTTCTTCGGCTCACATCTTTTCATTGTAAAATTCATCCCAACTCACTTCTTGAAAAAATTTCACAAAGTCTGTTTTACTATATCTTTTCTGTATTTCTCATTTCTCCCCATATATATTTCCTCCTTTAGTTCTAGTTCAATATGTGGTCACTCTTCCCAACTGGTGTCTTGTATTCAATTTTATCCACAATTTTAGGTTCTGATATAAAGAATAAATCCAGTCTTGACAGTTCTTTATCATTTCTATATCTGGTGTTTTCCTTTACCCATTGTCATTGTATATTCCATGGTCATGTCAATACATTTCTCTATAATTCCTCTCCACCTTTCATTGTCATCTCTTCCTAACAGATTTCTTTGCAGTTAAAATCCCCCATAAGTACCATGTACCCTATTTAATGAAATCCTTGTATCTAACATTTTAGAGTACGTAATGTCTATCCAAGAACCTGTTTTAGGGAGCGCATAGATCACCACATTCTCTTTTTCATGTCTTTATCTTTGACTCTTATCGTGATCATTTCCACACTGTTCCCTCCATTTGTAACCATCACAATTAAATTTCTCTTAGTCAAGAACATGACTACACCCTGTTTTTCCTCTCTATTTCTAAGCTAGTGATATATAATCCATGATGCCATTATATCTGGTTTTGCTTCTGACAAGTAATCATTAAGCTCATTTAATCCTGTCTGGGGTATTGGCTGCATGATATTGTGGCAAAGTAGCATGCAGTTGATACTTTAGAGTCTATATGGGGCGCCCCTACGGACCAGAATCACACATCATTTTGTCTGTGATAGAGGAAAACTCTGTTCATAGAGAAATGATGACACTTTTATACTACGACTGTCCCTCCATTATGCTGTCCCCCAACCCCTTGTTACTGTCCTGTACCATTTCTCTGAATATTCATTTCCTTTTTTTTACCTACCCTGTGGTGGGGGAAAAGAATGCTACCACCAAGTCTTTCCACTTGAGTCGTAAGAGGCGACAAAAAACGGGACGGGGCATGGGATTAGGAGTCCTGCTACCTGTAGCCCCAAAGGGGCATAAGAGGGTCTGGGAGTTTTCTAACCAGTACCCTAAGGTTTGGGTCTTTTAATGTGCATTGATGTGGTACAGGTGAGAGTAAAAGGGAAGAGATAGGCAGTATGTTTGTGAGAAGAAAGATGTATGTGCTGGCTTTGAGTGAAACTAAAATGAAAGGGAGGGGTGAGTGTGAGTTTGGGAGTGTAGTTGGGAGGTACTCAGGAGTGAAGAGGGGACGACGGAGAGAAGGGGTGGCTATACTAGTAAGTGAAGAGATAGGTAAGCGTGTAGTGGAGTGGAAGGAGGTTTCTTGAAGGTTGATGTGGATGAAGGTGAAGCTGGGAAGGGCGATGTGGTTTGTTGTAAGTGCATATGGGCCTGGTAGTGAGAAGAGCGTATAGGAAAGGGAGGCTTTTTGGGTAGATTTAAATGAGTGCATGGAGGGATTAGGGAGAATTGTCAATATAGTTGTATTGGGAGACCTTAATGCTAGGGTTGGAAATTAATCAATAGACAGAGTGGGAAGTATGGAGTTCCAGGTAAAAATTGTAGTGGAGAATTGATGGTGGAGATGTGTCTTGAAAGAGAGTTGATGATAGCAAATACAGTGTTAAAGAAGAAAGTCAAGCATAAGTATACATGGGAGAGGGTGGTGGATGGAAGGGTGGCAGATAGAGCGTTAATGGACTATATAGTGGTGACCAAGAGTATGATAGGAAGAGTTAAGGATGTACATGTCCTAAGGGGAGAGAGTGGGGGAATATCAGATAATTTTCTGGAAGGTAAATTGAGAGTGGAGAATAGGTGGAGAAAGAGGAAAAGGGCAGAAGGTAAGGGGGTACATAGAGTGAACTGCTTAATTGAGAAAGAAAATGAGAAGGACTATAAGAAGTTGAGAGAGGAGTGGGAGGTAATGAAGGATAAGAGTAGAACTAGGAGTGGAGGAGGAATGGGAATGGTTCAAGGAGGGAGTCCTAAGGTGTGCAAGGATGGTTAGTGGAACAAGGAGGGCGGGAGGAAATGGAAGGAAGGGTAGCGAGTGGTGGGATGAGGAAGGAAAGAAGGGTGTAGAAGAGAAGAAGTAGGCTTTCATAGATTGGCTACAAATTAGGATGAGGGAATTGTATGAGAGGTACAAAGTAAAGAGAAAGGAAGTTAAGCATAAGATAAAGGAAGCAAAGAGCAGAGTATGACAGAAAATTTTGAAAGTAATAAAAAGATGTGTTGGAAAGAAATTAAAAGAGGAAGAGGAGGTGAATCAAGTAGAGAAGGAAAAGTAAAAGGTGCAGATGGAGAAATAATAATGGAAGAGAAGGCAGTGAGAGGAAGGTGGGCAGAGTATTTTAGGGAGTTGCTAAATGTGAAGGATAGGGAGGGAAAGGTAGTTGCAGTGGGAAGCGCTAAGAAAATGAGAGTGATGAGTGAGGAAAATGGAGGAGGAATAGGGAAAGATGAAGTGAAAGCAGCTGTTAAGATGATGAGAGCAGGTAAGGCACTTGGGTTGGATGGATGCAATGCAGAATGTCTGAAGAAAGGAGGTACAGTTATGGTGAGGTTATTTAATGTTTGTTTAAGAGAGGGTAGAGTGCCTGTATCATTCCGCTTTACAAGGGAAAGGAGGACAAGTGTGAGTGTAGTAGTTTTAGAGGGATCAGCTTGTTGAGTGTAGTTGGAGTTGGGAAGGCTTATGGGAGGGTCTTGAGAGGATCAGGAAAGGAACAGAGGGAGTAATTGGTGAGGAACAGTGTGGTTTTAGGACAGGTAGGGGTTGTGTAGATCAGATTTTTGTGTTAACACAGAATGTGAGAAAGCTATAGGAAAAGGTAAAGATATTTTTTGGGCTTTTATGGATTTGGAAAAGGCTTACAACAGGGTAGACAGGAAGGCACATTGGGAGGTACTACAGATATATGGGATAGGAGAAAAGCTGTTAAGAGTACTCAGGAGTTTTTACGAGAGTAGTAGAGCTTGTGTTAGGATTAGAAATGGAGAGAGTGAATTGTTTGAGGTAAAGGTGGGACTTCGTCAGGAATGTGCTATGTCACCCTGGCTGTTCAATCTATACATGGATGGGGTGGTGTGAGAGGTGAATGCAAGGGTAGTGGGTCAGGGGTTGGAAAAGGTTAAAGAAAATGGAGAAAAGTGGGAAATAAGCCAGTTGTAGCTGACGACACTGCGCTTGTCACAGGATCAGAGGAGTGGTTGAGGAAGTTAGTGGCAGAGTTTGAGAAGGTGTGTGAAAGAAGGAAGCTGAAGATAAATGTGGGCAAAAGTAAGGTGATGAGATGTACAAGGGGAGAGAGTGACAACAGGTTGGAAGTGAGCATTAAGGGAGAGAGGGGTGTCCTAGGATGAGGTGGGTGGATGGGGTAAAAGGGGCATTACAAAAGAGAGGAATGTCTATTGAGGAAGGATGGGAGAGGACAGAAGATAGGGGTGAATGGAGAAGGGTTGTGTATAGATGATGCTGTGATGCATGAGGGGGAGTGGGTGAGGAAGTATGTATGAGAAATTTGATGCAGCCCGAGGGGATTTCTCTCCGTCATCTCCTTTTCTGTATAAGGGGATGGAGTGGGGGGTCACCGAATTAATGAAGCAGCCTTACTGTGGATGTGCTGTGTCTTGCGACACTGCTTCTGACCCAGGACAGTTGACAGGATGCAGGGATGACCCATCGTCCAGGAGGTGCCAAGATGAGAGGGAGGGTGGAGGGGAGTGAAATATGTAGGAGATGGAATGGCTGGGAGTGGTTCCTATGCCTTTTTCTTTTTGGCTACCCCCATGTAAAGGGGAAAAGCCTTTGGTATATGTATGTAATCCTGAAATTAAACCATTTATATTAGTATAAGCCACTTTTAATTTTCTGCACTCTTCATGTCTTTGTTCCTTTGGTTTCCTTTTCTTGAAGATACCATTTCCTAATGTCTAACACTCTCCAAAAGAATTTATTTTTCTCGGGTTCCGTTCTTTTCTTGTTTTTTTATTTAGCTTCGCTTCTTAATGTCTTTCTCTTTCCTCAAGGTTCAAATCTCTTTTTACCCATACATCGTCACAGTGCTCAGTATTTTTGTTGTTGTTGTCGTTCCCTAGACTGTCTGTCCAAGCAGTCCCATCTCCCCAAGGAATGCCACAGCCGAAACTGGGTTTTCCCACAAATCCAGTGCTCAGTATTACCTAACTTGCTTGTACTTGCTACTATCTCTTCCGCTGCCCTTTGTGACCTTAGTTTGATCTTTTGGGGTCGATTTCCTTCTATGCATACATACATACATATACCAAGGCTTTTTCCCTCTTACAAGGGAGGTAGCCAAAAAGGAAAAGGCATAAAATCATTTCCACTCATTCCATCCCTGAATACACTCCACACCCCTCCACCCTCCCTCTTATCTTAGCACCTCCTGGATGACGGGTCATCCCTGCACCTTGTCCACTGCCCTGGGTCAGAAGCAGTGTCGCAAGACACAGCACATCCACAGCAAGGCCGCTTCATTAAATCAGCGACCCCCCCTCTCCGTCCCTCCATTGCATAAAAGGAGAAGACAGGGAGAAATCCCTTTGGGCTGCGTCAAATTTTGCTCACACATACTACCTCACCCCCATTCCACCTCATGCAATCACATCATCATCCATATACAACCATTCTCCATTCACCCGTCTTCTGTCCTCTCCCGTCCTTCCTCAACAGACATTCCCCTCTTCCCCAAAGCCCCCTTCACCCCATCCTAGGACGTCCCCTCATGTTCACTCCCTCCACATCTGCCTTCCATACCTCTTTTACTAGTCTTTCTTCACTCATTCTTTCCATGTGTCCAAACCATCCTAATATTCTTTCATCAACCCTATCTCCCAGCTCCCTTTCCACCCCTGTTCTCCTCATTTCTTACTCTATCTAGCCTAGTAACCCCCATCATACTTCTCAGACACCTCATCTCAAACACATTCAAGCTCCTTCTCTTATGTTCCATGTTTGTGCCCCATACAGTGCTGTTGGCACAATCACTCCTTCATACAGTCTCCTCTTAGCATCCATTCCCAAATATCTATTCCTCATTACACTCCTTCTATGCACTTCCTCTATTTCCTTTTCTAATTCTTGTTTATCTTGTATTATTAGCATTTCTTGCTAAATCTTTCTCTTTTTCTCTCATGAATCTAGGTTCCCTTTTCCTTTTAGACCAAATACTACTGTACACTCTTGTTTACTATATCTCTCACCAAATTTTCCTTTTCTTTGATTACCTGAATGACTGTTTCCTTAGTTTTCTTTTGCATTTGTTGCTGTACAGTTTTTTTTAAAAGATACCTTATCTTTTTCATGGGTCTTTCCATTGTTTCTAAAGTTGTATTATTTTTTCATCTATACTTCCTTCAATTATTTCGGTCATTACCTTCATTCACCTCTTTTAAGGTTGTATTATTTGCAATATCTTTGCTTTTCAATTCCTCATTTTCATGTTTTACCTCCCAATTCTCTTTTTAGGGTATCCACTTCCTGAATTGTTTTAGCATTTTCTTTCCTCAGTAATTGCTTTGTAATACACATTATGTTGATCCCTGACCCTTAAAACAAATCCAATCAAAGTTCTCATTTCTCTATGTCTATAATTCTACTCAAGTTACCTCTTTCATAATGAAGACTCAAAAATGACCTTTCTTCATAGATATCTAATGATGTTATGCCTAGTGGGGTCTACATGCTCTTGTTTATGTTTTGTTTCACTGCTCTGCCACAAGGGGTCTCATCTGGCCTATTTTCATTTCCTTCCATTGTCTTTCAATATTCACTATTTTCACTATATTAGCTTACCTCGGGCATCCACAAGTACTCCCCCTTCCCATTCAACAAAACCTAGGTATCCTGATATTGTAGTACTGATGAAAGGTCTTGTTTTTAATGTCCCCAAGAGCACCAATTTTGATGTGTTAACAGGCTGATGATCGATTGTGTGTGTGTGTGTGTTTACCTAGTTGTATCTTATGGGAAAGGGAGCTATGCTCGTGTTGTCCCATCTCTGCATCTCACAGTATCTAAATTGTTCTTAAATTCGTGTATGGTCTTTGCACACACTATCATTTTGTCCAGTATATTCCATATACTGGACATATTCCATTGTATATGGATGATGTTGTGATGCATGAGGAGGAATGGGCGGGGGGATGGGGGGTGAGATAGTATGTGTGAGCAAAATTTGACGCAGCCCGAAGGGATTTCTCCCCGTCTTCTCCTTTTATGCATGGGGGGACGGAGAGGGGGGTCGCCGATTTAATGAAGCGGCCTTGCTGTGGATGTGCCGTGTCTTGCGACACTGCATATGACCAGGGCAGTGGACAAGGTGCAGGGATGACCTGTCATCCACGAGGTGCTAAGATAAGAGGGAGGGTGGAGGGGTGTGGAGTGTATTCAGGGATGGAATGGGTGGGAATGATTTTATGCCTTTTCCTTTTTGGGTACCTCCCTTGTAAGGGGGAAAAAGCCTTGGTATATGTATGTATGTATATTCCATACATCCACCTCTCTGTGAGGACACCTGTTCTTTTTCAGGTCTCTTCTATAACTGCTCTTTTTGAGTTTCTTTCCATGTCCTCTTGTATTTCTTGTGTCCCATTTTAGTAAGTCTTCTCAATCAAGGACTTCTGTTCCTCTCATGATTCTAAAGATGGTCAACAAGTCTCTTCTTTGTTCCAGAGTGGGTAACTCTAGTTTTGACAGTCTTTATATGACAGTTCTGAAAGTGCTCTTTGGATTCTTTCAATTTTCTTTATATTTTTTTTTGGCACTGGGTAACCAGTGTCACTGCGTATTCCAATCTTGGTCTTATCAGTGCAACTAGTATTTTCACCATTTCTTCATTCAAGTAAGCCACTTTTATTGACCACAGTAAGTTGTAGGTTCCTCCAGCAATTTTATGTTTATCAGGGGACATGTCCTTTGTGATGATTAATCCGTTTTTTTTCAAGTCCTACTTTCTTTACATCTTTTTCACCAATTTTATTTTGTCTTTATATCCTGTTTTTATGTTTTCTAAATTCGATTATATATTTCTTTATGTTTGAAGTCCACTTCTTACTCCATTCCCAAATTTTGTTCAGATCTCTCTGCAGTGACTCAGTCTATTTCAGTGCTCACTTTTTTCAATAACTTGGGGTCCTCAGCAAAGTTCATGTAACTATCTACACCCTCGTTCTTGTCATTCACATAAATAGCAAACATTATTGGAGCCAGTACTGATCCTTGTGGAATTTTACTAATCACCACTTCCCAAGTAGACCCTTTATCTCTGAGTACTACTCTCATTATTCTTCCATGCAGGAAATCCTCCATCCATTAGTAGTTTACCTTGTACCCCTCCTATGTTTTCAGTTTTCCTAATAGTTCTCTATGTGGTACTTTATTATTAAGAACTTTTTGTAGATCTAGGAAAGCACAATCAGCCCATCCATCCCTTTCCTGTATTACATCTAGTCTAGAGTAAAAGCAGATCAGATTTGTGGCATGTGTGTGTGTGTGTGTGTGTGTGTGGTATGTTTTTTTTTTTGGGGGGGTCAGTTTGGTCACTGATTGGGCCACCTCACCTACAGGTTGAGAGCCACCAAGCCTCCTGCTGATTGTACTTTGACACCACTCTTCCACTTCTGGTGCCAGCACATTTAGGGGCAGGAATCCAGTTTGGCTGGGCTCCACACTCACGCCATTGGATTCAGATTCCTTACGTGTACCTTGCAGTGCCCATGCACCGCCTGCTGTCTGGGAAAACAAGTAGGATAGCTGAAGTGACTATGTGTCTATTTAGGCCTGATCTTTAGAGGAGGTACTGGTGCTTTCGGGATGCCTCTAGGTGGAGGCAAGGTTGGTGGTATGTTTACCAATGGTAGAGTTGAAAGGCATCTGGTATGTGCCAGAACTCTTTGGAATGTTATTTTTTCTGTCACTGATCCAATGGCAGGTGAAAGTTTTTTCCACCAATTATGATGCACGTTCTTATTCTTGATACCATTGAGCAATTATGCGAGTATTGAGCTGAAAATAATTTTGCTGTAAGAAATGCCTTACAGAATAGGATTAAATCAATTGTAACTAATCCAATCCGTATCTGATGGGCCTTGTCCTCTAAATCTCTTGGTGCCATGCTATCATGTATGCCCTTTCAGTAGCAAGAAAAAGGTTATACATACTAATGAAACACCACTACAACTATGCATGGTAGGAATAAAACTAAGTAATAATGACAAATAGCTTTATTGGACAAGTCAGATGATTACTTACATAAATTCACAAACAAGACTTCATAAGCTACAACCGGAGTTGGAATTAATTGAAAAATCCCTCGTAGAACAGTGTGGGCCGGGGGTGGGTGGGGGGCACGTGCGCAGAGGGGGCAACCCTTCACGCAATATAGTAGTAGTAGTGGTAATAGTAATAATAGTATTAGTAGCAGTACTGGTGATGAACACCAGTGGTCCTGCGTGCGTGCGTGCGTGCGTGCATGCATGCGTGGGTGTGATTGGCCCAGCAGCAGCAGCAGCAGCAGCAGCAGCGGCCCTACACGGGTCCTGTGGTAAGCAAGCGGGTCCCGTGTCATTACCCTCGTCATCGCCAGGTGACTCACTAGGCCCCACCACCGCCTCGGCCCACCCAATACCACTGTCTTGGACTCTTGTCTACAACTCATTGGGTACTTGAAACTTCTTCTAAATAAAATCACACTTTCACTTGATTTCCTTGTTCCATGTAAAATAATTTAGCAGTATCTTTGACTTTGCTGCACACTTGGGTACATGGTGTGATGGTGGTGAGCCACGGGGGCCGGGGACCGGCCCCACGGCTGTACTTTATGGCTGCAGCCGTAGACGGAGGCGCGGGGGCGGCTGTGGTCTGTGGATTCCAGTAGGAACGCCCCATACGCCCCCCCGCCGGCTCAGGCCGGTCCACCAAGAGGCCCACCTCGTTGTCACCACCAGCTGCTGCTGCCCGGTTCGCAGGTCCGTCAGTCTCGGGCAGTACCGTGGAGAGAGGGTTCCATTCGGCTTAGTACAGTAATGGAATTTTAATGCTACACTTGACACTTCACACTCCCGGAAAAGGTTTTAAAATCTGACTACTATTTATACCACTTTATCTTTACACATGTTTTTGGCTGAGAAAAACTACTACCATTATTCTTTATTAGAAACGTTGGACAAAGAAGTGAGTGTGAGGCCTCCGCTTGGCGTGAGGCCCTGGAGTGGTCACCGCGGGGATGAGTGCAAGCATGAGATCCACCTGGTACCAAACTACACCACGGACATGCCCAAAATGGGCGCGTGCCTAACTGTGGGCGCGCCCCCGCCCCTATCAAACGTCAAAGGCTACGCAAAGGTATGGGCAAGCGGCAAAAGAGGTGAGGGACTGAAGGAAACAACGTCAGGTTTAGGGGAGGGGGGTGGTGGTGTTGGCAGTACTGACTAGATCCCAAACTTGCACTCCTCCATCCGATGGTCCAGCCAAACCCGTCCCGACTGTGCTCCCACCATCAACCAGAGGTCCATAGAACAGCCCTGAGCCCTTGCATTTCTTACAGATGGTCGCTAAGAAATTGTTTGGCTGTTCTATAAGCTTCCGAGTGGGTGTGAGAGGAGGGGCGGATCCAGGCCCAACAGCGCTTGTTCAGCTGGACAGGGTCGGTAGCCACGGCAGGGATGAGGCTGCACACTCACCGGCAGGCAAAATCAAACATACACGATTCATCAACATAAAGGGACTGCATAATCAACTTTCAAACTTTCTCACAGGTAACCTGAAATGCTGATATTTGTGTTCCTACAAATTCCCTTGGCAATAATAATAATCAGCAATTGACAGGATTCAGCATAATTATAAGTTAGGCTTGTTGTGACAGATGCGGGAAGTGGGAAAGCATTCAGGAAACAGAACCCAAGTTTATGCTTGGCACCACGGGGCTGACCAAAGCAATTTAGGGTCCAGGTGATGATCAAGAAGCCTAGAGGCCTTCTTGCAACAACAAAAATAATGTTAATAAAAATGACAATTAAAATAATAATAATAATAATAATTATACTTAAAAAAAAAAAAAATAAATAAAAATGAATGGGGAAGGTGATGAAAAACAAGGGAGTTGTGGGGGGAGGGGGATGAAATAAGAGCAGCACACTTTGAGCTGACCATGTCCACCCGGCCTGCAATGTGCTGCATAGGATTGTATTGTGCGCATTTGTGCTCCAATGGTTGACAACTTGTACGACACGACCTGACCTTTAGGGTGGACACTTTTTTTTTTCTTCTTATTTTTTTTTTTTTTTTTACACATTTTCCCCCCCCTTTGTGCTCGTCACCAATATTTGTGAAATTTTGTTAATATAGAGCACAGCTGTCATGTAAGCCACTTGTAATGGGGGGACAAAAAGTAGAAATGACTATCAAAATATACAACTACGAATTGATGACTACCAATGTGGTATGAATCCTTAGTACTTACTTTTAACCTTTAGCTTTCTTTTTTATTTTTATTTTTTTCTGGGGAAGTGTTTCAATTTCACCTTTCGACATGAGTCTAGGTACAGATTTCTGAGCAAGTGGTCATCGAGAGAAATCCTTGGTTGCTAATATCTGTTACACAAGTAGTCACATCATCTGCAACACACATCCCAACTATTACCAGATTTCGCTGCCATTCAGCACGCATGGCATCACAGTAATCAAATGTGGTAACAAAAGCCCATCAATAATTATATCTATAATAATAATTGATATAATAATCGTATCTTCACCATAAAACTCAATTCAAATAATTAACAAATAGGAAGAGATGCTATCGATACTAAGGTTTCTTATTTGAAACAGTCTCCTTAGATGGTGACTTCAGCATCAGAGCTATTCTAAAGCAACAAGCTAGGTCGGAAAAAAAGCTTATCAATTGTAATCATTGAGAAGATAAGGAAAAAAAAATATATATATACATAATAAAATAAAATGAAATAAGAATAAAACTGACAATTTAGGTAAGCTTAGGGGTGTTAATCTTTCCATATCTAACTAAGAATTGCCCAAATTAAACCTACATGGCAGTTGAGGTCACCTTGGAAATGGCACTTAACTGTTCTAAGTGCACACTCATTAGATGCAGGAAGGGTAACTGTATCAAAGATTTCAGCTTCTCAGAATGCTTGCAATTTGACACTATCACCACGTGGTCCCAATATGGATAATAGCATTCCCCTGGTACAACACGAACCAACAGTAGCTGCCTGACCCGACATGCGCGCAAGAAGCAAGCAGTGGAGCAGTGAGGAAATGCTTTGTCATACTCAAGCACCTCGCGTGTCTTCAGTGGTGGGGAAGTCATCGCCCTAAGGCAGCATGAACACATTGCCCGGGTTGTGAGGCTGGTCGGGTTGCCCAAGACCCTGGAGCAAAGACGTAGTGTCTTTCCCCTGGGGACCTGCTAGCCCTGGCAGCCGTCCCCTGGATGTACCACAACTCCACCAGTTGGGCACCAACCAATGAATGCCCACCTCGCCTCCTACAGTGTCTCCACCAGGCGCTCCTTCTCCGCAACTGCCTCATTCCATACTTGAGCGCTTCCTCCTCCTCCTCAACATCGGGTGTCTTGGTCAGAGACCAAAACTGCACTGCTGGCCTCCACACTCAATAGCTTAGTGCAACTCAATCAGGCTGACTAGACAACAAAGGAAGAATGGATGGCCGGGCCGCCCCTGGGAGCGCTGGAGCCCCTGGAGGAGGCGGCAAGGCCCTTCCAGCGCTGGTGATGCATCCCACGGCCTCCCCTCGGCGCTGCTGCTGCTGCTGCACTCCACCACTCATGTAAGGCCACCGCTGGTTGTTTGCCGCGCTTCCATCAGTCGGCCATAGACTCCCTGCCGGCCTTGTGTGAGGATGCACTGCTGGTCATGTCGTGCCACTCGTTGTGGAGCGGAGCCAAGTTACTGTGCTCCTCTCAAGGCAAATTCCATGAGACCCTCACTTATAATACCCACATAGCACTCACACATGCATACATCCCACATACATAGATATTTTCTCATGTAAAAGCTGGTAAAAATAAATAACTATGCAATAAGTTGTCTTGCTATTACTGCAATGATCCATAAGCAAAGGGTGGTCATGACCCTCTGATGGATGGTGGTGGTAGTGGTGGTGGTGGTAGTGGTGGTGGCAGTGGCCATCTCGGTCTTCATCTTGCTTTCTTGATGTCACTAGATCCAGGGCAATGCTGGCACACTCTTCTTCTGTCTTGTGGTGGTGGGATGGGGAGGGTGGGGAGGAGGATCATGGTTCTTGTGGTCTTGGCCTGAAGAGCTTAGTTCCAGATCTTGAGGAAGCTATCCCAGGAGCCAGTAGCCACAGCCATACCATCTTCTGTCACCCCCAGGCAGCTCACACGGTTGTCGTGGCCTGCCAACACACCTGCAAATAGAGAACTCTTTAGTCTACCAATTCAACATCAGCAAAAGGTGATAACCTTAGGCCAGGATATATTCAACCATGTCCAAAGCTGTCAACTTGGCAACATAAAAATGTCCCAAGCATGCAAGGAAAAATGTGTTGAATAGAGTAAATGTGGAAAGACTAACAACAAGAGTGTAGAAAGCACAAGTTAATGGAGTGAACCTGAGAGGATCAAGATTAAAAATGAGGTGAATGGATGGGGGGCAAAAGAGGCTTTGGGATTCATATAAAACGTCTGTCGAGCAAGTTAGAGTGCAAAAGATAAGAGTGAATAGAGACTGAATGTACAAAAGTACATAGCCCAAAAGGATGTCTGTTCTAATCTCCTTAAATTTTGAATGAACAAGGTGAGATGTGGGGTTGCCATATGAAGTGGTGAGGGTAAATAAACTCCAGCTGTTGGGTCCTGCTGTAGAGGCATTGTTTCTATACATTGCCCTTGACCCAAGTGGTGTGGTAGTTACAAGGATAATCCCTCATTCACATGCTGCTGATATGGTGTGTTAAATGGGTTTTAGTGTTGATGATGTGGGTGTGTACTCAACTTGGGTGCCCTAGCCTGCTTAAAGGGTCAAAGAAGACACCCGCCTCATACACATTAAAATTTGTTTAACATATATAATTTTAATGTAATTTCTGTTCACTCCTCATTTCAGTGTTTCCTCACTCATTCTTTCCATATGCTCAAACCACGTAAACACACTGACCCTATTGCTCTCTTTCCATCCCCATATTTTGTCTCCTCGCCACTTCTCTCATGGCTGGATACCATGGGAAATGTGGGAGGGGAAAAAACAAGGATAGTAAGAAGTGTTGGCCAAGGTACATCAAACCTTGCAGATGGTTTGGGCACATGGAAAGAATGAGTGATGAAAGACTAGAAAAAAAGTAAGAACAGCAGAAGTAGCTAGAGAGAACTTGAGAGGATGACTAAGAATGAAGTGAATGGAATAGTGAAAGAGGCATCAGAAGCAAGAAGGAATGTCTGTAGATACGAGGACGAGGGAATACTAAAGATGGGAATGAATGGAAAGCGGTTGAGATGATGAAATCCAAGGAGATTTTCTTCTTATCTGTTCCGTAGAGTTCTTGTATGAACTGGGGAGGGGAAGACTGGGGACCAGTTCTGCCTGTTGGGCCTCACTGTGGAGGTACTGTATCTTGCTGCATGGATTTTTACCCCAAGTGGTATGGTGAGGGATAGGGTGGCCCTTCATCCATGAGGTACTACGATTGGAGATATGATGAATGGGTTTTAGATTGATGTGGGATGGATGTATACCTGTCATTAGGGGGAAAAGCCCCTTTGCTATGCATGTAATTCATTCCAGTCTCTTTGCTTGATAAGATAAAAAGGGAAAACTAATAGGTGTGGGATGGGTGATGGATGAGGTGCATACCTTGGCTGGCCATCTTTATACAGGAGAAAGGACCTTTTAGTATATGTACAATCATTTCCTTCCTAGAGGAAGGGAGGGGGTGGAATAGGTAGGAATGGAATGCCTTTTGACTTTAGTCACTTCTCTTGTAAGGGGGGAAAGAGCTCTTTGTACATGTACAATCATTTCCAACACTAATGCATAGAAATTGAAATAATAACTGAGGGTGAAGGGGTGGGGGAATCATAAAGTCCTATGAAGAATACTTAGATTTTTGTGCAGAAAATAAGCAGACTGTAGATTGACAAAAACTTCAAAACTATCAACAAGTCATTATACACAAATTTTTGTATTGTAGTACAAAAACACAATAATATTATGTATTACTGAAAAAACAACTCATGGTTAGATCTTACTAAAATAATTCAAGAGAGTATATGTTTTCCTGTAACAACTCATGAATCCAATATACATACCACCCCTCCCAACTAAAAATATGATGACACTGTATATTTAAGTAATTTGTGTTAACCTAGTTTTAGGCTTGCTGAACTCACCTGCTCGTTCAGTCCTCATTGAATCCCAAACATTACAATTAAAGTCATCGTAGCCAGCCAGCAGCAGACGACCTGACTTGCTGAAAGCCACCGAGGTGATGCCGCATATGATATTATCATGGGAGTACATGGCCAACTCTTGGTCAGCCCTGATGTCAAACAGGCGGCAGGTGGCATCATCTGAGCCTGTAGCAAAGGCGTGGCCGTTGGGGAAGAACTGCAAAGGGAAATACTCGTTAAGAAAATACAGAAATTGATGAAAGTCCTCAATTCTTACCCCATTCCAATCTCTTGATCTTTTCACCTTGATCAATCAATAAATCCAATGCCCCAGATCTCTCTTGCAGGATACCCAGTTCCCAGTTAACTGGTAATAGCCACTGGATTGGACCATACATCACTCAAGGAAGAAATACAATGTTCTTGTGCAAGGTAAGGCAGTGCACAATGATGTTTTCAGTGTCTTCTGTGAGACAGTTGCATCTGGAGCAGTTTGTTTCTGTGGGAAGGCCTATTCTGTGCTGGCTTTGTTTTCAAACTGTATGGTGACCTCAATTGTCATGCATAGGTTGGGTGGAGAGTGGGTGTATACTTTGGCTGGGCCACTCACTTTACAAGGTTTAATGGTCCTTTTGGTTTATGTATATACATTTTTTGGTGAACAAACATTATCTCCTTTATAATGGAGGTGATCACCTAATGCATACACCAATCCTTAACCCATCCTACACCCACTTGTTTTCCCACTGACAGGGGGAACAATGCTAAGCATTTAATGAACTACCCATTTTACCTTTTAACAGCCTGTCTTCCAATAAATCCCTTTGGGAAGAACCCCTGGATTGTTATCTGTACTGTTTTTGTGTTGAACAGTTTCTTTCACAGGCTTATAGTATCGAGAGGAGAGCTCCAGTTGGTTACCAGTTCTCCTTGCATGGATAATGTGGAGGAAATACTGCCAAAATTGACAGAAAGATATCTTGGACCTAGTTTGGTGATGATGTCAACCTCTTGGGCCTGTGCCTCCAGGTCAAGGTTGTGGTGTCAACAGGTTTTGAAGATCTGCTGCCACACATCTTACAGATTCAACACTAATTTACGACTGATTCATATCACCCCACGGATATCTATTCCCATCTGTTCTCACATGTCCAAACCATCTTTAAGTTGGCCTGTTCTACTATTCTTCCCAATCTCACCTGCATCTCCATCCCTTCATGAATCCTATCATTCCTTACTAGCTATATATTTTTTTTAACTCCCTCAAGCACCTTGTTTCCACTACCTCCACAAAATTTTCATTTGCTCCCTTCATCATGCTGGTTTCTCCCACAAATAATAGTACAACTACTGCTTCATACAATCCTTTCATTGCTTCCATCAACTTTAAATTTCTTCTTCATATTACTTTCATGGCACCTCCTACCTTCGCTCACCTTCATTACAGCCACTCCATGTTTCCACTTCCATTTATATTTCCTTGATGCAACCATCACACTAAAGACAGAACATATTATATACTGCCCTACACGTACTCTAGACAGTTCTACAACCTCTCTCCTGGTGGCCACAGGCTTCCTGCAAGAGTGAACCAGGGCAAGAAATTTGAATCTCTCCTTTACAACTCCTCAGTCCTCACCTTTTTCCCTATACTCCCGTGGTGGGGGGTTAGGACATGTTATCATACATGTTGTAAAAGGTATCTAAATGGGAGAAAGAGAGGGGGCTGGGACTACCCTTTCTGTATGTCTCTCCCATGAAGAGTCAAAAAGAAAAAAAAGAGGGTCTGGGAAAACAATTCCTACCAGAACCCTGAATAAGGATAGCTGTAAAACAACTGAGTAAAATAGATATCAGTAGCATGAGAGAAGAAAGGTAAATATTCATAAATGAAACTAAATTGAAAGGGAAAAGCGAGGAAAACTGGAAAGACACGAGAGAACTGAGGAAATTATACTGTCAGGATCAAGAGATCAGAAGTGGAACTGTATATTCAACTAATACATAATACAACTTTGAACAGCAATACTGACCGTAACGGCATTAATATCCGATTCGTGCCCAGGGAAGGTCTGCCTGCACACACCCTCCCTGATGTCCCACAGCTTGGCCGAGGCATCACAAGCACCAGAAACAAACGTCCTCATGTCGGGTGACAGGGACAGGGACATGACATCGCCTGTGTGACCCGTGAATGCTGTGCATTGTTGACCTGTTTCTATATCCCATAAAGCACTGCAATACATAAAAATGTGTTAGATACAACGTAGATACAAAGCAAACCTAAGATTATCAGTCAAGAGTAAGTATATGTTCATTCAATACATTGTAAGCTCTCTCATCTCTTACAGCCAAATATGTCACCATGTACTCTCCCTCCTCCCTCTCCCCCCCCCCTCTCTCTCTCTCTCTCTCTCTCTCTCTCTCTCTCTCTCTCTCTCTCTCTCTCTCTCTCACACACACAAAAAATAATTTTGATGGTTTATTATCACCCTAACACCTTTACCATCCATAATCATTTAACTACAATTAGGAAACAGTGGCTCAAGAGTTGGGGGAAGTAAAAACTAAAATGGGAGGTGGGGGCTGGGGGGAAAGTTGGCAGTGAAAAATATAGTGGACAACTTGATACAGAGTTAATGTAGGGCAAAAAAGGGTGTGGAACATATGGCAGGAGATGGGTAGCTATTGCTAAAGCTATCACCTTTGCCCCAAGTGCCTGGACTTTTGGGGCACGTAACAGCCACTATGGGACTGATCCACAACTAGGGAAGATACAAGATCCACACCCTTCTCATTACACTAACAAAGTAATAAAACTAAGAACTAGAATCATAAGAGAGAGAAGATATGCACCTGGAATAAAGATGAATATCAAAAAATGTCAGGACACATGTTTTCAATCACAAAGTACTGAACAAAGTGGCATTATAATCCTGGGAGACTAATTGTAAAGAGCTGGACTGGAAAGAGTGGGAAGCAAGTGGAAGTGAAGATTCTTTGGGCAATACCCTATTAAATTTTATGATGTATAACACTGACCTAATGGATCCAAGATATTACTAGATTAAGAGCAGGCAATGCAATTCTGAGATTGGACTTGCTGCTTACCAAAGAACCTGATACAAATAAACATACATATACCAAAGGCTTTTTTCCCCTTACAAGGGAGGTAGCCAAAAAACATGAGCATAAAAACCATTCCCACCCATTCTATCACCATATAGTCCACTCCAATCCACCCCCTTCATTCCCTCTTATCTTAGTAGCTACTCTTAGGGTCATCACTGCATCTCGCCCACTGCCCTGGGTCAGAAGCAGTGTCACAAGACACATCACATTCACAGCAAGGCTGCTTCATTAAATCAGCATAAATGGAGAAGATGGGGAGAAATCCCTCTGCGCTGCATCAATTTATTTTTCACACATACTCCCTCACCCTCCATCCAAAACCCACTCCACCTCATGCATCACAGTATCATCCATACAAAACCCTTCTTCACTCACCCCTATCTTCTGTCCTCTCCCATCCTTCCCAATGCCCCTTTTACCCCATCCATCCAATCCTTGGTAGTCCCCTCATGTTCACTTCTTCCACACCTCATTCTTACCATGTGTCCAAACCATCCCAATACTCTTTCAGCAACCCTATCTCCCAACTCCCTTTCCACATCTACTCTTCTCCTCACTTCTCACTCTATCCAACCTAGTAAACCCATCATACTTCTCAGGCACCTCATTTCAAACACATTCAAACTCCTTCTCTCTTATGTTCCATGTTTCTGCCCCATGCAGTGCTGTTGGCACAATCACTCCTTCATACAATCTCCTCTTAGCATCCATTCCCAAATGTCTATTTCTCATTACACTTTTTAATTCCCCAATGCATTTACTTGCTTCTCTCAATCTACATTCTCTCTCCACTCCTCCCTTTCCTGCCACATTCACACCCAAGTATCTAAAGGTATTCACTTCCTCCAGTCTCTCCCTTAATATTCACATCCAATTTGCACCCATCTTCTCCCTTTGTACATCTCATCACCTTACTTTTATCCACATCTATCTTCAACCTCCTTTTTTCACACACCTTCCCAAACTGTCACTAACTTTCTTAATCCCTCCTCTGATCCTGCTAAAAGTGCAAACAACAACTGGCTTACCTCCCACTTTTCTACATTTTCTCTAACTATCTTCAATCTCCAGCCCATTACCCTTGCATCCCCCCCTATCCATGTACAAGACCTTAGTAATGAAATATCAAGATGAAGGGAAATAACTAGCCAAGTTCCTCAATGGCCAGTACTTGCATCTGTAATGTTAATTCCATAAAAGAAACACTTATACTCACCAGGTCATATCTCCTGAACTTGTGACTATTTGGTTATCATCTAAGAACCGGCAGCAACTGAGATAGCCCGTGTGACCAGGCAACTCCCTACTTACTCTCACATTGCCTTCTCTTGTCTTCAGGCTAAAAAACAAAAATACATTTGAATGAAAATAACAGTATCAGTTACCCAACTTTACGGACATATATAGGCATAAAAAAGAACTATGAATAAATTCTGAAAACACAGCAATAGTTATGTAATTTTTCTTTCTTAAAAGATCAAAAGGAGTGATTCAAGTATTAAGTGATGTGCCTGACATATCAAAACACAAACAGACACAGGCAATACTTGTTTAGAAAAATTCAAGGCAAAGTAAAAAATAATTCTGAGGTTTATGTAAGTAGACAACAACTGCATGT
The DNA here is from genome assembly GCF_046742065.1 of Oratosquilla oratoria. Lineage (NCBI taxonomy): Eukaryota > Metazoa > Arthropoda > Malacostraca > Stomatopoda > Squillidae > Oratosquilla > Oratosquilla oratoria. Next base: position 65,865,012 of record NC_134787.1, on the reverse strand, counting down.
GATGCAGGGCTGTTATACAAGATTAACTTTTTACTCCCGAGTACACTTTTTGGTGTTGATTTTCATAAACACATTACCTTTACATTATTGTGCCTACAAATATGAAACCAGGTATTCATACATGATCACAGAAATGCAATTTGTGGATGATAAAGAAGGAAAAGTAGAGCTAAATCAAAACTGATTGCATTTTAAAATAAGGACACATGAAATTTCTCTGCTACTTATTCTAACATTTCTATTCTGTACTTGTAGTGTTTACAGAACACTGAATTATTCATTTCATATACTAATCTTATATAAATATTGCATCTGATAATTTGGGATTTACAATATGTTTTGCTTGAGTGCCCCTCCATCACCATCATCACTCTTTGTATGTGGATGATGAATATTGACAGCTATGCTTATCTATGCTATCTGCAGTCTTCTCTGGCAATTTGGATTTCAAAAGTAAATACCAAGAGCAAGAAACTACTGTTAACTGGTAGTAGTAACACTAGTCACTAAGCTATACAATGAAACATTATGTGAAGTTGTAACTTTGCTTTCTTGTTAACCTTTTTCTCAATGAACTTGAAAGTTAGGGGCAAAATGTAAACATTGAAACTTTACATCATGAAATATGGGAATAATTCACCAGATTCACAATTTGCATAAAATCCAAGCCTCAAAAGTACTGAATTATCAAGAGTCAACTGTAATTGAGGCAGATACTTTTTCAGTGTTCACATGTTTTAGTACTATACATGTAATAAACTCCATTCAAATTATGCACACACCACCCCACTGAACATTAGATTATCATACTGTATACCCAACTTACCTATATATGGAGCAAATATTATCAAGGCCGCCGCATGCTACAAAACTGCCCGATGGGGCGTAGGCACAGGTCATAACCCAGCTGGACCGGAGAGGGATGGCATGCACCTTGTTGGTTGTGTAACTGTCCCATACTATGAGCTTACCATCTTGCGAGGCCGATACCAAATTCCTGTCGAGAAAGGACACACATTTACATCATGAACAAAATCAAATGAAAAGTTTAATTCATATATAAGTACTGTATCTAAATTTTTCTCCAGTTTGATAGTTTGGTATCCATCAAAAAATATGTATATATATATATTATAAATATATATATATATATATATATATATATATAAAGGTTTTCAAAAATATTGCAATAAAATTAGAAACCAGTACAAAATCTGACTACTTACTGAAGTTGGAAGATGTGCGTATATTGTTTACAACTACTATTCCATATTCTATATCTATGATACTTTGCCATGAAGACAATAAAATACAACAGCTGCTGAACAACCAAGTCTAATATAAGGTGTGGTAAAACGCTGATAACGAAACCTACAGTACCATGGAGTCCAAAACTCCTCTCTACCTATCCCATGAGAGCAAGCAAAAACATACAAACTTAATACTATGAGTATGAATGAGTACTTTTCTTAATGTTGGGCAAAGTAATATGATAATGGACTACATCATGGGAAGAAGAAAAAGTAATCCTGTTTTAATGAAATAATACATAAAAGAGTTACAAACATACAACCAACTGAGCTGGGCCTGGCATGGTGATGCTTTTTGAAGACCTCACTATTCAATACTTGCAAATCATTTAAACTTAAAATAACTCAGGAAAGGATACACAAATGCTGACACACCTGCAAACACTCACACAAATATAGGAAAAATATATATATATATATATATATAATAATAATAATAATAATAATAATAACAATAATAACAATAAATAAATAAAATAAAGAATGTGAATGGACAAAGGATAATGAGTCATGAGGTAAGAGAAAAAAAGGAAAAGAGGATGAGACTAAACATGCAGATATAAGCTATAATTTTATCAAGTTAAAACAGATGGAGTGGAAGTGGACTGGCACATACAAAAATGGCAAAATGCCTCAAGCTTGGAGGGGAGGCTGAACTTTTGACAAGATTATTTCTTAGTTTCCTTTGTATTTTGAACACATGTTAATTAAAAAAAATTAACATTATATAATCTAACCTAGGTTTTCTCGTTTCTCAACATTGTTCTCCTTAGTCCATCCCATGTCAATTTTTATTTTCTATTTTATCTATTTACTTTTCATCTACATCTTTTACTACTACAGTATATACTAAATTTTTAGATGGGTTTGAACATGGTCACAAGCAAGTTGGACCATGGGCATGGTTCATTAAATTCCATGCTACAAAGTCCTCTATAAGGGGCACTGTCCTAGCCTCCAGTTAGGGATAGCTCGTGACTTTAAACAGAATCAACCACATCATTTACTATCATGCCTTTGTTAATATCTTTATCACTTTACATTTCCATTGTTTTTCTTTAGTTCCAGAATCTATTCAATTTTATTCTGCTGTACTAAGGGGTCTTCTTCATCAAGCATGTCAACACCTTTCATGATTCAAAACACCACTATAAGATCATCTTTCTTCTCTACTCTAATCCTGGCAGCCCCAGAATATTCAATTTTTGTATGACCAACCATTTTAGTTACTATTTTCCAATTTTTTATATCTTGTTTATATACAATGGTAGTTCTGAAAGCAATGCCTACTAAAAATTTGAAAACATATGAAGACAAAGAGAGGCACCATTAAAATGAGAGGAGATTTTTGCTCCAGAATTTATTTCTCCACATAATCACCCTTTTCTCAATGAACTTGCAATGAGGAAGGGCCTGTGCATGGCTGTTTGATGTGCTGTTCATTCACATTTCTGTCACCACTCTGGAATCAACAAACCCATCCCTAACAGTGCTGGCATCAACTGCCTTGACTCTGTAAACATTCACTAAGCGCCGGTGAACGTCAATTGGTTCCAATTCTATGTGGAGGAATTCAATGATGCGTGTCTACTTTTGAAGCATATCCATGACAGGGGTTATTTCATTAGACTGTCACATTGTCAATATCTGCAACCGTGATGAAAATTTCAGGTTTTTAGTGCAAAGGTTCAGTCATCATACCAATGCCATAAACAATTCCCTTGGATTCCTTGGTATGGTTATCATTACCTCTGCAGCATATTCCAGTTCAATGCGAAACAGCTTTTATGTAATCTTCATGTCTTTGTCCATGCAGTGGAATGCCCCTATGTTCTTCAATATACATTTCCTTAGTGATCTTTCTGACGTACATTTCTGATGAAAATTTTTCCATTACCATTACTCCCAAGTCTCTTTCTTCCTTTGCCTTTTCAATAAAATCATTATACATTCCAATATCTTGTATTTCTTGATACTGAAGTTCATTCATTACTCCCATTTCCACTTGTATATAATATCCAGATCTTGTAACTGCCTGTAATCACTTATATTACTTACTCTCATGATCTTTGCATAATCAGCGAAGTTAGCATAAATGGTCAAATTATTTGTCATGTCTTTAACAAAGAACATTGCTGGTGCTAATACTGACACTTACTACTGTCCTCACCAATCTATTCTTCAGAAAGTCTTTCATCTATTATAGCAAGTTTTCTTCAAGCCCTATATATTCTAGCTTCTATAGTAATTTTTTGTGGGGTACCTTATCAAATGCTTTCCCTACACCCAAGCATAGTTCACCCAACCATCTCTTGGATCACATTATGCGAGTAAGAACTCAACAACTCAGAAACACATGATCTTCCTTTTTTTGAGCCAAATTGATTTTCCACCAGGATTTTCTTTACTAAATACTTTGATCATGTGTCTTTTACATTTTTTTCACAAATTTTATCTACAACACTAATCAAATACACTGGTCTATAATCTAGAAGATTCTACCCATAATCACCTTTACAAATTAGAATAGTAGCCAGTTTCTGATCAAACAAATCCCTTCTCTTAGTGTGAACAGTCAAAATTCATCCATCTTGTCCACTAGTTGTCTGACATTCTTTGAGTATCCAACTTAAGATCCCATCAGGCCCTATGGGTTTCCTCACATCCGGAGCCTCCAGTTGTTTTTGTACCTCTGCTTTCAAGTCATACAACCCTCCTACTTCTACAAATTCCTCCATGTACCTCAAAACAGCCCTTCTTAATAAGCATAACTAGTGTTCAATATTTCTACTTATGCTTTGGCATCTTTATACATTGTTCCACCCACCCTTTCCAGTGCTTCAACTGATGAATTTGTACATCAGTTTTGACTCATCTTTATAATTCCCAATCAAAATTTATCAAAACTTCTTTCTTCCTATCTTCTTACTGTTGTGTAGTCATTCATGGATCTCCTATACTCTTCACTCTATTTTTCCATCTTTCCTATTCCTATCTTCCACTTTTGTGGAAACTGGTAAAACCAAATTTTCCTTAATTTTGATGTTCCATTTATGTTCCACCCACCCTTTTCAGTGCTTCAACTGATGAATTTGTACATCAGTTTTGACTCATCTTTATAATTCCCAATTAAAATTTATCAAAACTACTTTCTTCCTATCTTCTTACTGTTGTGTAGTCATTCATGGATCTCCTATACTCTTCACTCTATTTTTCCATCTTTCCTATTCCTATCTTCCACTTTTGTGGAAACTGGTAAAACCAAATTTTCTTTAATATTTTTCCTTTCAGTGTTGGTCATATTTTTCCACAAACAAAATGTATATAAAAATACCCCATTTATGTTATATATCTTTAGATTTTCACAATTCTCTCCACTATAACATCCCTAAAGTTATCTCCCCTGCCTATACAACTCATCCCTTAGTTCTGGATTCCCAAGTTGAATTGAACTCCCATACTATATAGTTACTCTTCCCCTTTGGGCATTGGTAAACTTTATAATCTAAACCATTTGGCTCTTTAGTCAGCAGTAAATCCCATCTAGCTGGTGTGTCTTCCCCTCTTACCCTTGTTGGTTTTGTGATCCACTGTGTCATTACTTTGTACATTGCTATGTTTAGCAGGGCATTGCCCAACAACATTACATTTCTGCCTGCTTCACAGCCTTTCCATTTTAGTTCTTCACAGTTGAAGGCACCTAATGGGACAATACTGTCACTTCTTTTGTTTTCTTCAACTTTGATCCTACTGTACATCTAACATCTCTTGGTAATCTTCATGCCATGCCATTGTCTTAGGAGGTACACACACCAGTGCAATTTATTTTACAATTTCCTTCCATATCTCTTGAACTCTTCAATATAATACATTAGGCTGTCTGATGTACAATGATGCATCATAATATGCATTTCATTAAATCAGAGAGGGGGAGTCGCCGATTTAATGAAGCGGCCTTGCTGTGGATGTGCTGTGTCTTGTGACACTGCTTCTGACCCAGGGCAGTAGACAGGATGTGGGGATGGCCCATCGATGCTGAGATAAGAGGGAGGGAAGAAGGTAGAGGGGAGTGGAGTATGTAGGGGATGGAATGGGTGGGAGTGGTTTCTATGCCTTTGTTTTTTGGCTACCTCCCTTGTAAAGAGGAAAAAGCCTTAGGTATATGTATGTAATTTGCATGTTCTCTTTCACCCACAATGATTAATACCATAGAAAATGCCATTAAGCCTGTTCACAGAATACATGGGCCACTTAGCTAAAACTACAAGATAAATGTAATCAGGGCACTGACACCGGCATCGTTGAATATTCACTCACGCCTTGTGACACCTACATAGGTGTCATTGTATTCCACAGGTTAATCCAGCCTTTCTCATACTACCATCTCCATCACTTTCAAGTTCTTCACTACCATCTTCATATCGCCTCCCTTTCTGTCATCTCTCTCCTTTATGCTGTATACTCCACCATATAAACTGATGTTTAGTTGTTTCTAATTTGGTTTCAACCAGATAATTGTTTACCTCTATTTAGCAATACTGGTATATGCCAACTTCAAACTCCTTACATGGTTTCAACCAGATAATTGTTTACCTCTATTTAGTAATACTGGTATATGCCAACTTCAAACTCCTTACAGTCTTTAGAGTTTTTCATTAAACACTTCCTTCTTTCTGAAATACCATTTCCCTTACTTCTGGTCCATCAGTATTTACTAAAAAAATGCTTTCTCCATTTCTGTCAATGTGCTGCATTTTGTCTATACTTCTTGGCACTAATTTTTGCCTTGTCCTCCACCGTGTCTCTCCTTATCTAAGCCTTTTCAAATTTGTTAATGTCAGCATGTCTGTTCTTTTGTACTATTGACACATTTTCTTAGCTTTTATAAGTTCCTGTTTTACCTTCATCACACGTGACGGGATATAATTTTCTGTCCATACTACATTAATTATACACTTTCTCATCCACCAAATCTCTTGCATACACTTTTCTATTTTATTATTACTCTCAATATATATGTGTGGTGTGTGTGGTGCATGTATTTACCTAGTTGTAATATACGGGAGGGGAGCTATGCTCGTGGTGACCCGTCTTTGTATCTCTCCGCATCAAGTTTTATCTTAAAATCTTGTATAGTGTTAGCACATACTGTTTTGTTGTCTAATTTGTTCCATGTATTTATCGCTCTGTGTGGGAAACTGTTCCTTTTCAAGTTTTTTCTACAACTATCCTTTTTCATTTTTTTTCCGTGTCCTCTTGTTTTACCATTGTCCCACATTAATAGGTCATTCCTGTCTAAAACTTCCATTCCTTTCATTATTCTGTAGATAGTTAGCAAACCTCCTCTTTCTCTTCTTTGTTCCAGAGTTGGTAGGTTCAATTTGGATAGTCATATTTGCTCATATGTTAGTTCGGCGAGTGTCGGTGCTAGTTTTGTTGTCGCTCTTTGTAATCTTTCTAGTTTCTTAATATTCTTTTTGGTACTGGGTGTCCAAAGTGATGCTGCGTACTCGAGTTTTGGTCTTATTAGTGTAGTAAGTATTTTCCTTATCATTTCTTCGTCCATATAGGTAAATGCCACTTTGATTGCTCTCAATAAGTTGTAGGTTTCTCCAAACATCTTGTTTATATGCTTATCTGGTTTCATGTCCTTTCCAATTATCACTCCAAGATCTTTTTCATAGTTAGTTTTATTTATTTTTTCTTCCCCAATTCTGTAATGTGTTATGCTTTGTGTGTGTGTGGTGTACATGTACTTACCTAGGTGTTGTATACAGGGTTGGAAATTTACTCATGGGGTCTCATCTCTTTACATTCACATATCAAACTTTGCCATAAAGTCATTCATACTATTGGCCTGGAATATATTTTCATCCAGCTTATTCCATAAATCTACATATCTATGTACAAAAGTATACTTTCTAACCTTTAAGTAATCTTGCTTTTTCAACATTTACTATGACCTTCTGATGATCTTTACTTCCACAACAACAGATCCTCTCCATCCCTTTTCTCTGAAGTTTTTCTGATCTAAATATCATTATGTCACCAGTTTCTTCCAATACAGGAAATACCAGTTTTCTGTCCTCATATGTCCTTATCAGCTTGCGATCATTTTGGTTGAGGCCCTTTATATTACATTTTTCTTGGCTCTATTTTGCCTTTTGTCATTTCAGTTCTTTTTTGCCACCTTTCCCATGCCTTGCATTTATTTATTTATTTTTTTTTTTTTTTGTGCTTCTCTTCCACTCATCTTCAGTACACACTTTTCCACACCTATGCTGTAACTTTCTATGAGGGTATCCTATCTCTTCCCTGTTTCTTTAGTGTCAGTGAACTTATTCCAATCTACTCCTCCAGAGTATTGTTTAATTTGGTAGAGTCAGAATTCGCATTGCTGCCTCTTGTCTGTACATTTCCTCCTTCATTTCCATCTTCCCACTCCCAGCATAAATTCTAGGACTAAACAATCTTTTTTACCTATTGTGCATTGGTAATTGAATGCTAGTAGTGGTCCTGCAAGATAGATATTACAGCATGATCTCCTTGTCCACTAATCTTCAAAACTCATGAAAATCTGGAGGTACCAAGCAAATGACTTGGTCTCCAGACCAAGCCGAAGATCTCAATCATTTTCGACCATTTCCAAAAAAAATTCATATATGGCTTGCTGACTATCACTAACTACTCTTCCTACTACCATCTGGTGTAATGAAATTGTCCCACACTAATACAAATGAGACACCATTCCAATGTTTCTTCCTGGTGAGATCAATGGAGGTAATAATCATTATTAATATTATTATCATCTTCCTTTTGAAATAATTTCAGCCACAACTACTGGATTTTATTTGTCAATATTGTCCACACCTTACACAGCTCTAAAGACTGAGCATGTCAGCTATTTCTATCTGCCAGTGGATGCCCTTAACTTTATTTGGTTCTTCTATGCATGATCTGTCAGCTAAGCTGGGGACTACTTTGGTTATTACCCTTACAGACATCACCCTTGAAGAAACCTCTCAGCCTAGGTTTTCTTTGTTCATACATTATTCTGGGATGCATGTTGACTTTGCAGCCAAATTTGGCAAACATAGCCAGTGTTGTCCCAGTGCTCAACAGATAACTTACAGATATCCTACAGGGACTCCAGGTCCTGGTTTTCTTAGGTCACCCATTACTCCAGAATGTGTATGAACCTCTGTGCCTGGTAAAAAACTATTGAGAACTGTTGACACTATTTCATAACAAGCTTTCATGTTTAAGATCATCACCCATTTGCAGACGACACTTCTGAATGTAGAGTTCCATTTTTCAATGTCCCATTCAATTTACTCATGCTTTCTCATAGTTCTGAATTTTCATTCATGATTTTCTTCATCAACTTTGTATCATCTACAAACGTATCAATATAGTTCAATCCCTTTGCTAGGACACACTATCTACCTATCCGCCTATATATCAAGGGCTTCTTTCCCCTTATAAGCCAAGTCAAGGCATGCACCCATTCCCACCCATTCCACCACCCTCGTTTCCCTCTAATATTTAAGTCTGTCCTCATAAGACACACAAACATTATTAAGCCCCGCACTCCACTCCATGCATCTTTCCCTTGTAAAAATTCACATTTCTCTTCTAGTCCAGCAGCACTCCAAGCCAACAAACTACTGTGTATCCCTCTTTGCACTTTCAGCTTCTGGTCTTGCATGCAGAACCATGTCAAAAGATATCTTGAAGTCCAGGTGGACACAGTCTATCAATTCCTCTTTCCTCAAACTCCACTACCCTATTATAATAACTTGTCATGGTGCCATCTATCTCCATTGACAACTTAGCCTTAAAATGGTTTTGGACTGGATTATTCTCAAGTGAATTTAGGGTGTTCCAAAAGTTGATACCCCTATACAGAAAATTGCAATTCTTGTTATCCATCAGACAAGTAGTCTTTACTTGTCGTTTCTATGAATCTACTTTCCCATTCCATACCAAATCTTCCCCATTATATAAGTAGTCCTTATTAATCGTTTCTATGAAATCATGCTTTCCAATCCCAAACCATCAGACCTTCCCCATCAATTTCATTCACTCCTTTCACTGATCTGAACACAGCACTCTTGTCAACTCTTTCTTTCAAATTAGCAAACCAAACACTTTAATATTTTCTCATGTAATTTGTCTGCTAACCTGGGGTTCAATTTGGCTGCTGTTACTTTTTTCTGTATCCTCCCAATATTGTTTGCATCCTTTGTGTGGAGACCACCACGGCAACATATTTTAATTTTAAACACTTTACATTCTTTCACCATTTCTCTATCCATGTAGTGAAAAACTATTCTTGTGTTCAACAGTTTATCTCAGCCACATCCTTGTGGATGTACTTCTCGGGTGACAAAATATCTATGACTAGAACTCCCAGTTCCTTTTGTTCTTACAATTGTTTCAATCCACACTGATAAAATCATTGGGGGAAACTGTGTTTGCATTTTCAAATACTTTGTACTTGTTTTGCTTCTTAAGTATATTTTCTACATTTGGCCCCTCTTTTATTCTGTCTGGCCCTACTGCATCCCTCTTGTATGCCATCTTTTTGAATGCTGTTTTGATAATGGTTTCTCAATCCTTTTATTTCCATTTCTTCTTCACTATGTCTTCCCATGCTCTTTTATGTTCCTCCTTGGGCCCTCCCATAGATCTTTCTGGGAAGAAGTGGACTATTGTATTGTATTACTGTGGTACTGCTCCTGTCACCAGTTTGTAGTAGCACAAGTGGAGCAGTTGCCAGTTGTCAATTGTCAGTTCTCCTTATGTTAAAAGGTGGAGGAAATATTGAAGTTGATATGAAGGATATCTTAAACTTAGTCTGGAGACAGTGTCAGTCCCTCAGGGTTGCACCTCCAGGAAGAGGCAAGGGTGTTGACAGGTTTTGAAGATGGATAAAAGAAACAATTTTGACACGTGTCTCACCAGCTTTGACTTGCTAGTACCTCCCACTGGTCCCACAAATTTTAACTCATAATGGAATAAATTGATGGTAAGTTATGAATATATAAACTTCAGCCAACATGCATTTTATGTACATATACTATTGTTGCCGGGAGGAAAAAAAAAAAAAAAAAAAAAAAAAAATATATATATATATATATATATATATATATATATTATATATATATATATATATACATATAAATATATATATATATACATATAAATATATAAATATATATATATATACATATAAATATATAAATATATGAATATATACATATAAATATATAAATATATATATATATACATATAAATATATATATATACATAAATATATATAAATATATATATATATACATATAAATATATATATATACATATATATATATATATATATATATATATATATATATATAAATATATATAAATATACATATATATAAATATATATATATATATATATACATATAAATACATATAAATATATATACATATAAATATATATAAATATAAATATATATAAATATATATATACATAAATATATATAAATATATATATACATATAAATATATATAAATATATATATACATAAATATATATATATATATATATATATATATATATATATATATAAAGAATATTTACAATGCATCTTGACAAGCCTTGCCACACCAATCTTCCACCAAGAGTACAAAAGTTGAGCAGTCACCATCCAAGCCAATTACAATACATAAAAAAAACGAGAAAAATAATAATAATAATAATAAAAAACAAGTGACTAGGGTAACTCTTGATACTATGTTTAACAGCAGGTAGTACAGCTACAACAAAAAACTTTACATCAATATTACAACTCTGGGACATTAACAACTAAACATATTAAACCGAGATTTTCTTGCAAATGACAACAGTGCTCTAACAACTCCCACTGGTAGCTGACTAATAGGAGTGGGACCAGTTGACCAACTACAAACTACAATGAGCAAATAATCTTTGTCAAACCAGCTCTTGCTAGGCATCAACACGAAGGAGGAGGAGGATGCTCAAACTCAGTACGGTAATAACAAATGGTACAATACCTTAGGCTGCTTGCAGGAGAATGAAATGGGACAAACTTAGTATCAAGGAGTTCTGGGCAGTGCAGACGGGGGGGTGGGGGGGGACAAAGGAGGAACAGGGGACAGCACAGGAAGTTTAGTCTTGGGGCTTGGGGGGGTGGGGGGGTGGATCTGGGAGTGGCCTGAAGTTGGGCGGGGAGGGGTGGGGTGGGGCTGGAACAGGGTGAGACCCAATGGATTGTCTCCTGTTTGGGATCAGTGGGTGGGGTGGTGTCAAAAGTGAGGAGAATAACGAGTAATATTCACCATCAACATTCATCTTGAACATCTATGTAAAGACCCAGTGAAATACTAAAAAAATTATCATTATGCAAAAAAAAGTAAAATCAAATCAAATCAAATAATAAAACAAAGATAAAATAAAAATAATAAAAAATAAAAATACCATGAATCTCAAAAGTAAAAATTGAGGAGCACAGGAGAAGACTTGAGGGATTTGGGAGGAAAGGCAAAGGTGGAGAAGGAAGAAAGAAGGTAGGAAGGGGAGGCAGGGAGAAAGTGGTAGTGTGAAGGGGGAAGTGGAGAGGGAGGAGGATGAAGAGAGGAGAAAATGGAGGAAGAGGAGGACAAGGAGGAAGGAGGAAGAGGATGAGGAGGATGAGAAGGAAAATAAAAAGGAGAAAGGAAGAAGAGGAGACAGTAGGAGGAAAAGGGAAATTAAAAGAAGAAAGATAAGAAGGAAGAAAATGATGATGATGAGAGAAGAGGAAGAGAAGAAAGTGGAGGAAGAAGCAGAGTAAAGGAAGAAGAGGAAGAACAGGAATTTGTATTTCGTCAATTAGAACCGGCGTTTCTATCCTTGGTGACAATATCGCGCCGAGGAGACGAGTCATACAAGTGGTAAATGAACGACTGAAGGAGGAAGAGGAGGGCAAGAAAAGGGAGGAAGAGCAGCACCTTGTGGGGAAAGTCGCCAGAGTTCTTCCTCGATTGAGATTGGTCTAGAAAAAGGAAAGGAGGGAGGGAGGTTGGGAGTGGATAAAAGGAAAGAGGGCGAGGGAAGGGGAAATGAGGGAGAGGGAAAGGGGAAGAAGGGAAGGGGAAATGAGGGAGAGGGAAAGGGGAAGAAGGGAGGGAGGGAGAGGGAAAAGGGGGGAAGAGGAGGGGGAAGGGAAGGCAAAAGGAGGGAGAAAGAAGGGTAAGGGAGAGGGAAGGGGAGGGACGAAGGGGAAGGAAAAGGAAGACGGAAAGTAAGATGGGGAAGGGAAAGCGGAGGGGATGGGGAAAAGAAAAGGGGAGGCAGGGGAAAGGAAAGGAGAGGGAAGGAGGGGAAGGGAAGGAGGGGAAGGGAAGGAGGGAGAGGGAAGGAGGGGGAAGGGAAGGAGGGGGAAGAGAAGGAGGGGAAGGGAAGGAGGGGAAGGGAAGGAGGGGAAGGGAAGGAGGGGAAGGGAAGGGGGGAAGGGAAGGAGGGGAAGGGAAGGGGGGGAGGGAAGGGGGAAGGAGGGGAGAGAGAGAGACTGGGAGGGGAGAGAGAGGGAAAGAGAGGACGATGAGTGGTGAGGAAATGAGGGACGAGGAATGAATGAATGGATGGATGGATGGATGGAGGAGAAAGAAAGGAAAACGTGGGAAGGTGAGAGGGTATGGGGAGAGGCAAGAAGGGAGGGGGGTAAGTAAACATGAGCAAGGATGGAGGGGATAACGGGGGGGAGGGGAGGGGGAAGGATGAGAGAGAGGGGGGAGAAAGGGAGAGGAAGTGGAAGAGTCCGAAGGGGGGGAGAGAGGGGGTAAAGAGAGAGGGAGGGAGAAGGGGAGAGGGAGAGGAAGAGGGGGAGAGAGGGGGTTGAGGAAGGAAAAACATAAGAGGAAAAAAGACAAGACTGACAGACAGACAGACAGAGGGGAGAGGGAGAGAGAGGAGAGAGAGAGAGGGGAGTTATGAAATAAAGTGTTGAGAGTGAAGGAATGATGGGACGGGGGGTGGGGTGGGGGGGCTTACGAGGTCCACAGATAAAGACGGCATTAGGCATTACGACTGGAGAGGAAGCGAGTAGGACAAAGTGGATGAAGATGGAGTACCACATGGATGGATGGATGAGTAGGTGCATGGCCGGATGAATGATGGAGACGACTACGACGAAAAGTTGACACAGACCCACACACCCACGCCCAGGTTTGCCTCTCTTGCCAAATGGCAACAAGCCCCTCGAAATGAGAGAGAGAGAGAGAGAGAGAGAGAGAGAGGGGGGGGGAGAGGGGAGAAAGAGAGAAGGAAAGTATTAAGTGGAAGGAGGATGGTTTACCAGCACAACACAGAACGGAAGGGGGGAGAGGGGGAAGGGGGAGAGGGAGAAAAAAATGGACGGAAAGATGGAGAGGGGAGGAGAGGAGAGGAAAGAAGGGGAATGGGAGGGCCTGGGGAAGGACTACACTTCCTGGTCAATAACCAGCGTTTCTATCCTGGTGGTGCGGGGTGGGGGCAACCTCGGCGGAAACAGTATAGACTCGCCCCCTCCGCATCCACAAAACCGCTAACGTTAGCGATTTTTTTTTACGAGTAATAAACAAGAGAACTATTTATGGTCCCATCACAGCACATGCGCGTCAACCGTTGTAGTACTATTCACTACGACGACAATACTGTATGCGCAAATTAGACAAGTGTCGTTGGCAAAAAATCGCTAACGTTAGCGTCTTTTTTTTTTTTGCTGCCACTGAAGAACGTCTCCACACAAATTCCAATCATTACAGAAAACGGCGTTACTCTGGTCCGTAGGGAATGTCGCTAGAAGGGAAGAGGTGGAGGAGGAGGAGGAAGGGGGGCAGGAAGAAGAGAATGAGGACGCGGAGGCATAGGAGGGGGAGGGAGAAACGGGGAGAGAAGGTGGGGGGGAAGGAGGGAAGGGAGGTGCAAAATTAAGTGGAAATGAGAAAAAGTAGAAAGGGAGAGAAGACGTTGAGGACACGGCGAGGTGTGTGAAACGATGAGGGACGAGAGGAGATAGGGGAAAGAGGGGGAAGAGGGGAGGGGAGTGTGAGGAAGGGGAAAGGGAAGAAGAGAGGAAAGGAAGAAAATGGAAAGGGAAGAAAGGAGAGGGAAAAGAGAGGAGAGGGGAAGGAGGAAAAGGGAGTGGGGAGAGGAAAAGAGGGAAAGGGGAAGAGAGGGGAGAGGGAAGTGAGGGGAGAGGGAAGTGAGGGGAGGGGGAAGTGGAAGAAGAATAACTGGGAAGAGGGGAGAGAGAGGGGTACTGGGGAAAGAGCGGTGGCGGGCAAAAGAAGAGGTGGTGGAAGAGGAAGGAGGAGGAGGAGGACGTGGAGAAGGATGTGGAGAGGGATGTGGAGGGAGGCACGTCAGGTTTAAGAATGATATATCAAACAATTGCTACCAACTATATGAAAGGGAGGAAGAAGAGGACGAGGAGGAGGAGGAGGAGGAGGAGGAGGAGGAGGAGGAGGAGGAGGAAGAGGAGGATGGGTCCGAGTATAATGACCATACACTCATATCCTACGTTCAGCTAGCTTGGCTTCACACGCACTATGGACTTGCTTCCTAAGGCAGCAACAGCTTAATCAAAAGACTACACTCATGCTACAACTCAACGTAGTTTTTTAAGTTGCAAGGTGCCATCACACAACTCAGTAATATTATGCGACATGCAGTCCCAGCATAACTCTAGTTTAACTCCTCCGCTCCAATACCCGCGTCCAAAAGAAGCTATATCCACTCCAGCCAGCCATCCGTTCATCCACCAAGAACCGATCCATCAACTCCTTATCTGCTATCGGCCTCCTTGTCCACAGAAGACGACTTTGACTCGGAATGCATACGCACACGCACACACACACGTACGTTCGGTGCCACTGAAGCACTCGGCTCCACTCTGGTCATCACCACCAGTGCCTCAGTCGAGCACACAAATACGCACGCAAGCATTTAGGCATAGATAAAAAAAAAAGGAGGGGAGAAGAAACACACCCGTCGCCAAATTGAAGCTTCATGCCCAGTCCCAATCTAACCCTGTGTGTGTGTGTGTGTGTATGTGTATGTGTGTGTGTGTACACATACATACATACATACATACATACAAGTAGGAGAGAAGTTGCGGAAGGATCAAACGAGTTCTCGATGGGTCAGAACGATCCGTGCATGTCATGGGAAGATTTTCGCGTAGCCCTGTCATGGGACACTAAGAAGAACCCTCACCGCCCCGACCCAACCCCCTCCTCCTTCCACTCCCCCTCCTCAACCTCCTCCTCTTCCTCCTCCTACTTAGCACCCCCACCAACCCGTCCCCACGTCTCGCCCACTGCAGCCACGATCCCACCCGAACTTTCGACCGTCGCGTTCACCCCTCAGCTTGGTACGGCGAACGGCGATCCAAGAACTTCCCTGGTACTTCGAAGCCTCCGGCCAACCTCGTCCAGTATCTGGTACCTCCCAGGGTCCGTCAAAAAACCTGCTATCCCATGATTCCCATTCACAGAAGCCTTGGTACCTCCCAAGGTACCTTAGTGTGTGTACCAAAAATACAGAGATATATCATTACCTAAACGTGTTTCACCATGGTCTTGGATCATGTACCAAACTCTTAAACCGACAGCTACCTTGCTCAAGGGGGACACTAACGACATGCAATGTTGATGAAGCTCTCAAGTCCTGCGCACTCAAACTTCATGACAAGGCTTACAAAATTAAGTGAATGCAAAATAAATAATTAAATAATACTAAATAAAAAAGAATAAAAAAAAAGAATGGAGGAGCCTTACCGCTCCCGGACATCACCCCTCAACATCACCACCACCACCACCACCACTTGTTCTCCCTGTTCTAACTCTTCGACAAATTGAGTATCACCAAAGGGCCTCGTGCCTACCAGGTTCCGACCGCTATGCAGAGCAACAGTTTTACGACACCAGACGAAAAGGAGGAGGAGGAGGAGGAGGAGGAGGAGGAGGAGGAGGAGGAGGAGGAGGAGGAGGAGGAGGAGGAATCCTTGGAAATGGGAACCAAGGAAGGAAGGGGGTTAATGGGGGGCAGGGTGGCCCTCTCTACCTTTTCCAAAGCCCTCGCCTGACGATTTCATTTAATTTGGAAAGTGCGAGCGGGGATATGGCTTCCTGCTAGGGAAGTCTTCGCGAACTGAAGAGAACCGTGACTTCGGGAAAGAAACGAAGGACGTGACGGCGTTGTGGTCGAGGGTTCAACCCTCCGAAATGAAACCTTAGGGCACTCCTAACCACCTTAACAACCCTGACGCCTATCTCCCCTGACAAGAACTAAGTCGTTTATTTTTCTTTATTATTAAAACTATATATTTATATCAAAATAAGATCGCGTGGTCAGAACGTCAATCAAGAGCAAATGTACGTACGGGGGTGACAACGAGCTCGGGAGGAAGAACGTGCAAACGCAGGTGAGGATCTGTTCCATGATGAACGGGCACTGCTCCTGGGGGTAAGGGAAGAGGGAGAGAGGGAAAGAGAGGAAAGAGAGGAGAGAGAGAGAGAGAGAGAGAGAGAGAGAGAGAGAGAGAGAGAGAGAGAGAGAGAGAGAGAGAGAGAGAGAGAGAGAGAGAAACGGTGGCCTCTTCCCGACACCAGGTGGGTCATTTCCTAGTCCAGGTGGTTCTTCTGCCCTGCCCAAACCCGCCAACGAGGTAGGGTGGGAGGGAGGGGTGCCACAAGAGATGAGAGACGAGATGGGTAATGGACGATGGGAGTTGGGAACGAGAGGAGAGACGGAGATAGAGAATCGGGGATGGAATGAGAGAGAGAGAGAGAGAGAGAGAGAGAGAGAGAGAGAGAGAGAGAGGAGAGAGAGAGAGAGAGAGAGAGAGAGAGAGAAATTGGCGTGAATCAAGAACGCGTCCGTGTGATCAACTTGTCAAAATCACATAACAATGCGTCCATTTTCCACTCGGAGTCCGGCATGACGTCAGTGCTACGTCACAGCCTATCAAGATGCACGTGCCGCCGCAGCCGCCGCCGTCTTCCCTTCTTCAACATTCACTTCCTACAGCAGTCTCTCCATTACCATTCCTCCTCTTCCACCTGTCTTTCTCCCCTCCCGGCACAGACACGTATCCAAGCACCCAACCCGAGGCCGGGGATAGGGATGGGGAGGTGGGAATGTAAACTAGGGGAGGAGACAGGAGGAAGAGGAGGTGGGGTAAGAGAGAGAGGAAGACGAGGAGGAGGGGTAGGAGAGAAAGAGAGAGGAAGAGGTGGAGAAGGAAGGAGGGAGAAACAGGGATGGAGGGAGGAGGAGGATTGGTTACATTAATGTTAATTATCGACCTACGAAACATTACGTTTCCTACAAACCCTTGAGCGTCCGAGGACGGGGGAGAGGCGGGGGGGGGGGGGGCTGGATCTTCCCCATAACCCTCCCTAATTCAACCTAACCTAATCTTTATTCCCCGGTTGATATTCACCGTACTGGGGTGACAGATCTTCAGGTGGGATCTCACGGGGTGACGATTATTCATGTGGGCGGCGTTCTGGGGGTGACAATTCTTCAGGTGACCCGCGGGGAGTAAATGAAGAAAAGGTGCCACACACCAGGTACTCCGGAAGGGCTCGAGTGCTCTCGCGGCCGGCGCCCAAGGCCGACAGGATCATCGCCTTTGCGGGACAGATTCACGAGGTCCTACTCATGCGTTCGCGTCAAGGAGCTCCTTGAAGGGTCGCCATCGGGCCAGTACCGGCTCCCCTTCCGGTACACACACCCGCACTCGTTCAGAATATTGGGAAATTCCGATTATATGGAGCTCCGAATAGAAGGGCGGGGAGGGAAGGGAGGTACCTACAACATAGTTCTGGAGAAGGTTCCTCACTGATCGATGGATCAGCCTGCCTCTCTCTTCTCAACCAGGACGATCTCCTCCTTCTCCTTCTCAACCTGAAGGCAACAGTCGTCTGCCTGCCTAACTTCAATTTTCTTGCCCAAAATTTCTGGAAGTGGAGATTGAAGGGGACACGACAAAAGGTCGACACGACTTTGTAGCTGGACAACCAGGGTATGGAGAGGGAGTGAGTGAGTGTGAACACAAGAAATGGCAACTCTTGATGGTGCTAACCACCACCACCTGGCCCGGCGGTATGTGCGGTAGTGCCAGTGCGCCCCCCCCCCTCCCCCGTCCCCCGAAGTGGGCCCAAGACCACCGCCGTGGCACTTCAAGAGGTCCCGACATCACTTTTATCGCCGAAGGTCATAACACATCTCTCAGGCCCAGCAATCTACAACACGCATTAACAAGTGTCGGTCGGAGCAGATTTTCTTGCTTTGTGTGTTTGTTTGTGCGAGCGGGGACCCTTTCTTCCAGCCACATCACACACCCCACCCCCTCAAGCACGAATGACGGTGACTATGAAGGGAATTAAAAGGAAGGGAAGGGAAAGGAAGGGAGTGGGGGAGGGAGGGGGAGGGTGAAAGTAAGGGAAATGGAAGGAAGGGGGAGAAAAGAGGGAAATGTGAAGGAAAAAAAGAGGGGAAGGGAGGGGGGTGAGAGGGCAAGAACGGAAGGGGGATGGAAAGAGGTGGAGGAGGGAGGGAGGGGAAAGGGTGGTGAGAATGGGGAGAAAGGAGGGGGAAGAAAATGGGAGAAAGGAAGGGGAGAAATGAAGAGGGGAGGAGAAAGGAAAGGGAAAGTGAGGGAGGGAGGGAGGGAGGGGGGGGGGTTCACAGGGCACTGCACCAGCGATGCGGCAGTGTGCCGCCGCCGCCGCCACACGCCCGACGCGGAACTTGTATCCGACGGAGTTTATTCTTAGACGGATGGGGGATGGAGGGATCTACTTCGTGTCCGCCCTCGATGGTGTTCCCCTCAACCCAAGGGGCGGGGGCGGGGGGGGGTGTCAACGCCTCAAGATGATGCAGTACGGAAGAGGAGACGGGGTGGGAAGCAATGTAGGGACAACGAGGACCTTTGTGGGTGGGTGGGTGGGAGGGGAGGGAGGGGGGAAGGGGTGAAGTGATGGGAGAGGAACAAACAGCTTGGAAAGGGAAAAATAAGGAAAGGAAAATGAGGAGGAAGAGGAGAAGAAAGTGGGGGGAGGAAGGGCGGGGGGATAGAGAGGCTAGAGTGGGGGAAGAGGGGTAGAATGGTAGGGCCTGGAGATACAGGCAGGGAAGAGGCAAGAACCAACCCAATCCTCGATACAACTCAAAATTGACACACATTTGGGTTCCGACTTCCCCCCCTTACACACACACACACACACACACACACACACACACACACTGTTTGCTCTGTAAGACATACAACCAGATACAAGATTTAAAATAAAACACACACACACACACACACACACATACACACAACCCCAACCCGCCCCAGCTTGGCCGTTCGCCACTCCGTTCCTAATCTATCAACCTTAACTGACCCCGCTCTTTCGAGGTCAGGTCAGGTCATAGTCTACTCCCTCCCTGTGACCTGGGCCACCACCACCACCACACGAGTGCCCCAGAGCCACCGCCCGCTGTAGCACCCCAAAGCCACTTCCACCGCAGCAGTTGCGACAAGCGAGGCTACGACCAGCCACGGATACCTAAAACGCTGAAAAGTGCTCAACAGACCAGCACAGGCGTTTCGACCCCCGAGGGAGGGTGGAGGGAGAGAGATAAGAAAAGGGAGAGACGGAGGAGGGGAGGCGACATGAAGGGAGTAGGGAGGAGGGTCATGGGAGGTGCAAAGGAGAGGGATAGGGAGTGGATAAGGGAGTGGATAGGTATAGAGGTATTTCTGGACTGGGGGTGCAGAGTGGATTCTTTATGAAGTGGGTAACATGACTGACTACCTTCGTACCCGTAGTCTTTTGGCACGCCATGGCTTCCCCCTCCTCCACCTGTGCAGACGAAGCCCTCCCCTCCTCCTCCTCCTCCTCCCACCCGTACTCCACTCCCCCTCCTCCTTCCCGATCGCAGGCTCTGATGACCCTGGCGCCCATCAAGTCTAATTTACTGTGGGGCGCGTACCGACACCAGAGTACCGGTGAGCAATACCGTCCACCCTGGGACGGCTGGCGACATTAGCATGGCATCTCCACTTCCCGCTTCCTTCCTCTCGCGCCCACCTCCTACAGTAGCATTATTAGCCTAGTAATTGCAGCCCCAGAGAAGGGGATGTGCACACCGCAGGAACACCTGGCACAGGAACCTGTTCCGGGCCCCGACGACGGGCACGTGGGTGGCTGATGCGTTCGAGATCTCATCCCCCTCTCCCTTGAGCGTGGGTGGACAGGGAGCACCCGGACAGCAATTCTCAGTTCAGCGATTTCAGTTTCATTAAGTAAACATCTAATGTGCCACCTTTTCTTCAAATCTCACAAACTTCGTGGAACTTCCTCGTTCCGTGAGAAACCACGCGCGCCGTTCACGTACCCACCTCGATTAACCTGAGAACTACGGTGCTTCCGCCAGTCATTATCAGACTTCTCTGTACACGCGATTCCTCTTCGAGGAAGCCATAGCTCGTTTCCTAACCACAACTTCCCACAGTAAGGACTTTTTTTTTTTAAACAAGTAGTCCTCAAAAAATGACAAACCCATTCCTCTCGTTTGTGCGTGTGCGTGTGTGTGTGTGTGTGCGCGCGCGAGCTCACGTGCAAGTGGATGAAATTTTTTCTGTGTCGGTCAGAGGTGGATGAGAAATTTTCTATGTCAGATGCCGAGGCATATGTTCTCAAAAGCACACGTTTGGATTTCTTAAGCTAAATGACCCAAAAATCCGTTACTAGGAGCGTACTGTGTCCATGTAACGTTTATAACGTTCCATACCTGCAGCATGGCCACCCACCTTTCCTGAAGCTTTCAGATTTCATGAACTTTGTACGCATGTATACATGTAAACAAACTCACAAATGCACGTTCCAACACACATGCACGCAACTAATTTATTTTACATTGTGTGTGTGTGTGTGTGTGTGTGTGTGTGTGTGTGTGTGTGTGTGACTACACATGACCAATCATCCACACAACATTGTCAGGCTAGAAACTGCGCATGCCCATGCACGCACTTTCACGCACCCAGGAATAAAACGAGGATCAAAAATAAAATAAAATCAACAAAAAATAAATAACGCCCTTAAGGAACACAGTATGCAGAGAAAAAAAATAAAATAAAAAAGACAAGAAAATACAAAAAAATAAAATAAAAATAAAATAAAAAATAAATAAAAGAGAGGCCAAAATCTGCCTCCACTTACCTGGAGTCTGAACCCCAGTGCATAGCATAAATTTTGGCTAAATGCCCCCTAAGCGTTCGCCGATTACGCATCTGAATCCGGCCGATGGGGTCCATCCCCTGGGTGGCCGCAACCAGTGTCGTATCAAGAGCATTTTTGCGAGCATCCTGGAAAAGAAAGAGAAAAACATTAGATATACAACGAATTAGCGACAACAGACTCATGCTTACCCTAAATCACAACATGCAGTCCACTTCGGTACGATGATGCATGTGCTGGCGTCATGAGGCGCGAGTGGGTACATCGGCGTCTTATTATAAATATTTTTGTAGTTGTACATGATTTATCCCCGGATTCTGTAAACTGGTTTGATCACATTTTCTGTGTTTATTATTATTCAAGAGTAAAAGAGAACCAGTAATACAGCAGTAACTTTATACGAGTAGTGTGATGCAAAGTACGTATGACAGCCGATGCTGCGCGCGAGAATTTGTGTCGTGCTTGAGTAGTTATTCACCTCACCCCGTAACCCGTATCAAACGATTCTTTTCCAACTCGCCAGGCGATTCGATTAACCACCACAAGGGAGCCATCCCCACCATCTCCTTCCCCTCCTCCCAAAGCCAGGCCTCAAAACGACCTCGCAGAGAAATGGTCGAGGAGGGCCTTGAGGCAACTTCGGTCGAGGATCACCCCAACCTGCGCACAAGTAAAGCTCGGCCTCCAGCCATCCACGGCCTCAACCGACCCTGAGCCTCTAACCTTCACTTATGCTGACCTCAGTTCCCGAGAACTCACGACGAGCCCGCCCTCCGATGGAGTGACTAGTGACACACTCCCATCACGCCCCAGACAACTCAGCCTACTCTATCAAGTTGGTTCACCAAGACAAAAACACAGGACTTCCTCCTACACGAATAAAATCGACTGGTGCAAGAAAAACGAAGTAAAGACGGGTTTGGTTTGGTTAACTACTTTCACAACTCCGGCGGTCTTCACCAATTTTGTGCAAAAGGAGTTAAGACGGCTGAGAGGCAGTAAACCCCACTTATTCATTCCCCTGGACAACGTCGCTTGGTGATTTAATTCAGTTTGAGCCTCTTACTGGAAACCCAAAAGTTCAAACTGTGGTGTGTGCATGTATGTGTATGTGTGCATGTATGTATGTGTATATGTGCGTTTTCTAGTGTTTCTATACAAGCCTGAATCCGCAAGTGTTTTGGTTTTGGCCCATCTTTATACCATTACGGGCGCGCGCGTGTATATGTGTATGTGCATGTGTTTTATACCAAGTTGTATTTACCTACTTGTGACATACCGGATAAGAAATGATCACAGGTTCCTTTCTCTGGATTCCCAATGGTCAAATCTAAATTGTCCCACGTTATTAACTTGGCTTTACTATTCCTTCAAACTTTCACTGTATTTTAGAATACCCTTAGAAACATTCATTTATCTTGGCAATTTCATTTTATCTCACAGCTTCTGGTTATTCTTTTGTTCTCGCACTATGAGATCTTCTCCATGTACCTTTCATGGTTCTAAACGCTGCCATTAGATCACCTCTCTTGTACAGTGGGAAACCAGAGGATATTCAAAACTGTTTCTGTACAATTTACCGGCAAGATCTCGGCCCATCTAATTTGTGGGTGATTTACCACGGTCTTGGATCACATGTTGGACTCCTGATCGACAGTTACTATCCTCTCGGATGTGAGCTCTGAGCTCGTAAGTGGCTCGATCTATGGGTGATTCTGCGACCACATACACAACTCCTTGCCTATCTTTTGTGTGTGTGTGTGTGTGTGTGTGTGTGTGTGTGTGTGTGTGTGTGTGTGTGTGTGTGTGTGTGTGTGTGTGTGTGTGTGTGTGTGTGTGTGTGTGTGTGTGTGTGTGTGAGCGCGCGCGCGCACGCCTGCATCAGCGCACGCATTCGAGCCGCCGGTGCACAAATGTCAGAGGGCAGAGCAGCGGCGGCGGCGGCGGCGGTTACCATAGCAACCCAGCGTCGATACCGGAGCGCGTTTCCTTGCCTCACCTCCTGTTCGCTTCGCTTCGCTTCTCTCTCCTCTCCTCTCCTCTCTCGCCCCAGCAGCAATGCCTCTCCCTGGCGAGCGCTCTCGACGCTGCTGCCTGGTCCGTTTTCCTTGCTCCACCCCCTATCATCCCCAGCATCTCCCGTCCATCTCCGTCTGTCTACCCCCCCACCCACCCTCCCACCTCATGTACGTACACACTCGCGTGCGCACGCACGCACACACACACACATACACACAAAGAGATGACACACCTTAGACAAGAGAACCGGCTCTCCTCGCCCAGCCCTCTGGCAACCGATCCTTCCTCCTCCACCGGAGGCAGAAGCGAGAGGCAGAAGGAGAAAGAGCGCCACCTGCCAAGCTCAAGGGGCACCTTGGCCCCCGCCCCGTCCGACTTGCTCCTACGTACCCACGTCCCCCCATCCGAAGGAAACCAACCTTCACACTAAAGACCGAGTCTTTTGTTTCTGGATCAAGGCACCGGGACCACGATTCGGCCTGTGACTCAGACACATACAGACAGGCAGACAGGCGCGCGCGCGCACGCACACACGCACACACACACACGCATGCATGCATACACAGGCACGCGTGCGCAGGTGCGAATGTATGACGAGTCACGAACTCGCAACCCGCCAGACCCTACCGAAATCCATTTCATCAGTTCTGCAGTCATCCACCCATTTTCAGCCAAATTACGCAACTTCGCCACCATTTAGTCATTTCTGTTCGTCGGTATGGGGGTATGGCGCGTGCGTGTGTGTCCGGACTATACGTTCCTCGTCCTCCAGGACGTCACATCACCTGTCCGAGTTCGAAACCTTGCGTCTATTCTTAGAACATCTTCAACACGTTTGGACCGACTTCGGTGGCAGCGACCTCGGGAAATGCTTTTGGCGTTGGGAGGGGGAGAGGGGGAAGGGGGGGGGGGTTCGAGGGGAGGGAGGGGTGTTAACCAGGATTAAGGAATATTAATTAAGGGTACTCCGAGGAGAGAGAATGGGTTCAAGGATGAACAAAAATAAATAAAAAATCTGGACGGAGAAGTGAACGAGAGGCATACAGACAGGAAGTTCCGGGTGGGAGGCTGGGGAGGAGAAGAGTTAAGGAAGGAACACCTTGGCGGAGTTCGGGCAGGCACCAGAAGATTAACACGAATGAAGACGTTGGAGAAAATTAGGGACGGGGAGGTTGGGGGGCGACGTAATGGTGTCAATGGGGAGACGGGAGGTTGTGGAGGAAGATATGTTGAGGAGGTTTGGGAAGGAAGGGAAAGGGAAGTTAGGGAGTCCGTCGACAGAAAGTTGGGGAAACTGGGGAACAAGTTGGGGTGGCCGAGTAAAGGAACATGGGAAATATGAATTGGGGGGGGGGATTGGGGGAAAGCTCGGAGAAGTTGAAGAAGCTGTTAGAACGGGTTGGGGAGGAAGGGACAGGGTGTGGTGTACGGCCTGGGGAGGCTAAGGACCTTCCCGTGGGTTGGGGAGAGGGGCTTCCTACGTGGCAAGTTGCAAGACCCCCCCCCACACACACACACAAATAAATAAATAAAT